>NC_051084.1:832500-1140000 GCF_004664715.2 Peromyscus leucopus | reverse complement strand
TTTTGAGAGTAGTTTTAGGCATTTCCACTTCTGTTCTCTGGTTTTTCATTACTCACTCAACCTATACTAGGTACTTACATCGCCTTGAGCCAGGCTCTATTCAGACAGTGATGAGGAAAGTTGTATCTGTGCTGTATTTTATGGCACTTACAGGTTTTCAAGGTAGCTGGACACATGCTGGGTGACAGAGAAGGGACACAAGAGCATGGGACTTGACTGGGGGTGTCAGAGAAAGCTTACCAAGGACGTAACTTTCAAGCTCAACTGCAAGGAGGTGAGAGCTAGCCAAGCAGCTGGTCACGTGAAGAAGACTGGAAGCAGCTTAGTGACCTACTTCAGCTTCAAAGCCCAGTGGGAAACATCGGTGTTCCGATTTCTTCAACATAGATTACTCATCTGTTTGGCTCTCATAGCACTTTTGAGTTCTATTATAATATTTATTACCATATTCCTTACATTCCATATTCATGGTAAACATGATAATGGAAGTCATGGTAAATATTTAAATTGAAAATTGCCAAACTTTATGAAAGACTCATAAGCAGTGTTCTCTTATCTCCAAAAGGCAGCTTGAAGGCTAAGGGTGCATTTTTCTTCCTTCCCAGGAAAGCAGCTCAGCCAAGCACCATAAATACATCTTTAGAAGATAGTTATTTTTAGTGTATGGCGTTAGAACTGGACACAGCATACATACCAAAGTTCAGGCACTACTGTAATTGGGTTGAAGCCCCCGTCTACAGATTATTCATTTTATTCATCCAGGGATTTTTATTGAGCACCCACTGTGTACCAATGACCAATCCTCAGTCCTGAGAATATGGCACTGAGGCACACTTCTGTGTTTGCTGTGTTGTTGTGGTGACTTTCTAACCATACTGAAGCCACTGAAAGAACTGTCCAATTAGAAACTGGAATGGATCGAAGAAGGAATCTAAAAAAAGGATTGACCTCCATGGGTTGAGAAAAAGGCAGTGACATCAGAACTGAGGTTTGATCATTCATGTATTTGTTTGCTGGATGGAAGAAACAAAACCAGGAACAGCCATGTAAATCAGGAAGCATGAAAGAGGGCCAGTGTGTTCCTGTGCAAAAGAGTCCAGCAGGAGTGCTGAATGAGATGAGGCTGAGAATGTAGGATTGAGAGTATATAGAGCATAGTGAGAATTTTTTAAATTTAACTTGAGGAACAATGGGAATACATTGAACAGTGTTAAGTACAAAGTGACCCGATCAGATTTGAATTTTGATGCACCACTCTGACCACTGTGTGTGGAGAAACAGAAATTGTACTAGTAATGGAGCCTGGAAACAAGCTTTGCAGAAGACTGTTATAGATGACAGATACCAGAGCACAGCGCATTGCCTAAATTAGCTGTGAGTCACTCAATGTGACCATAGAAGTAACAGACTCAAACCCTTTCAACTGAGAAAAGTATTTGAATCTAGATGGGAGCAAAAATTAAAAGCAAATAGAACTATTTGGCTTTGATTCACTTCTCTGTTATTCTCAGTAAGAGAGCCTAAGCACCTATCTTATAAGGAAGACATGAAAAAAAGAGGGACTCAGATCTCACCCTCTGGTTTTAATATCCGTCCTCTAAATCCTCAGAGGACCACCAGCGGTGTGCCTATTAAGAGTGTTCTCAACACAAGTGTTGATAGTGGAATTCAGGGTTCACTTCATGCAGCTGTAGCTCAGGATAGCATGGCCTCTGAGCTCAAAGCTTGTTCCAATGCCGCAAACCACATTAACAGACAAACCATGACAACAGCTGGAAGCTTGTCACTTATAAGAGTCCATTAGAGGGAACTACAGAAGACCTCTGAGAGGGGGACGCCAGAGGAATGTTCTTCTGACTTCATGTGAGTGATACAGCAGGAGAGCCTAAAGATTGCTCTTGTCAAATGATTGTTGCTGAACTCATCAGGAAGCAAGGCCATGGCCTCGGAAAATCAGGTGCAAGGGTGTCCAAAAAGAGTAATAGAAAAAGACCTTGAAAACTGGCCTGGGGAGCAGGCAGGGCTGAATTACCAGGCTCCATTTGTGGCCCAGCTGGGAGTAGAGATAGAATCTTAGTCATCCTGCCCTGATCTCATGCTCCATTTCAGTTCATTTAAATTAACATCAAATTGAGAACCACAGGGCATCCAAGAGAAACCAAAGCCACTAACGTATCTATGTCGTTTTCCTGACCCTAGGAAGGCAGACTGAGGGTTCAGAGATGAGATAAGAGGCAAACTACCTATATCGTATCTGTATACTTACACCATATAGTAAGCTGTATAAGAGTTAAGAATAATGCTTGTCATTAAACGTGCATCAGATGTCAAAATATACCATCACACGTGTTTTCATATATATCATATCAATGGCAATTTATAGAACATATGCATATTCTTACATATACAGATAGATCAATAGACATGTGTACATAATTTTATATATATATGTATATGTATATATATGTATATATATATGTATATATGTATATGTATATATATATATATATATATATATATATATATGCATGTGCAGCTATCTCAAGATGAAAATACATGAGCAGCAATTAGCAGGCTTAGGGACTTTCTAAATGAGAATGGGTTGAATTTGAGAGACACCAAAGCCAGAGATGGCTTAGGCCTTGGCTAACATGTATGCATGCCCTCATGAATGAAAATTAAAACACACACACACACACACACACACACACACACACACACACACACACACCATTCTCTGAACCACTGTTCAGAGATCTGTTGTATTATTTTTAAATAGATTTTACATATTAGAAACTCTGTATATCAGAATTGTTAGAGAAATTCAAAGTGATTTCCAGAAAAGATGACATCTGATTACTATATTTGAAGTAGGTGAACAGAATCAAAGAGAAAATCATATCAGGAAACAAATGAATGTGGAATACTGAGCAATTATGACGGCTATGAATGTGCCTAGAAGTTAAAGAGAAGAAAACAATGGCTACAAACTTGAGTACCCTTGACTGCAATGCTAAGGAAGGAGCCTTTCCCCTGAAAGAATGGATAGTGTTGAAATTTTATACTGGACAATCAGTGACAGATTTGTGTCCTGGGAACAGTGAACTGGAGATGAAGTGGTAGTTGTAGGGATACTTTCAGAGATAACAAGTCCTTAAATAAGCTTAAAAAACCCTCCAGTACCAGGTAGCAGAAGCATCCTTGTGATTGGTTGGTCAACTTTGCCCAAAAGACTCCCAAAACATTACAGGCTATTGTTGTTGGCTCTGGGTGCCTTCCAGAGGAAGAAGGGAAATCCCTGCTGCTGAAGACACCATGAACTTTGGACACAGGACCAGGAGGACCCAGGCTGGATCTGACCTGAAACCCTCTACCCTGAGTCCTAGCTTTCATGGTTCTCAAAGGTACCATGAAAACTTCCAAGGGAGGGAAGCAATCACTATTCCTGTGCAGCTGTGACACCTATGAATTATAACAATGACCAGCATGGCACAATTGCCTTAAGGGTGCATACCTTGCTGATAATTAACAGCTCTGTTGTTATTGGACTTAAGGCCCACTCAAGAAGAGGGAAGCTATGCCCAGTACTGGAAATCTAGCTAAGTACCCAGGGCTAGCAAAGTCATGAATCTTGAAGAAGAACCTACAACCATCACTTTACTAACCCAGCATAAATTCTCACTATATTATAAATATTATCCTTATACCTACAGGTAAATGAACTTTTCACGTCTCACTGAAGAAACTTTTCCCACAGATGGAGATCATTACAGAAAATCATAACCAATCTAAATACAGAGAACAAGCGATTGTATGGCACCCAGGCCCGACTGAGACATGTACGATACAACTCCTGCACCTAAAGCTCATTTCAGAAGAGGAAGTGAAAAGTTCCCCAGAGGAAAAGGAAGTTTGCTTTGAGATTGCTTCTTCTAGAAATGTCAGAGAAGCTTCACTCATGAAGTCTCATAAACATGGCTGCCTAAAGCAGACCAGAACAAGGACTATATTAGCAGATACACTAACATAGAAGGGAGAAATCTCATGGAACCTCAACCTGAGACCAAGAACTCCAGGCAATTAAGGAGTACTGAGAGCAGGAGAAATAGTTTCCCTAGGGAAGAGTACCCCAATTGGTCATCCAGTATTAAATGGATTTCTCAGGAAATTGTATACATACAGAGTACATACAAACTGAGCAGGTTGTATTTATATGTTTAGGTATACAAATACACATATATGTAACAAGAATTCAATAAAAGGAGGCTATGAGTTTGAGATAGAGAGTAAAGGGGATTACCTGGGAGGGGTTGGAGGAAATAAAGCAAAGGGGGAAATGATGTAATTGTATTTTAATTTCAAAAGTATTAAAATTTAAAAGCATAAGTTCCTAATGACAAAGAATGTCCTTTCCAAATATTCTGTTCTACTTTGCAGAAGTCATGAGCTGGTCAGAGTATGAGGAGGGATATAGGATCTCTTCAAATCACACCAAAGTTAGCACCACTTATGTTCTGCACATGTGGGCAGCTTCAGTCAAGATCCTGGATAATTGAGAACATCTTCTTTTGCATCCATTATTTATGGTGGTATGACTGGTGATTGAACTCAGCATCTTCCAAATGCTAGGCAAACACTTTACTAGTTGACTACTTCCCAGCCCATCTCTAGTACTCATCAAGAGCCTGTTGGGTGCTTTGTCACTCACACATCTTTTTCTTGATACTTAGTAGATTTTAATAGGCACCTGGATAGTATTTTATTTTGTCAACCAGTGGAGGTCCAGAAGTCTTCTCTAGCAGTAAAGAATCAATGACTAAATTACCAACAAGAAGGATCCAGGGTAGAGAGGTGGGGGAGGATGGTGGGGAGACTAGAAAATGGTGCGAAAGATGTCAATACCAAAAAAAGAAAAAAAAGGTATGCTAGTTACTTAACTTCACATAAATACAATATTTCTGGTAACTTGAAAAATGAAAGTTTGTAGTAGTCAGATGCTGTTTTCATCATCCTCGATGTTGGGGAGGCAACTTTCATGTGTCAATTTGACTCCACCATGTGATACCCAGATATTTGGTTAAATCTTATTTCTGGGTACATCTATAATTGTATTTTTGATTTATAAACATTTGAGAAGAGTAGATAAAGAGAGGAAGATAACTTTTTTCTGATGAGGGTAGGGCCCTTTTCAATCCACTAATATCCAAAATTGGATAAAGCGTGATGGTTGGCTTTGTGTTAACTACACAACCTAGAATCACCTGGCAAGAGAGTCTCAATGAGGGATTATCTATATTGGGTAGGCCTTTTGTATGTCTGTGGGGGCATTGCTCACTAAGTGATATGAGAAGATTTAGCCAACTAGGCACAGTTCCCTAGACAGGTGGTCCTGAAATGTGTAAGAGTGGAGAAATCAAGCTGAGCACAAGCAAGTGAGCATTTATGGATTCATTTCACTCTGGTATTGACTGTGGCTGTGATACGACTAGCTGTTCAAGGTTTCTGCCTTTACTTCCCCATATCTTGCTTGGTCAAGGAATTTTATCACAGCAACACAGATGAAACTAGGACAAAAAGGTGATGTAAATGATAAATTTTTCTCCCTATTGTTGAGTAGAAACATTAATCTTTTCCTATTGTCACACACCCAAAGTTAGATGAGAAGCTATATCATTGGTTTTCTTGGTCGCTAGAAGTGCAGACACTGACGAGAATTATACCATCAAATCTGGGTCTTCACCTCATTTTCCACTTTCAGATTTAAGACTTTCCAGAATTCAGAAATGTGTAAAGCAGTTCCTCTCCATGACCCCAATACACATATGTACATTTCCACTGTTTCTCTACATTGATGTCCTGGCAATGACATATAAGTCAGAGCTTACAGCAAATAAAGTTATCACTGAAAGTCTGCCCTTGCATACAGGGTAGTTTCCTCTACATCTGCTAACCTGAGCTGTAAATTTTGTACTTTGACTTTGCAACGTTGAAAATCAATGTTCCTCATTTCAAAAAAGCTTTTTAGGGGAAATGGAAACTGGTTTAAATGTGGTGCCTTAAGTTGGAAAATTGCAGTGGACACTTTGATCTACCACAGAGATTCCTCTTTAGGAACAAAGGATGCACTGCTTCAACTGCGGGAGTGATGTAAGTGTATGGCCCTTACCTCTCGGTACTTCTTAAAGATTGTGTTGGTTGAAAACTATTGTGTTGTCTAGTATTAGGTCTAATTTCATCCAACAGTTAACAGCAGGAGTATAAAGATATGAGGCACTCCAGAGCAACTAGGACCATCAGCCATTGGTTACTGTTATAATTAGAGAACATGTATACAGGACTCGAACCAGGCCCTAGCTTTCACAATGAGGAACCAAGTGGCTTTTGTCAAATCCAATGAGAAGTCTGCTGTTATCTTTATTTTCCTTCTATTGTTTATAATGTGTCTTCTTTCTATGACTTAAGATATTTTTCTTTCACTTGTTTTAGTAATTTGATCAAGATATGCTACCATGTAGTTTTCTTTATGTTTTCTTGGCTTGAGATAAGCTAAGATTCTAGGACCAGGAATATACAGTGTTCTTTGTATTTTGAAAGTTTTTAAACACACAAGAATCTATATCTTCTAATTCAGCTTTCTGTTTTTAGAACCAATTATACATGTGTTAGATTCCCTGAGGAAGTTCTATATCTTACAATTGTTCTTTTTCACCTTTTAATCTTTTCCTCCTTCTGAGTTTCATTTTGTGTCTTCACAACACTTTAAACTGCACTGATCTTTTCCATCATGTTGACTGTGCTGTTATTCACATTGAATGTATTTTTTATATCAGTATTACTATTTTCACTTTTTGAAGTACAGTTTTTTGGGGATGAACATGTATGGAGGCCTGAAGGTATCATCTAATTTTTTTCCCCTTTGCATTATTGACTTTGTTTATTGGGTCTCTTGCTGGACTGGATGATCACTTATCTGAGCCTGTATCTCTGTCTTCTGAATGTTGGGATTGCCAGCAGCTGTCATGCCTACTTAGCTTTAACACAGATTCTGGGCATATGAACATTCAGCCTCATGCTTGCGTAGTGAGTATATTCTGTGGGCCACCCCCTCCCCAGCTCTATTTGAATGCCTGAAGAGTTACTCTGTTGAAAGGAATTTCAACAGAAGAGGTGTTTCACACATTATAATCACACTTGATTTCTTTGACTCTTTCTGCAGTTGTTTGATCTCCTCTTCTGGAATGTTCCAAACCCTGCATGGCAATGCCATCTCTAACACTGCAGTCTCATTTCCTCCCATTGCCTCTCAGGCACTGGGGATGGTAGTGGCTTCTTACTGTTTATATGGTTCCTTGGTGTGCAAGCTATGGCTGAGTGCTGTGTATATGTTCTCCAGTTACAAGAGTAACTAGTGACTGATGGTCCCAGATGCTTTACAACTCCATGGACACATTTGAAGTTAGAAAATCCCATGCTTCCCTCAGGCTGCCCTCTCTATGGCAGGGGAAACTAGATTCAGATTCTACCTGATTAATTCAAGACTCTTCTTATAAGTCATAACTGAGACCAGTACTTTTCTCTACATAGGTCTCATACCTGTCTTAGGGTTTCTAATGCTGTGAAGAGACATGATGACCACAGCAACTCTTAGAAAAAAACATTTAATTGGGTGGCTTACAGTTCAGAGGTTCAGTAGTTCAGAGATTCAGTCCATTATCATCATAGTGGGACATGGTGGTGTGCAAGCAGACACTGTGCTGAGAGGTAGCTGAGCGCTCTACATCTTACATGCACAGGCAACAGGATGTAGCCTGTCTCACTGGGTATGGCTTGAGCACATACAGGACCCCACACCCCACCTCTACAGTGACACACTTGGTCCAACAAGACCACACGTTCTAGTAGTGCCACTCCCGTTGGGGGCCATTTTCTTCCAAACAACCACACCATCAGACCCACAGAAAGCTTTAACTCCCTACTTTTGCTCTATTCTTCAGATATCTTTCCACATAACATCTCTTGAACACCCAGTCACATTTTAATATGCTAAAGAACAGAGTGACATCTCATTTGGCTTTTTAGTCATCAATATACTAAAAACCAGGGGTCCATATTGTTTCCTCCATTGAACTACCTGGCACAGTCCTTTCTTTGTTGCTTAGATTAGACTCCAATTAACATCAAACTCTAACACTAAGTAGATATTTCAGGCATCATAAAATATACATGGACAGCTTATCAGGTAGGGCTCTGCTTCTCACCTCTGCTTCAAACAAAGGAGTTCTACTTCTCCATTTTGCTGTGAGCTATAGCACTGAAGTTGTGAATATGACTGGGCAGCTGTCCCTGACACATTCATTATGCTTACCAGGCATTCTGACTCTGTGTGCTTGTCTCTAGCGACTGCCATTTATCCAGCATACCCCAATACTACCTTAATGTCACTAGCTAGGAGGCTTGAGAATGATGCTCAGAGAATTTTTGGAAACCACAAATACAAGTTTTAGGCTTGAAATTTGTCTTCGTTCTCCTCACATGCTACAAAAATAGCACAGGATTTATTTGGCATCATGGGGTCCAGCACTATTTATAAACAATACATACTGAGTTTGAGACATGAAAGATGTGTCCCACTGGCTAGACAGGGGTAGGGGGTTGGCTTGATTGTCTTTTTATTCTCTTTCTCCCTGGAAATCGAATCGATCGGGAATAATTTGCAAGCTGCCTGTTTTAGGTAGGTTAGGGTTCTTAGACACTACTGTTAATATGATCTTTATTTTTACCCTGACTTATTTATCTATCTATCTATCTATCTATCTATCTATCTATCTATCTATCTATTTATGTATTTAGGTTCTTTAGGAAATAAAAAGAGCTTTTCCAAGAAAAGTAAGTTCAATTTACAAGCTAAAGCCACTTAAACACATGATCATAGTTCTAGGGGCCACTGATCTTATGTTCCAAGGTAGCAGTATCTACAGAAAGATATCTATATGAGGAGTGTGATTATTTTCTCAGCTTTGTGAGCTGTATTTAAAACGTTAACATATGTAGGTTCTTCATGGCACACACAAATGATTTCTTCTCCCCTAACTTTGGCTTCCAAATACAGTTTGCAGCCCAGTCTTACCATGTATGTGTTTGCTAACCAAACTTCCATTTGAATTTCTAAAATTAAAATTACTATGGCACACATCTTTTCTCCTTCTATAGAACTGCTGTAAGTGTAAGGCTCTAAACTAGGTAACATGTAACTGCCCCGCTAATGTCAACTGTGGTCTTAAAGTACCTTTAGACAAAAGCTCACATTATGAGCTCTAGGATGAGGCATCTCTGGATTCAGTGTCCAGGCACACTTGTTGATCAGTCATTGCATAGGTTTTTCTGGCTTCTCCTAAAGTCAGCCTGCCTCTGAACACAAGAATAACCACTGTTTTCATATAATCTTTGGTAGCTTAAGTAGACTGTATTTCATCATGTGTGCAATGGAAATAATGATATCTAATCTGGTATCTTGGTATGATTGTTAGGAGTCTAAAGGAAAGAAACATCTAAATCTAATATTTTATAAAAGTGCCATATCAATGTATTGTTACGTTGCTAACAATAGATAAAGACTTTGCTAATTAAAAAATCCAATCATAGAAAGAAATAGTAAAAATAAAAATGAAGTCTCCAAGGAATAAATAGAGAAATCATAAAGAGAAAAATGAGCTTTTAAAGAAAATGTTATGCAACTACATAAATGTTAAACTGAGTCTCTATATGGGGCAGTGTGTTTATCGCACCACAAGATTGAAGAGGGGTGATTTGATTCTTTAAGGAGCTGTTACACTTCCAAAATAAGTCAGCTATTCACAATGTTTGAGATTTCCAATATGAAAAATCATTCTGTTTTCTAAAATCAAAGTGCAAGAAATAAATAGCATCAATGAAATGTCTATTGCATGTTAGATATTTCTTAACCATTAGGTACTCTAATCTTGATAAATATTTTATGATACAAGACTTCATACTGTTACTGATATACAGAATACAGTAGAAGACAGAATGTTTGAGTCATTTGTCCAAGGACAAAGCCAGAGACAGTAAGTGATGGATTTGGTACTTAATGCCAGATATTTCTAACTTGAAATCCTATGTCCTTTCTTTCACAGACCTCTGCTTTGAGGATAAAACTACAGTATTAGAAGTCTTTTGTTAAAGAGAAAGAAGAAGCATTTGTTGACTTTCCACCGATCACTCATGAGCATACAACACATGGGAATTCCTGGCGATCAAGAGGCTCTCGATAGCTGTCCTAAAACCATGTCCTATAGTCTACAGATGCTGATGTCACCTCATGGACAAAGAAGGAAACTGGCCTCATTTTCCTGCTTTCTTGGTGTAGTTCCAGTTAGTGGAACTATTTGGGAAAAATTAGGAGGTGTGTGTAAACAGATGTTTCTTGTCCTGACCACCTGGTCCCAAATAACCAACTCAGAGGCTGAATATGAATTATAAATGCTCAGCCAATTGCTCAGGCCTATTACTAACTCTTACACTTAAATCAACCCATATTTCTATTTATGCTCTACAATGTGGTGGTACCTTTATTAGCATGGCATATTCATTTTCTGCTCCCTCTCCATCTGCTGGCAACTCCTGACTCCACTCTTCTCCTTCCCAGCATTCTCAATTTGGTTTTCCCACCTAAGTTTATCCTGTCCAGCTATTGGCTAGTCAGGTTCTTTATTAAACCAATCACAGCAACAAATCTTTGCAGTATACAAAAGGATTATTCCACAGCAGGTGTGATCTTGTTAGAGGACTTATGTCACTGGGAATGGGTGTTAAAGTTTTAAAAGCATTTAGCAGCCAAGTCTCTGCCTTTCTCTCAGCCTGAAACTTACAGATCAGATGTGAATTCCCAGCTATTGCTACAGCACCATGCCAACCTGCCCACCACTATGCTCCCCAACAAGATTGTCATGGACTAACCCTTTAAAACTATAAGCAAACCCCCAATTAAATGCTTTCCTTTCTAAGTTGCCTTGATCATGGTGTTTTTTCACAACAATAGAACAATAACTAAGACACTTGTAGTGGTTTTTTCCTGTTTGGTGACTTGGCTTGATTATAGTGCACTTTCCTTTTCATAAGTTGCCTATCTTCCAGTTGGGAAACATGAAATAGAGTAAAGGAAGAAAATATTTTGAAGTGGACTGAAAATGACAGCATGAAGAGCAGCTGCAGGCTGAGGTGAGTAGGAAGCTAGCTAAAACAAGCTCTTTCAGAAAGAAGGGTTTTCCCTGAAACCCCTTCAATCTCCTTGTCTGAAAAGGAGGAAGGTCCTCAGAGTGTGACTTTTTTCTTTTAAGGAACAAAAAGTAAAACTTTAAAGTGCACTTGTTGGATAAATAGCCTAGCTGTCAGGATATAATAGCAAAGCTGAGTTATTTGTATAATGATTTATATGAATGATAACGTGTAAGCAAGAGAACTTCATTACTGGTACAAGGATGCAAGTGGCACACGGTTGAGAGTTTGCAGAGAAGATAGCCACCATGGCAATCTACAGTCTAATCAGAGTCTATAAGGATAAGGTTGTAATGTTTAGAGCAAAAAAAAGTCCAAAAGACCTGCCATGCTTTTTGTATTGGTCACACAAGGAATAAAAAGAGAGCGCGGTGAGACCTGATCTTGGGTCTTCAGGGCCCTCCCTTGGCCCTGCCTTGTAGGCGTGATAGTTACGGAAGCCTCAATGGGGGTTGGAACTTCCAGACCAAAGCTGGAACGGCTACCCACTATATCTCCCCCTTTTTGTCTAAATAAGAAGGTTCTAACTTAATACAAGATTATATACAAAGGAATGGTTATCAAATATTGTCCAGGAGTAATGAGGGATAATGACCTAGATAAGATGGAACTACAATCAATGCAAACAATATCAAGCAAGAAGCACATACTAAAATCCAGAGAAGTCTAGAGCGTAGGTAAATGGTATGTTACAAAGATCATTCCAAAAGGGTGTCCTATCCTAAAAAAACTGAATCTAATACTTAATATGTTCTATCTATTATATATATATATATATGTATATATATATATATATATATATATATATAATCATACACTAAGTTGTAACTATAACTGCTAGTCTTTAATCCCATCAAAGACCTTAGAAGGAATATAATGTTACCTGAGAAATGGTAGATGGATGCAAGCAACTTTTGGTAATCTTGCAAGAGTAGACCGTGACAGCTGGCAGCCTGGACAGTCACCTAATGTTTCTCAGCATTGTTGGTGCATTCAAATTGGCTACAGGCCTAGAGTATCTGACAGACCATTTTCAGAAGCAAGAATTCTGAAAGACCATCTTACCTTGTCTTGGCAGAGTACAGTGGTCACTATCTTTGTGTCCCCCTTGTCCAGAAAGGACAGCATTGCATTCATACTGTCAGAAGTTGAGGCAAGGGCAGTTCTTTGCCCAGTAAGCCATTTTGTGCCAAGAAGACAAACTTTCAAATGGAAATGTCTTAGAAGCCCAACATTCTCTCGGTATCAAGTTGGTGCTGCCAGAAGCAATTGTGTCTCACGTCAACAGAATTCTAAGTTATTTAAATGCCATATTCTCTAGGTCTATGAAGTGTTTGAAGATTACCTGTCCATCTGACCTACATATCTGTAAATCTGAATAACCTAACTAGCATAACTATAGAGATGACAAGCATAGGTGACTATAAATCTATAAGTCTTATCTACCGAAATAGCCTAAGGACTAAGGTTTCATGGAAACAAGGTAAACAGTCTATAAACAAATGTATGGCAAAGAATGATAACTTCAAAATTGTGACAATACACAAGATATTTATAACAGAGGTAGGAATATATAGTGCAATATGTAATATGGCAATAATATTAAATATATATCAATATACCAAATATCCTAAACAGAAGTAGAACTTACATAAAGTATGACAGATATAAATTTACATTTGCATCAATATACAACTATTTCAAATAAGAGTAGAAATATATGCACATTATAACAAATATAGTTCTGTATTTGTAGATTGGTACCAATAGATTTTTTTTTCTGCTGTAAACATCCAGATATCCAAGGCCTTATGATTTTTGGAAGATGAGTATTTCCATTATCCTGGAAAGACAAAAACAGAACCCTACCCCAACTTTTGATTATTAATTTTTTTTCCAACTTGTAGAGATGTCACATTGGTGGATGATCTTTTATTTTTCATCAAGGGGTTTTTCCTGTTCGAATTGAATTTTTATTAATTTTGTTGGTATCCATAGATTTTTTTTCCTGTAGAAACAAAAGCAAAACCCCTTCCCCAATTTAGAACATATCCAGGTTTCCATTCTGAGGTCAGTACATCCTTGAAATAAACCAGTTGGTTTAGCTCAATGGGGGTTGGAACTTCCAGACCAAAGCTGGAATGGCTACCCACTACATACAGATGCTGTAAGATATTCAAAACTGGCACACAAGAGGAATTAGAAAATGGTCATAGGAACCACATACAATGCTGAAAACATTTCTAAAAGCATAAACAAAGCAAGCATTTGTGAGGAAATGTGGGAATGAGAGGATTAGTGGGTGGAACTGAGTGGCAGGGACAAAATGTGTGTGGAAGAATTTATTGTATTTCCCCTAGAAAAATGAGTTTCATTCCCAAAGAAGAGCATCCTTTGCATTGTTATCAGTTGTAAATCACTGACAGTTATAAAATGACATAGAGGCAATGAAAGACTCAATCACATTAAACAACCAAGAAAGGGTGCTTGAACTATGCCTAGCTTTCCACTGAAAATACCTAGACATCTTTTCATGCTTTTGATGCTTCTCACAGTTTTCATACATTGTGCACTTCATTCTGAGTACTCTATTAATATTGTTTAATAACATAAATAAGAGAATAATGTACTTGGCTCCCTTTGCACTCATTTAAGTTCCCTGAGACTGAACGTTGGTCTTGTCCTTAGAGTCCAGCATAGTACTGGGCAGATAATGGTTGAGCACAATATCAGGCTCCCAGTAAATATGAACTGAGTGAATAAGAGCAATGGAGGTTGGCTTGGAGATGGAGAAAATCCATGTAGATGATAATGATATGCTCATAAGATGACATTGTGAGGAGAACTATTTGGATATATGAAAATAATCGAACTACTTTAATATTAATCTAGTGTTAACACATACCTTATAAGGGCAACAATGTAAACTTTTAGTAACAGCTAATTCTTTATAACATAATATAAGCCATGAAGAAGAAGTATACTTCCAGTGGAAATGCGTATACAAATGGGAAGAAAAATAGCAGCAACTTAGTATGGGCTAATACAAAATTCTGATTTATGTACATCAAACTGTCAAACTGCTCTGACCTTTATCTTCTCTCTGGTGTTAGCTTTTGCTCTTGCCCCTTGTTGGTGTCTGAAGTCTAACTGACTGACAGGTGTGGCAAATCCCATTGCACTGGCCTTTTCTAAAGAGGATTGATGACCATGTAAGAACAGGCATTAACCTTAACCACGGCTTATTAACCTGGACCTTCAGTCTGTGGGGCCAGGCGCCTGCTCCCTCTATGCTCAATCAGTGGGATCCCGTGGGTATTAGCATTTTCAGTCAACCAAGGGAGTAAAAGATTATTTGTTTTTGAAAGTGAAATTGCCCTTATTTACTCTGGAAAGGAAGGGGCAATAACAAATAATGCTTTTAAACAAATAAAATATTTTTAAACAAAAGTATTTGAGGAATTGGCTCAAAAAGTAGTAACAAAACAACAAGCTTAAACAGAAGCTTGGGAAATTCACATTAAAATAAGAATTAGTAGGTTATGATGATTTGAGAGACTATAGAGCTAGGGCTTAGTGTCTAATCACTTCTCCCCTTCTTGAGGACCTCATTCACTTCATCCCTTCACAGTAGTTGACTCCTGGTTTCTTCAGCCTTCCAGTATTAAGATATAGTTACAAAGTCCCTACTTGGGAACTACAGGGACTCTTGCAATGCTGCTAAGAAAGTTGGGTGCTTCTGAAATGACATTTGGGGTGTGTGTGTGTGTGTGTGTGTGTGTGTGTGTGTGTATTCATGTGTGCCCATGTGTAAGGGCACTTGTGTGTCCAGATGTGTGGAGGTTAGGAAACGATCTCTGGCATAGTTTCTCAGGTGCTGTTCATGTTTGTTTGTTTGTTCTCGTGTGGTTTTTTAGCAAGGTCTCTCATTGGCCTGGAACTCATCAAGTAGTCTAGGCTGGTTGAGCAGTGGGCCTCAGGGACCCACCTGTGTTCACTTCTCTAGTGCCAAGATTGCAAGTGTGTGCCACCACATTCAGCGATTGTTTGGTAGGTTCTAGAGACTGAATGCAGGTCCTTGTGTTTGTAAGGCAAGCATTTTACAAACTGAGCTAACTCCTGAACCCCTGAAATATCATTTCCAGACACAATGGAGGCTTCTAATGGAATATATTCTGTCTTATTATTTTTATTTTATATACTATAATATAGCACCATTATTTTAAGAAAGCAACGTGAATAGGAGTATTCAACATCCCATCTGTTGCTCCTTCTAATTAAGCATGAGGAGTACAAAGTAAAAGTATGTGGATATCCTCCCAGAAAGATAATAATGGGAATTCTAAATTTACATAAGAAATGACCTCCAAACAGCCCGAGAAGAGCGAGAGTAATCATAAGGCAGGGAGCCAGGTGCAGGATGCTGGTCTAACAGGGTCCCAGGGGACAGTTTACTCAGAGAAATGGCAGCAATGTGTATTTAAAGTGGGCACAGGATTTCACCTGATGGATAAATGACGACCAGGAGTTCATTCAAATGAACCTCACATTCTGACCTCTGACAAATCTGAGGCAGAAATCTGGTGGGAAAATAGTAAAATGAAGTGAACCTATGCTTGACATGTAGAATATTCTCCTCATTGGTGATGCTGGTGATGGGGCTGGCAGGACCAAAGAGGTCAAGAGTAACTGCTTTTTTCTTCTACGTGAATATGGAAATTCTACATGTTGTTAAGTACACCCATCGCAGCTGTTCAAGGCAGCCCTATGCCACAGGCTTGAGTCACAGGTACACTTTTTAAATTAGAGGTAGCTCTGGCCTTAACTAATGAGGGTTCCTTGCCATAGGTGGCAGCTGAGCATTGTGAACATGGTCAGGAAGGTAAACAAACTAGCATCAATTACTTCTCTACACCACCACCAAAAATACCAGAAAAGAGAAGCATAGACTAGAGGGAAAACAAAAGGAGTTGTCTGGTAAAGGTTCTCAGGAGGCTGATTTTCTGCATACCCAGACTTGGTGACTTAACTTGATGTGGCCTAACATGATGTGGGTGAGAGTGACAGGAAGCTCACTGTTTCTCTACACGTTTGATCAGAGGAGTCGTCATTCCCTCCTCTACAGATTGCCAACACCAAGGTCTTTAAATCAGGGCTCAGATGAGGGAGGATAAGCAAGGCTTTGATGGGTATAGAACTGACACCTGAGTTCATTTGAACATATATCACAGCACGCATGCATGTACGCATATATACACAAGAAAACACAATTAAAGAAGGATTGGACAGATATGTTGTTTTTCTTTATAACTGTGGCCATCTTTTATGCAATGGCTGTCCTAATCAGCAACTGCTACCATCAGCAGTTTGGCTCCAAAGGCCACAGGGGCCACAAGGGCCCCAGCCTGAGGGAATTCTGTTTCCTCAGACACCAACTCTTTCAAAGCTACAGTGGGAACTTGTCGAAATCTCTGTCCCTCTAAAGAACTGAAGATTCAAAGGTTCAAAGGTGGGATTCTGCTCCTTCAGAGAGTCTGAATAGCAAGTAGTTCAATCCTCTCCTTTCTCGTGTCCAAAAATCTAGGTGTCCTTCTCCCAGCCCACACTTAAAAGCACTTGTCCACCTGGCTCCTCCCTACCACTTCCTGTCAGCTAGTTGCTGACTCAGCCTCCTGACCACAGGTTAATTTTATTTAATCAAAGAAATGTAACACATCTTTGCATCATTAAACAAATGTTCCAGAGCATAAACAGAAGTAACACACATTAAAATAATATTCTACCACACAGATAGTTTAAACACTTAAATAAAATAAAATAAACATGAACAATGAGGGAATGAGCTAAAGCCATGGTTCTCAACCTATAGGTTGTGACTCTATGGGATCAAACAACCCTTTCACTGTGATCATTTAAGACCATCAGAAATATCAGATATTTACATTACAATTCATAACAGTAGCAAAATTACACTCATGACGTAGGAACAAAAATGATTTTATGATTGGGGGTCACCAAATCATGAGGAGCTATATTAGAGGGTTGCAGCATTAGGAAGGTTGAGAACTGCTGTGTCTTGCAGAAGGCCCAGGTTCAATTCCCCTGCACCCATGTGGTGATTTCTGGCCATCTGTAACTCCAGTTCTAGGGAATGTGAAACCCTCTTCCAACTTCCTTGTTACCAGGCACAAACGTGAGCATATACATATACACAGGCCAAACATTCGTATGCATAAAATAAAATAAATACATCTTTAAAAAAAGAAATTTGGGCTTGAATAAAAACGTAGAACCCTAGCAGTGTTGCATTTCCAGTGGATAAACCATAGTAACCATCTGTACGCACCTGAAGCTATATTTAGGAGCGGTAGTAAAGCCAGATGTAACATCTCACACCTGTCATCATTTGGGGAGATGAAGCAGGAGAATTACCACAAAGGTAAAGTCAGTGTTAGCTACAGAGTGAGTTCTCTGCTAGCCTGGAAAGCAGAGTGAGACTATGTCTCAAAGCAAAACACCAACAGCCCAAGCTTTAAACAAAATAAACTATAATGAAACACACATATGCAAAGAAGTATGTAGATGCCCAGGCTGGCAGCCACTCAGACTCAAATAAACACAAAGACTCTTATATTATTTAAACTGTTTGGCCTAATGGCTCAGGCTTCTTGTTATATAGTTCTTATATCTTAAATTAACCCATTTTTATTCATCTATAAGTTGCCACGTGGCTCCTGGCTTACCAGTACTTTACATCTCGATTCTCATAGCAGCGGCTGGCAGCTTCACTTGACTCAGCTTTACACTTACCAGACTTCTCCTCTCTCTTTGTCCCGCCTATACTTCCTGCCTGGTTACTGGCCGATCAGCACTTTATTTATTAACCAATCAGAGAGCAACACATTCAGAGCACACAGAACATACCACAGCAGGAGTGGGTAGTGAATGAAGGGTTGAGTGTAGGACTACGAAAGGACTTTGTGTGTTCTATCAGTGGCAGTCCTGTATAAAAGGGACATCAAGGGATTTGGTAGCAGAAAAGCCTATGTTTAGATGTAGCTCTGCTGAGACTCCTGTTTGTGACTTTGACCACATTCCAGCACCCATCTATCCTTCATTTCTTTATCTGCAAAGTGAAGGTACCCATCTTGCTTCTCCATATAAAGAATAGGAATTTATTTGGCTCTTCATTGGGCAGTCTGAGAAGCCAGAGAACAGAACACTGGAATCTGGCGTGGTCCTTCAGGCTGTGCCATTCCCTAGTAGAACACAGAAAGGAAACAAAAGGAGCAAAGGAAAGCCATGGTTGTTTATGTAGAAAATCCAGCTAGGCTGGGTGGCCTACACCTTTAATCCCAGCACTGGAGAGGTGGAGGCAGGTGGACCTCGGATTTCAAGGCCAGCCTGGTCTACAAAGTATGTCCCAGAACAGCCAGGGCTACACCGACATACCCTGTCTCAAACAAACAAACAAAGCCACCCTTCCCTCAAAAAAGGAAAAGGAAAATTCACTTCCTCACAAATGAGGCCCCTCTGACAATTACAACATAAAATCATTCTTGACGGAAGAGCCCTCTTTACCTCTTCCCACTAAGCAGGTTTCCAACACCTGTGTTTTGAGGGACAGACAAACCACAGCATATTAGTATCTATTTCTGGATTGTAGAGACCAAATAAGATAGTGCACATGAGTGTCACTCCAAGTCCCGAATGATAATAGGTGCCCAGTGGGTGTAAATTCCAATCCTCTGTGAGCCTCAGGCCAATACCTGCCAGTAGTAAATTAAGCTCTCAGGAAGACAAATGGACTCCTGCCTGCCTCTGTGGGGTACTTCGGTAGCTCACAACAATGTATGTTACTGATGGCCTGGCAGTTAGTGTCACATTCCGCCACCTCACCACTAGTGACTTAGACCTCTAAGAGATGCTACAAAATTGCAATGCAATCTCCTCTCATTTCCTTCAAGGAGACTGTGGCACTGTGCTTTATGACTGAAACTAATCTTCCTTGTGGAATGTTCACGGCTTGAGAGTTTCTCTCCAAGAAAACAGAATTTTCCATGTTTCTGAATTGCTAGTGCAGCTAAGTGATTGTAGCAGGAACTGTTTCCAGGTCTTTCTGACATTCTCAGCAGTTCCTGTAATGAGAAACCTCCACCCTCATTGACCATCTATAGGTCACTGACATTTGAATGATGGGATCAGATACACACACAGGCTGATGGAGTCTCAATAGATACTCTCTGGGGGACAGTCATAAATTAAAGTATCTGTCACACCAGGAAATCTGAAGTGCAATATCCTCTCCCATGGAGGGAAGAGTGCTTTCTCTCAACCCTTGTTTTTTAATATTTAGCTTACATTTGGATAAAACAGAGGCTGACAGTATCTGTAATGGGCTAGTTATTTCCCTCAGGTGCTTCATTTTTAATAGTGTGATTGGCTTATATTAGTTGCAAAAAAAATAATGAGGTTAGGGGCTGAGACCATAGTTCAGTTGGTGAAATGCTTGCCTAGCAAGCATGAGGACCTGAATTCCATCTCCAG
Source organism: Peromyscus leucopus (assembly GCF_004664715.2). Taxonomy (NCBI): domain Eukaryota; kingdom Metazoa; phylum Chordata; class Mammalia; order Rodentia; family Cricetidae; genus Peromyscus; species Peromyscus leucopus. Next base: position 1,120,158 of record NC_051084.1, on the reverse strand, counting down.
AACCCACGGGAAAAAGTCTGGCACAATGGCATGTGCTTATAATCCCACTGCTAAAAGGCCTATGAAAGAACTTGTATCAAAAACCAAGGTGGATGGCATTTAAGGAGTCAATCCAAAGGTTGACCTCTGGCGTCTACACATTCATTCACAGGTGTGCATGCACACTTAGACTCACATGAATATATATATATCACGGACGGGTTTCATTTTGACACTTTTATATAGTCATATAATTCATATAATATGCTTTGATCATAATATAATTCTCCTCCCAAGTATTTCAGACTTTTTATTAAATATTTTTATTTTATAATTAACTTAATTTCAAATATCAGCCACAGATCCCCCCATCCTCCCTCCTCCCACTCCCCAGCCCTCCCCACAATCCACCCCTCATTCCCCCCTTTTCCAAGGCAAGGTCTCCCCTGGGGAGTCAGCCCAGCCTGGTAGACTCAGACTTTTTCAGGTAAAATATTTATTGTTTTGGCTCCTCCCTCCTTTTTCCCTCTAAATACAGAAAAACATTTTCAGAAGACTTTAATGGTTTCATTTCTGTTGCTGGCAAAATATACCATGATAAAAATAATTTGAGGGAGAAAGGAATTTATTTTAATTTGTAATCCCACATTACTGTCCATTATTGAGGGGAAATGAAGGCAAGAACTTCAAATAGCTAGTCACATCACATCCACAGTCAAAGCAGAGAGAAATTAAGGTGAAGGGGCACTAGCCCACTTGAACATGTAAGACTGGCTCCAGTTTCCTCTGCCTTGCTAAAAAAATTAGATTACATTACTGAAGCTATCTCCCAATGTCCATTCCTTTATTTGGGGGAATCCCTCCTTTTATCAAAGTATTGAAGTCCAGAAACCAAAGGCCCCCTTTGGCTCACTTAATTAACATGCCCAATCAAAATTAAACACTTCCTCCTATCCCAGGTGTAGCTGTAAGTTTTCTCAGGTCCCGCCTGGTCCCTGTGTTCCCTCAGCCACTTATAAAATAATCATTCAGAGGCTTAATATTAATCATCAACTCTATGGCCTGTGGCAGGCCTCTTGCTAACTAGCTCTTACAGTTTAACTTGACCTGTAACTATTAATCTATGTATCACCATGTGTTCTGTGGCTTTACCTGTATCCCATCACATGTTGCTCCTAGGATGGCAGTCTGGCATTTCCCTCACTCTACCTTTCACTTTCCTGTCTCTCTCCTTGGATCCCACCTGTCTCGAAGCTGCCTTGCCATAGGCCAAAGTAGCTTATTTATTAAGCAGTGGGAATAACATATATTCATAATTTACTGAAAGATATCCCCAGCACACAGGGTTTTACCTTTATAAACTATTCTCCTATATGCCATGTCTGTCTCCTCTCTATCCATAGGAAGTCCTTGGCCACACTCCAGCCCCAACAAATACTCCTTCCCTGTCTCCCTCTGGGGCAAATAACCCAAACCTCCTTTGTGCTGAGAATCTGGTCTTGGGGTATTCTGAGCCCACTTCAAGGTTCCCTAGATAATGTATACATTTTCACTTGCTTGCTTGCTTGTATTCAGCATGATTTCTTAAAGGTTCAGAATCCCTTCCTAGGGAATGATGCCACCCACAGTAAGCTGGGACTTCCTACATCGATTAACTTAATGAAGGATACCCCACAGACAGAGACCAGCAGTTGAACTGAACATAGACAATCCCTCACTGAGACTCTCTTCCCAGGTGATTCTAGCTGATTCTAGAGTGTGTGAAGTTGAGAGTTATAACTCACCATCACAAGGACTTACCAAGTACCTAGTATTTCTTCCAACTTCAAAACAGTACAATCTTAGAAATATAACTTTGAGGAGTATTTGAACATACAATGTTGTCTGGCCTCCTGTCTATCTTAACTTTTGTTGTTGAGTGACTATCCCTTACAAGAGTGTCATTTTAGCATTTTGAAGACCTTTGGAGGTATGTTGTTTCATTTGACTGTTATCACCAAGGTAGATGAAAATTTGGGGCATGATGAAATTGAATGATCTACTAAAGGTCACAGAAACTTCTCAGTCAAAACTCTAAAAATTTTGATGAATGACCTCTTAGTTCACAAATGGCAACAGCAAGGTAATGAAATACCAATGGATGTACAAGTTCATGCTAAAGTTTAAATAAGAAGTGAAGAGAATAAAAAACTGAGGCTGTCATATACCCATGGTATTAGCTCATTTCTTTTGCATCGATAAAATGCTAATTGAAAATTTTTTATCAGATTGTTTATCTGATATAAGTAGATATGATTACATTTTCAACACTAGATACTTCAGCATTTGCTACTGAGAATAAGAATTTCTTGGCTGGGCTATGGTGATGTATGCCTTTACTCCTAGCACTCAGGAGGCAAAGCCAGGCTGTTCTCTGAGTTCAAAGACAGCCTGGTCTACAGAGCAAGTTCTAGGACAGGGTTTTGAGAAACCCTGTCTCAAAAACCTTCTTCCACAAAATTTTTTCTATTAGTCACAAGATCATAGATCTATCATCAGAACTAAGAAGATCAATGCTGATTTTATAATCACAACTACTATAATCACAAATATACATATTAGTTTTCATGAATAATTTGGAATATCTTATAATAAAACTTTGGTAAAATCTAGTCATAGATTACATTTCATCATTTTCTCCTCATATTTTTTCTAAAATACCCTCCCTTTTATAAGAGATTCCTCTCTTACTATGAAAGATACACACTTGTTTTTGTTTTTGTTTTTTTAATTTTTGGTCTTCTGAGACAAGATCCCACTATGTAGCCTTGGCTGGCCTGGAACTTGCTGTGTAGACCAAGCTGGCCTTAAACTCAGAGATCCGCCTACTCTAACTCCATACTACCATGTCTGGCTTGAGATACAAACTTTTTTTTCAAAGGGGTTCAGGTAGATGCTTTATGAGTTATGTAATATTTTAGTTTTGTGTGGTTAATTTCAGATAAAATGTTTTAGCCAAAATAGTTCATAATTAATTATGTATATTTCATGTTATAGCGAAATAAAAATCTGTGCTTCACTGGAGAAGTATGTGTCCAGAGAAATCTCTCTGGGTTATTCCACTGATTTAACACAAGCTGTGCCACAAGCCCCTGGAGGGAAAACATGCAGTTTTACCTGGTGAAGATTCTGTCCCTTGGTGAAGAGATTCAATTGGTTGCTTTCTCTTTTTGCTTGGTAAACATAACTCTGACTCCATTTGCACACTCATGTCACTCATCTTCATCTGTGAGTATTGGTGATACTCAAGTCTCCCACTTGGTCAAATTTCCCATACACTATAAAGAGGTGCATTCCCCTCTTTTCATTAATAAGTCATCTGTAGGGCTGCACCTTGAATGCCATGTGAACATTCTGTTCTTCCAATTCATTCCTCTATCAAAACTCCACATTATCTGCAGCTGTACTTTCTTCTGTGTCAACTGAGGAACCAAATGACTAAATAAAAAAAAATTTCTCAAATGCCTCAGATTGCATGTGTTTCTCAGTTTTCAACTGTATTCTTTCCTGCTGATGAGACAGCTCATCTCTTTGCTCAGAATATTCACACTCTGTACACTAATGCCCATATTCTCACTGTGAACACTAATGGTCCATATTCACATTGTGTACACAAATGGCCCATATTTGCCCTGTGTACACTAATGACCCATATTCTCACTGCGTACATTAATTGCCCATATTCTCACTGTGTACATTAATTGTCCATATTCTCACTGTGTACACTAATTGCCCATATTCTCACTGTGTACACTAATTGCCCATATTCTCACTGTGTATATCAATTGCCCATATTCTCACTGTGTACACTAATTGTCCATATTCTCACTGTGTACACTAATTGCCCATATTCTCACTGTGTACATTAATTGCCCATATTCTCACTGTGTACACTAATTGCCCATATTCTCACTGTGTACACTAATTGCCCATATTCTCACTGTGTACACTAATTGCCCATATTCTCACTGTGTACACTAATTGTCCATATTCTCACTGTGTACACTAATTGCCCATATTCTCACTGTGTACACTAATTGCCCATATTCTCACTGTGTACACTAATTGCCATATTCTCACTGTGTACACTAATTGTCCATATTCTCACTGTGTACACTAATTGCCATATTCTCACTGTGTACACTAATTGCCATATTCTCACTGTGTACACTAATTGCCCATATTCTCACTGTGTACACTAATTGCCCATATTCTCACTGTGTACACTAATTGCCCATATTCTCACTGTGTACACTAATTGCCATATTCTCACTGTGTACACTAATTGCCCATATTCTCACTGTGTACACTAATTGCCCATATTCTCACTGTGTACACTAATTGCCCATATTCTCACTGTGTACACTAATTGCCCATATTCTCACTGTGTACACTAATTGTCCATATTCTCACTGTGTACACTAATTGTCCATATTCTCACTGTGTTTTTATATTTCATGTGTACACTAATTGCCCATATTCTCACTGTGTACACTAATTGTCCATATTCTCACTGTGTACACTAATTGCCCATATTCTCACTGTGTACACTAATTGCCATATTCTCACTGTGTACACTAATTGCCCATATTCTCACTGTGTACACTAATTGCCCATATTCTCACTGTGTACACTAATTGCCATATTCTCACTGTGTACACTAATTGCCCATATTCTCACTGTGTACACTAATTGCCCATATTCTCACTGTGTACACTAATTGCCATATTCTCACTGTGTACACTAATTGTCCATATTCTCACTGTGTACACTAATTGCCCATATTCTCACTGTGTACACTAATTGTCCATATTCTCACTGTGTACACTAATTGCCCATTTATTTCTTTTCACTGTGTACACTAATTGCCATATTCTCACTGTGTACACTAATTGCCATATTCTCACTGTGTACACTAATTGCCCATATTCTCACTGTGTACACTAATTGCCATATTCTCACTGTGTACACTAATTGCCCATATTCTCACTGTGTACACTAATTGTCCATATTCTCACTGTGTACACTAATTGCCATATTCTCACTGTGTACACTAATTGCCCATATTCTCACTGTGTACACTAATTGTCCATATTCTCACTGTGTACACTAATTGCCCATATTCTCACTGTGTACACTAATTGCCATATTCTCACTGTGTACACTAATTGCCATATTCTCACTGTGTACACTAATTGTCCATATTCTCACTGTGTACACTAATTGCCATATTCTCACTGTGTACACTAATTGTCCATATTCTCACTGTGTACACTAATTGCCCATATTCTCACTGTGTACACTAATTGTCCATATTCTCACTGTGTACACTAATTGCCCATATTCTCACTGTGTACACTAATGACCCATATTCTCACTGTGTACACTAATTGCCATATTCTCACTGTGTACACTAATTGTCCATATTCTCACTGTGTACACTATAATTGTCCATATTCTCACTGTGTACACTAATTGCCCATATTCTCACTGTGTACACTAATTGCCATATTCTCACTGTGTACACTAATTGTATTTTTTTTTTGTCCATATTCTCACTGTGTACATAATTGCCATATTTCATTTTATTTTTTTCTCACTGTGTACACTAATTGCCCATATTCTCACTGTGTACACTAATTGCCATATTCTCACTGTGTACACTAATTGTCCATATTCTCACTGTGTACACTAATTGCCCATATTCTCACTGTGTACACTAATTGTCCATATTCTCACTGTGTACACTAATTGTCCATATTCTCACTGTGTACACTAATTGCCCATATTCTCACTGTGTACACTAATTGTCCATATTCTCACTGTGTACACTAATTGTCCATATTCTCACTGTGTACACTAATTGCCCATATTCTCACTGTGTACACTAATTGTCCATATTCTCACTGTGTACACTAATTGCCCATATTCTCACTGTGTACACTAATTGTCCATATTCTCACTGTGTACACTAATTGCCCATATTCTCACTGTGTACATTAATTGTCCATATTCTTTGTCACTAATTTATTTCACTGTGTATATTCTATTTATTGTCCTATTTATTCTCACTGTTACATTAATTTCATATTCTCATGTTACATAATTCCATATTCTCACTGTGTACACTAATTGTCCATATTCTCACTGTGTACACTAATTGTCCATATTCTCACTGTGTACACTAATTGGCCAGTAATCACTTAGCGAGGGAGCCAGCAATCAGAGCCACTATGCCAGTGTCACACTACTGTGCACAAGTATTTTGCTTAAATCACAAAAGTGTTGACATTTCTGAAATTACAAGAAGAATCTTTAAGTGAAAAGGTAAAGTTTAATAGATATTTCAAGGGACATAGAGAAGAGAGAAAGGCATTCACATAACTGAGATTTTACAGTATTGTTATACTTATTCTAATTTTAATTATCTTTCTTTGTTTTGTGCATTTAATGTTTTGATTATTATGTGTGCTGTACCCAGATCACCCCCAGAGAGATCAGGGAGGAGTTGCTCTTTCTTTGTGAGGCTAGCTTTTTAAAGGCAAAAAACACAAGGTTACATAATTTAGGAGTGCAAGTATGGGTACATTTCTGATTGGCTCAAGTTTTAGGGGCTTTTCAGAATTTTTGTGTTATCTTCCTTTGTAGTTTTTTTTTTTTTTTTTTTTTTTTGGTTTTTCGAGACAGGGTTTCTCTGCGTAGCTTTGCACCTTTTCCTGGAACTCACTTGGTAGTCCAGGCTGGCCTCGAACTCACAGAGATCCACCTGGCTCTGCCTCCCGAGTGCTGGGATTAAAGGCGTGTGCCGCCGCTGCCGCCGCCGCCGCCGCCGCCGCCGCCGCCGCCGCCGCCGCCACCACCACCACCACCCAGCTTCCTTTGTAGTTTTAACCGGTTGTTTGTCAAACTTTATAGACTACCTCTGGCATTGGGGCATTCTGTGGTTAATCAATTGCTACCAGTTAGTCCTTCAAACATCCTGACTTTGTACTTTGACCTACATCATCAGCTCTGAGAATTTTGAAACTCAGGCCTGTTTCAAGCTGTGGTGAGGGACTTGCTTGAAATGGGGGTGCTTTGGTTCTTCAATGTGGTGTGGGGACTTTTTTTCTGGTCCAATCTATTTGGTGTTCTGTAACCTTTATAGGCATCTCCTTCTTTAAGTTAGGGAAGTTTTCTATTATGATTTCTTTGAAGATACTTTCTGGGCCTTTGGGCAGGGATTCTTTTTCTTTTTCTACTCCTATTTTTCTTAGGTTTGGTCTTTTCATAGTGTCCAGGATTTCCTGGATGTTTTGTGTCAGGAACTTTTTAGATTTAACATTTTCTTTGACTGCTGTATCAATTTCTTCTATCATATCTTCTATGCCTGAGATTCTATCTTTCATCTCTTATACTTTGTTGGTTATGCTTGTGTCTGTGGTTCCTGTTCTTGTACCTAGCTTTTCATCTCTAGAATTCCCTCAGCTTGTGTTTTCTTTATTACCCTATTTCTATTTTCAGGTCTTGAACTGTTTTGTTTTTTCTTTCAACTGTTTGTTTTCTTTCCTGTTGTTTGTTTTCTTCTTGGCTTTAAGGGATTTATTCATTTCCTCCTTAAGGGTGTCAATTATCTTTATAAAGTTAGTTTTAAGGTCTTTTTGTTGTTGTTGTTCTATTGTGTTGGGTTCTGGTGGCAACACATGGCCTTGACAGTTGTTTCTCATGTCCCTATGCTGGCCTCTAGACATCTGGCCTTAGGTAATTAAATAAAAGTCTAGGTACCAATTTCTGAGTTTGTCTTTGTTAGATGGGTGTTTAGTTCCTTTGTTTCTGTTTCCTCTTTGGTCTTCTGGTCTGTGTGGCCTGAGTTTCTTCCACTCTGTTTGGTCTTTAGTAGAGCAGGGGGGTCTCTGCCCCAGTTGGGAGGGTAGGGGCCTGGGGATACGGTGGGCAGAGACCAAAAGAGTAGGGGGATCTGATGGATAGACAGCCTACCTGGACTTCTCCCAGTCTGCTTGATTTCTAGTAGAGCAGGGAGTCTCTGCCCCTGTTGGAGGCTGGAACACAGCCAGTAGGAAGGCACAGAAGTGGGGGTAGGGTAGTGGGGGGGAGCAGAGATAGTGAGAAAGTGAGGAAGTCTGGGGGGGGCAGCATACTTGGACTCCTCCCAGGGTACCTGATTTTATCATTAGTTATTGTTGCTACATTTTCACCATGCCTACTTTATGAATTTATGACTTTATCATAAAAGTATATGTATAAGAAACACATAGATGGGGTGCTGGAAGGATGGCTCGGTTCTTAAGAGCACTGTTGCTCTTCCAGAGAACCCAGGTTTGATTCCTAGCATCCACATGATGATTCACAAGCATCCGTAACTCCAGTCCCAGGGTATCTGATGCTTTCTTTTGCATCTAAATTAAGATAAAAGATTTAAAGCCACTTACCATTAATTCTAGCACTCTGGAAGCAGAGGTAGGCAGATCTCTGTGTGTTTGAGGCTAGTGTGATCTCTCTATGTATAGAGAGCTACAGAGTGAGACCTTATCTCAGGAAAAAAAGATAAAACCTTTGAAACCATAGTATAAATTGCTTTGAAAATGGATATTTCAGCAAAAACACATGTACTTAGTGTGTTTCATCTTCTCCTTGGCAGTATGTGTCAGACATAGTTGATATTTCTATCAACATATAAATTGGTCATTACTGGATCCTAGGAGATACATACAAATAAAGAATTTATGGGAGGATATTGGCTGGATTTACTTTTAGTGGAAAAGATAAGTAATAAAATTATAAAAAGAGCTCAAACATTTTTTTCTTTTGAAATCAAACTGAAGCAGACAGGAAAGTGACAAGCGTTAGGAAACTACACCGCTTTCCCTCAGAGACGGCAAACACGCTGCAGGTGCCGCCATTTCTCCTACAAGACAAATCCTCCACTTCTCCCCACAGGGCTACTCCACTGTTTTAAGACATTAGAAGAAATTGCTCAGTTTTAAATGAAAATCACAATGACACAAAGAAATGCAACTCAAAGTCTTCCACACAATGGAACAGGACACTGCAGGGTCTGGCCTCTCCGTCTTCACTCCCTACTCACAATCTTGCTTTAGATGAAAAGAAACAAAGAGGTATTATCTCTACTCGCCCGTTTCTGCCCAGTGCTGAACAAGTTGGTGCTTTGGTATTTGATTCTGTCACCAAGGATTCTACTCAGAAGGTGCCGGATGGACAGATAAAAAGACAGAAATGTCCACTGAGTGTTGGGCCTTTTGATAGCATTTGTTCAGTAATGTTTTTAAAGTCAAAAGAATCACTTCAGAAACTCCCTGTATCCCAAGTCTCTAAAGGCAGGGGCCCCACAGTCTGGAAATTCAGTTGAATGCTAACAACTTGCTAGAATCTCTTTAAAGTGATAATAAAAAGTCCTGGAATGACTTCCCTAGGGGTAGGGTGAGTACAAGAGGCTTTCTAACCTCACCCAAAGTGCTCATCACTGCTAGCGCTTAAGAAAGTCTAAGGAAAGGGTTGGATTTTTATCCTCTAATTATTATTGATTGAAGACTTAGAAAGCTTTAAATTTCCACTTAACCATCAATATTCTGTAACACTGGTTCAAATATAGACATAGACTTTCAAGGATGGAAAGGCAAGCGCGATGAGAGTGAAGAGTATACCGCAGCAGGCCACACTATTTTTCTATTCACACAGCACTTCTTTTGAAGTGTATAGCAGACTACATTCCCTGAGAATGTGATTCTGTCCTACATAGGTATCACCATCATGACAAGGTATTGCTTTGGTGATATTTTATTTGTGCTGCAAGGTGATTTTATTTGTATGTTAATAAATAAAGTTGCCTGGAGATCAGAGGTCAAAGCAAGCCATAAGCAGAATCAGGCAGTGGTAGCACACACTCTTAATCTGATCACATCGCAGGCAGAGTCTCTGTGTGGTCAAAGACACAGCCAAGCATGGTGACACGAACCTTTAACCCAAGTACCAACCGCAGAGATCTGGAGGTCTGTATAGACAGTCCGTGATTAGGAAGTCATGTGGTTGAGTTTAGAGCCGATGAGAAGGCAGAACAGAAAAGCAGGAAGGAGCTCTCTGTCTCTCTCTGGGGAAGCTAATGCTGGTGGTAAGCTAAAGCTAGTCATGGCTATTGCCCTGATCTCTTTGACTATTTCCTCTGTGTTTCTTATTTACTAAGACTGTTTAGAGTTGTGTCTATATAGTGCCCTGAAACATGACTCATAGGTACCTATTTTAAGAAAAATCATGTGTCTGTTAGTTTGGATACCTCATGTCATAGGCTTTTTTCTTTTGGGCCACCAACTAACCCAAATCATGACACAGAGACTTATTGTTAGTTTTTGAATGCTTGCCCTAGCTTAGGTACATTTCTAACTAGCATTTTTTTTTTTAGCTTAAACTTAAATTGACCTATTTATCTACGTTTTGCCTGAAGGCTTATTATCTTTCTTGCTTCTGGATATCTTACTTTTACTGCTTCTCTATGTCTGACTGGCTGGTGTCTGCCCAGCTTCTTACCCTGGGCATGTCCCTTGCTCTCTCCTCCTCCTCTCGCTCTTCACATTCTTTGTTTTTTTGAGCCTAGATTTCTCCTTCTATTTATTTTCTCTGCCTTGCAGCCCCTTCTATCTCCCTCCCGCCTAGCTATGGGCCATTTAGCTTTTTATTAGGCCAATTAGGTGCCTTAGGCAAGCAAGGTGAAACAGATACAACACATCTTTACATAATTAAACACACATCTTTACCTCATTAAATAAATGCAGTATAAACAAATGTAACACGCCTTTACACAGTTACAGTAATATTCTGAAGCAAAAACAAATGTAACATATCTTTGCCTAGTTAATATTCCACAACACCCTCAAATTAACCATAATGTTGCAGAAGCTAAGAATATTAGAAGTAAAAACATGTTCTATTAACTAGGCAGGCAGAGTTGCAAAGGACCAGTGGGTACATTCTTTGCATACTAAGCATAGCATCTTTTCCTTTGGCTGCCTGTTTAAACACTCCTTTCCTACCAACAGGAAAAAACAACTACTTTTTCTCCTACACTCACTCCATCCTCAGTATTTCATTCCTGACACCAAGTATGTGACATTTTCTCCACATCAAGTAATTCTCCGATACCAACTGACATCCTACAATTTAACCTGGTTCTGACCCTATCTTCATGGAGATGAACCCAGTTCCTGGAGGCTGCTATCTACTTCCAACACCAATCACAGTTCAGGTGGTCACCTGTGCTTTAGACCAACCAGCCATAAATCAGGCTCACATGAGTCCTCCACACTCTTTGGGTTTGGTCTTACTGGAATGGTGCACATGGGTTTCAAGGCAGTATTGACTTGTTTATGGGTTTGTAATGAAGGCTATACAAGGCTACAGATGAACAGCCAGATACAAGGGCACATAGAATAAAATGTATGAGAAGAGTTGTGGAGCCCTCTCCAGGCATATCACTCTCACAACCTCCACAGGTTTACCAATCCAGAAGCTGTGCAAATTCTGTCCTTTGATGGGCTGGGGAAAATTAATTATAGAGGCATGATTGATTAACTCACTAGCCATTAGGAACTGACTCAACCTTTGGCCCTTCTCTCCTCCCTGGATGTAAGGCAGGAGTTCAAAGTTCTAAACCCTCCAAATACATGGCTGAAAATTATCCCTTCAAGTCACGGAATGTCTCAGTGAAAGGATCCATCTGTTAATATCACTCTATCTCATCCATTTGGAATATTGAAACACTACACATTGATGAAGGATTAGTCTATAGTTTGAATGCATGTGCCCCTCTGAAAGTCATATGATGGAACTTAAACTTTAATGTGATTATATGAAGAGGTGAAGACATTTGGGAGCAGTGCTCTCTTAAAAGAAGTCAAAGGGACCTACCTCCCTAGTGCCTTTTGTCCCTCCATTTCTTCCACCATGTGAGGATCCAGTACCTGTCTCTTACCTCAGCAACATGAGGCTTTGTTAACAAAGCACTAGTTATAAAATGGTGAGAAAGAGCTTCTACCAGACACCAAACCTGCTCACACCCAGATCTTTGAATTCCCAGCCTCCAGCACTGGGAGAAATAAACTATCATCTGTAAGTTAACTAGCCTGTGTCATGTAGGTGCAGGAGCTGTAATGGACTCTGAGATCAGAAGCATTTAGAGGAAACATTCAACATGTCTTTTTTTTTCTCCCCTTCATCTATTATACTAGGGATAAAAGCAAGGTGTCTTATGCAGACCAGTGTTGTGCTGGGAGGAATATGGATGAAAGAAGCATACTTAGAGGAAGAGGCAGAGGTAGAGTGCAGAAGGAGCTTGGGTACTTAGTGAAAATTCTTCTCATAGAGGATATTGCAAAGTGAAGAATGATAGAAGACCTTGGTTCCCCAAATCTTTCCCACTTGAAGAGGTGAGGCTCTGGGGAGAAATGTCTTTGTGCAAGTTTCTGTAGACGTCTTTGTGTGAGCCTCCTTTCATTCTTACTGTTCTGTGCTTTGAAAGAGAATATCAAATAACATATTTCATTGAAGTATAATCGTGGCTTTTTGGAAAATAGGCTGAAAAAGATGAGACTTGTGTATGGGTCCCAAATAAAACTGTTAAAAAATGCCACTGCCACTGTCCAATTCTTTCTCTTCCTGGTCGCAATCATTTTGTCAGCTTTTTTTTTTTTTTTTTTAAATTTGTTCTTCTCACTATAAAATGCGTTCTCCATGAATGCTGGCTTTAAATGTGTAGATTCATTGTGACCCATTGTGTCCTATTTAGTTCAATTTATAGTCCTTGCGTGAAATGGACAGAACCAAATAGCCTTCCTTAACAAATGCCAGCATAAAAAACTTCCTCCATGAAGGGGTGGAATTTAAAATGCTCAGATGTTGAAAACTGTCTTGAATTTGAACATACAAAGCAGCACCAGGTTCAATATACACTTCAGCCCTACTATATTTACACACTCCTAATACACATTGCTTTATTTCACTCTCTACTTGTGCATTAAGCTTATTACCTGTAGTTGTAAGGGAGTCACAGCTTATGATTCGTGTGGAGAAAAATGGGTAAGAACTGTTCTCTGTGAAATTCTACTTCTGAGAACCATTTTAACCATTTGTCTCAATAAGCTCATTTTTTAAAAATTAATCTTGCTAAGGTTCAAAAAACACATAAAGTTGGGTATGTAGGGAAGTGGGGGTGGGTCTAGGGGAGAGGAATATATATGATAAAAATTAATTGTAGAAAATTCTCAAGGAACTAATATAAGAGGAGGGAAATAAAAGATGAAGGACAAGCTACCATTAAGAGTAGAAATAAGGGGAAATTTTCAACTTAAACACAGGCTTAAAAGAAGAAAAACAAAACAAAACAACAGAACCCCACAATTCTCTCTGCTTTTTAAAAAACCACTCTTGGACTCCCATATGATGGAATCATACCTATCATTTTGTAAGTGGCTTACTTGATTCAGTAACACCCATGTTGTAACATGTGACATACTTCCAGTATCTTTTAAAAACAACAAAAGCAGAATGTCTAGGTTCTTATCAGGTGGCCAATACCTATATTCACTTACACAATTGTATTATGAGTTAACCATATCGAATATAGATGTTTTCTGAGTTACATGCATAATTAAAATAGTCTGGTAGACATATTGTTTTGTGTGCATGCTTGTTGGCTGGTAGATACTTTACATGGTATCCTCTTAACAAAAATATGAGTGAAAGTACAATATTGATAACTATAGTTTCCATATTATAGAATAATTCTCTCCAACTCACCATCCTGCATAATTCAAACTTTGTGCCCCTTGAGCAACAATGTCCCTTTTCCCCAGCCCACAGTTACTAGGCACTCATTCTATTTTCTTTTTCCATTAGTTTGAATCAGTGTGAGATTCCTCAAAAACAAGCATTCAGGGGCACGCATGTCTCACTGATTACAATGAATGGAGAAAAAGAAGGATTCTGATGGACCTCTGACACTTGTTCCTGGTTGGTACCCAGGAATCGACAGTTTACCTTCAAAGAATGCTTCTTGCTATTTTACCTGTTTCCCAAGTAACCAAATGTCCTGCTGGACCTCATCTTTCTTTCTTTCTTCCTTCCTCCCTCCCTCCCTCTCCCTCTCCCTCTCTTTCTTTCTTTCTTCTTCTTTTCTTCTTTCTTCCCTTCCTTCCTTCCTTCCTCCCTCCCTCCCTCCCTCCCTCCCTCCCTCTCCCTCCCTCTCCCTCCCTCCCTCCCTCCCTCCCTCTCCCTCCCTCTCCCTCTCCTCCCTCTCCCTCTCCTCCCTCTCCCTCTCTCTCTCTCTCCCTCTCCCCTCTCCCTGTCCCTCCCTCCCTCCCTCCCTCCCTCCCTCTCTCTCTCTCTCTCTCTCTCTCTCTCTCTCTCTCTCTCTCTCTCTCTTCCCTCCTGCCATGGCTTCGTGGGATTCCTCTGGATATGCTACTAGCTAGAGGTCAAATATTCCTGCTTCATGGGTGGCAAGGAAAAGTGGTTTGAAATGTGAGACAAGAGAGGGACCACACAGCTTGGAATTGGGGGGTTCTGCCCAGGCTCAACTGTGGTGTAGACAGTCATATGATTCTGAGGCTGCAACTTCAGGTCTGTGAACCTGTTTCATGTACTCTCAAAAACAGAATGTTCTTAAACTTTTTGTTTATTTTTTTTTATGACCTCGATTTGTAGTTCTCTAATTCTCTTTTCAGTTTTAAATTTGTTGTAAGCTCCACATAGCTATTGCTTATTGTTTTTTTCTACCTCTAGAATTATTTCCATCTGATTTTTTTCTCAGTGGACAATATACATCCTTTACTTTATTTTCTTCTTGATAATATTAGCCACAGAGTCTTAAAAACCTTGTTTGATTACTACAATACTTATCCCTCCATGATTTTCTGTCATTTGCTTCTTCCTATTATCAAGCCCAGTAATATTGCATTTGATTCTAGAGACTGTATGTAAAAGAAGAAAAGATTGTGAAGGTCATTGTCTTTCTCCAGAGGAGCTTTGTACTTTGTTGTGGCAGCCCGAGTGGAGATAGATCAACATGATAGAAACATACACTGAATTAATTCAGTGTTGGATGCCAGCAATGGTAAAAGCTGTTACTCATTGTCTTAGCAAAGCATTACATGATTGATTAAACATATTTCTAAAAATTCAGAACCTTTCAGTCATAGCTGCCTGTGGCTGTTTTACTTATTTGTTTTGTTTTTGTTGTTATTTTCGTCCAATACTATTCTCACATCCACTAAGATCATTGGTGACTCCACAATCTTAAAAGAACAGTTATGCTAATGTCTTTGGTATATATTCTAAGCACCAACAGATTTAAATACTTTTGATTTGCATGTATTATGACTATTGCTTCACAAGCTGTAGTATAGTACATACTGTGGTGATTTAAATAAGATGTCCCTTATATTTTCTGGCATACTTGATCCCATATCTGTGGCAATACTTGGGCAGTTAGAAGATCTGGTCTTAGCGGAGGAAGTATGTCACTGGGGGTGTATTGGTTGTAGTATTAAGGCAACTCCATGTAGTTAAAAGGGAGGTTTATTTTGTGGGGTAAACTTACAAGTAAAGGGATAGATTACAGGGTCTGGGAAAGGTGTAGCGCAGTCTGGCTGTGTTCTCGGGAGAACTCTGCTCAGGCTACCTCCAGAGTCCAGGATTCAGGAACCAAGAAAGCTGGCACATCCCGACCTCGGGTCTTTAGGGCTCCTGTCTCAGCCCCGCCTTGTAGGCGCGACAGTTACAGAAGCCTCCATGGGGGTAGTACTTCCAGGTCAAAGCTGGAACAGCTACCCACTACAGGGGTGGGCTTTGAGAGTTCCAAGGTTCATGCCGTTTCCAGTTTGCTCTCTGATTCCTGCTTGCAGTCTCAGGTGTGAGCTCTCAGCTGAGCCAATCACCATGCCTGTCTTCTCCCGTGCTTCCCTGTAACAGTGGTGATGCACTCTTATCCTTTGGAACTATAAGGCCAAAATAAACTCTTTCTTTTATAGGTTGCTTTGGTCATTGTGTTTTATCACAGCAGCAGAAAAGTAACCAATATGCAACCAAATTTAAAAGAGATAAAAATAAAATATATCCATTTAAAAATTGATAAAATGGCATATAGATATCACTTAGATCAGTCTGCAACAGCAGTAAATGTTAATTATTCTTATTTTGAAACTAGGAATAAAATGAAGAAATATTTATTTTAAAATTCTCTATGAAGTTCAATGTAACTAAATGGACAGTATGTAGGGTATAGTGGCATGTATTCATTATCCCAGCACTTCAGAGTTCTAGGCCATCTTGGGCTACATAATGAAATAAAAATAATAGTGCTCAGTTACATAGTTAAAATCTACCTCAAAAGGGTTTCAGCCAGGGGTTTTACTGAACGGTAGAAAACTTACCTAGAAAGTACAACCTTGGATTTTGTCTATAGGACAAGAAAGGATTGAACAGAAACAAATATCTAGTAAGAATGTGATCTAAAAAGAAGAAAAACATTTGAATAGACATAGCTCATATCTCACAAAGAATATGCACATAGCCACAAACGCATATAAGATCTTCAACATCGTATATCATTAGGAAGTCTGTAAATCAAGCACAAACATACACTGATTAGAATGGCAAAAATCCAAAATGTGTCTACTTAGTGCTGGTGAGAATATGAAACAAAAGTTCTCTGGGTATAAAAAGATGGCTCTGTGGCACAAGGACCAGAGTTTCAATCCTCAGAACTCACATAGGAGATTAACTAGGAAGTAAGTTTAGACAGAGAAGTCTGATGACAAAAGGCCTTGATACGTTTACTTCTAAGAATCTAGCAGTCAAAAGGGAGCAACCCATTTAGTTTGGTTGAAAAGGGTGTGTTTTTGTTCAAGAAAAGAAAATGAAGATGAAGATTGTCACTACTCTATGTTGCTGACAGTGACATGTCACATTAAAATGTTTTCTGTTCTTTAAAGCATTCCTTTAAAATAATCATTAAATTGATAGCATTTTATTTAATTTTTCGTGAAGTATAATCATGATTTTTTCCCTTACTGCTGAAACTCAAATTCAAAGTCTTACATATACTAGACATATACATCATTGAACTATATCACCAGCCATAATCATGACTTCTTCACATTGCTCAGTCACTATTTGAAAATTAATGTGACAGTAGACCTTTGAACTCAACTGGACAACTGTATCCAGATAAGGGGATAGGGTGGAAGAACATTAAGGGATATCATTTTCAAAAGTGAAAACAGATGAAGAATAATTATGGAGTCTAGCCCAGTTCAATTTCTGTTGCTGTAACAAAATACTCAGACCAAAACAAAACAAACAAACAACAAAAACAACTGAGGGGAGAAAGGGTTTGTTTTTGCTCATAATTCCAGGAAATAGTCCAACACTGCAGGGAGGTCACAGCAGCAGAAGACCAATACAGCACATATTGGTCCTCTAGTCACATCACATAGACAAGAATACAGAGAAATGAGTGCATAAATGCTTGCTTGCTTGTTCTCCTGTGATCAGCTAGATTGTCCCACTCATATGATTCAGAACTCCCTGCCCAGGGAATGGTGCCCCTAGTATAGGCTGAGTCTTCCCACATCAGTTAACTTAATTAAGACACCGCCCACAGACATGCCCACAGCACAACCCAATATAAACAATCCCTTGCTGAGACTCCCTTCCCAGATGATCTAAGTTGATTCAAGTTGAAAATTAAAACTAGCCATCACAGATAAAAAGAGTTACTGTTTTTGCAATGTTTAAATTGTTCTCTAATATACAGTCAAATACTGGAAAATAACGCTTTCCCTTCCCCCCATTCCCTGGCTTTGGTACAGGCATTCACTTACCCCATGCTGCCAGTTCCACCCACATTAAATCATGAATCATCTTGATGTCTCAATGTGTTTCTCAGTTTTCTGTTTGTTTTCATTCTAGCAGCAAAATCCTTGGATCTAGAGTAAATTATATACATGTATGAAAAATGTCATAGTGACACCCTTGATTTTGTACAAGTAATAGATGCTTAAAATATTAACATCAACAAAATCCTGTGGTCCAAGTTTTCCTGTCTTTCTCATAATCTCACATCTAACCAGAGCAGAACTTGGAAGAAGAATCCAGTCGTTTGTGATGATAAAAATTGAATGATAATTTTACAAATATTTGACATCTTTATAATGTTAAGTCAAATTCCACTGGATGTAATAATCTCTCCATTTATTCAGATCTGTTTTGTGGCTTTAATAAGGTTGTAAAATGCCTCCGAAAAGATGTTTTTTTGTTCTGTAAGGTTAATTTCGGTATACCTCATGTTTTTAAAAATAATTTTATTTTCTATTACCTATGTGAATTGCTTATTTCTTGAATAAATAGTGGTCTTTCAATAATAAAAAAATGTTATAGACTTTTATCCTCATAGTTTATTGGTTTTGTAGAATAGTCAGCATAAAATATAATAACTTTTCTGTATAAAGACAACTTTGACATCTCTTTATTTTTATATTACTGGCTTTAGTTACATTTACTGTCAATTTTCAGGATACATCATTATTACATTAAGAAAGTTCTGTTCCTACCTGGTTTATGACAGCTTGTCGTTAGTGGTGCTGAGATTCCCCTGATAGACTTATAAATAAGACCAAATGATTTTTCCTTTTAATGATTGCTATATAAATTACATTCATTATGTATATGCATGATATTTTTACTTACATTACCCTTATTTTGTCATTGTGTCATTAATATTTAAATAATACTGAGTTCACTTATATAATATTTGTTTTATTATATTAGATTTTATATTAATAAGTGGGGTTGGGCTGGGATGGACATGTGGTTTGTGTGGATATGAGTTTTATGTGTGTGCACGTTTACATGTGTACATGCATGTGGGGCTGCACCTAGGTTCATGTGCATGGCAGTCAGGAGTCACACGTCAGGTAGGTGTCTTCCTTCACTGCTCCTTACTTCCTTCTTTAGGGAGCTGACTAATTCAGGAAGACTGGCCGACCAGGGAACTCCAGTCATCCACTTGACTCTTCTTCCCCCAGATTGAGATTACAAGCTTGTGCTGCCATGTTTGGCTTTATACCAGGGGGTTGGAAACCTGACATCTGTCCTCATCATTGAGTGGCAATCACGTTACTATCTGTGCCATCCCTCTAAGTCTCTGAAATTAGGTCTTATAGTGGACACTTTGAGCAATTTTAAGATTCATAAAAATTGAGTCAGGAACACAGGGAGTTCCTGTATCCTTTGATCCAGCCCAGTTTCTCTTGTTATTATTGCCTCTCATCAGCATGATGAATGTATTACATTAAAAAGTCAAGACAGATTCATTATCTAAAACTCACAGTTTATTTTGAACTTCACGCTTTACGTAGTATTTTCTTTGTTTTCCTGAATGTACAATGATATGTGTTTATCACTGTAGGGCTGTACAGAATGGTTTTACCTCTTTAAAACTCCCTGTACTTGTCTCTGCATTCCCATCTATCTCTCGAAATATGTGGTTTCATTATTATTGAATACTCTGCTTTATTTACAAGGGTTAGTGTGTTTATACATTCCTGTGTTGAAGAACATGAACTCGTGTTCTTATATTTTGTGCTAATGTAGTCTGAGAGTGTCAGTTGTACTAGAAACATAAAACATTCTTCTTTTTCCCTTTCTTCTTGATGACATACAATTATGACTGTCTGAACTTTGAAATTTGGGAGATGTCTTTTCAAAACCACTTGGATATTAGACTACATTATGATCTATATCGGGAGATGGAATCATGGAGCACAGTGAATAGTGCTGTTGGATTTTTCTCTGGAGAGCTGTGAACAAATGTCTCTTTACCCTAGACAGAATACTGACATCAGACCACAGAAGTGATCCCTCACAAGTCTGCTTGGTGTACTCACTATTGGGTTATTTGTAGGAGGATGGGTGAAGGGCTACTTTCAAGAACACTTATTCTGAATCACGGAAGGGCCCATCGCAGTATGACTGACAACTCACAAAAGCTACATTCTTGTAGCTCCTCGGCTCTCAGACAACTCTAGCTCTGCCTGAAAGGGTCTTTCCTCCCCCAGAAAATGTTTATATCGCCTTGTCTTGAGATGTTTGCGCCTTTCTGACAGTCCTAAGTCTTGTGAGTCACTGTCTTTCTTCCAGGTAGGAATGTTTCAGTCAGAGGAGGTACATGCAAGACAAGCTAAAATATATAATAAAATAATTACTGAATGATTAGTAGAGCGTTTAAAGACTACAGATGTAACATACAGGTGACAAATCATGACTAGTATGGCAGAAGAAGACTGCTCAAGAGAGGAACAGATTTGGAATAGGGTCATCTCTTAATAATTACGAAGGGAGATGGAGACTTTGTTATTGAAGTTCTAGAGATCCATGATGGTGATCAGAGAGCTGTTAATGAGTGTCCATAAACTTGCAGAATCTGGGAGCCTCCTGAGAAAGATTTCCTTGGAATTGCACTGACACTCGCCAGCAAGCACCCCATGGAAATCAAAGAGAGATGCCCTTATTTTTACTACCCTTCCAGCACCCACTGTAGATGAACTAGAACCTTGCCAACTTCCAGAAAGGAAAACTTGTATAGCCCAGGCCCATTATCACACTGCAGGGCAGTTAAGGCAGCAGCAGCCACTGAGACACAGGAAACTGACAGCTGGAGTGAGGATTTGCTTCTTTTCTTGGAAAGGATGGCTAAGCATAAAGAGACTTTTAATTGCCATTGTGGTGTTTCTGTCTGCTGGACCAGATTTAATTTCTTCTTATTCCAATTTATGTTCCTAATTTTTTTCCCTCAGGATTTGGCTGTTACAACTAGGCTGTCCAATTTTGAGTAGTTTTTCAAATATGAATTTAGAAATATTAAAAATGTATTTTTAAAACTCACAGCTTTTTATCCTTTGCACAATGTATATTACTTCACTTGCATTTGATGCTGAGGCTATTGCTGCTTATGAAACAATACATATTTTCTGTATCCCTGGCTTCTTAGTAAGGGTGCATGCATTTGTGTGTGCATGTGTGTATGTGTGTGTGTGTGTGTGTGTGTAGGTTGGCAATGAGAGATGCACAGAACATGTGGTTTCCAGGCTGAGGAAATTAAAATCAATTGTTTCCACTCTTCTTCCTCCTCCTCCCCCTCCCCTCCTCCCCCTCCTCCCCTCCCCCTCCTCCCTCTCCTCCTCCTCCTCCTCCTCTTCCTCCTCCTCCTCCTCCTCCTCCTCCTCCTCCTCCTCCTCCTCCTCCTCCTCCTCCTCCTCTTCTTCTTCTTCTTCTTCTTCTTCTTCTTCTTCTTCCTCTTCTACAGCTGTCTCAGAGCCCAGATCGCTTCATCTGGGAGGGCAGAAGCCCAGAAAACTAACTTACCAAGGATGGAAGCATGAACTAGTCTGATGCAGGCAATACCTGTTGTGTTAAGCCTCCAAAGATTGTACCATTTGGGGACTTTAGGCTGCTGTAGTCGCCTGCCTTAGTCTCAAACTGTAATCAATAAATCTCTCCCACCCCCACCCTTTATATTCTTCATTCATCTTTTCCAAACCAAAACTTAGTATAACTCAGCTGAATGCAAACTATGTAACATTGCCTGTTCCTGGTCAGTTTAATAAGTCTTATCATCTCAAGAGAAATGGCATGATCTCTTTACCTGCTATATTACTCATGAGAACAAAGAGTTTTCCCTGTCTTCTGGACTGTTGAAAAGACTGATACACACAAAGCAGTAGAATTTGCCATAACACACAGTGTTATGCTGTGGACATATTAACTATGATTATTATCAGTATTTTGAAAACGTTTCATTCATTTCTGTTTCCATCTTTCTCTTCTCCCTTGTTTTTCTTTTCTCATTTACTTTTCATCACATGAACGATTATCTAGCTTTATCTTCTGATGAATATTGTGGGCTCTTTATGGCCCTTAAATTTTTGCTTTCACAGGTTCCCAGAAATTTTTGGCATAGAGTACACATAATCTCATTCTACTGTAAATTCAACAGTTTTATTTATTAATTTATTTTTAATTCTACCATTGCATAATTGCATATTCTTCTCTTATACAGGTAAGCAGTTTCTTTAAGAATTCCCATGTGTTTGCACTTATGCTTTTATTAAGTAACAGAGAAGTCTTATATGCTGTCTTTTAGTCATTTTTGTTGCTTTTTTTAACTCAGCAGTTTGATTGAATTGTGTGAAGTTTGGAAAAGAACTTTAACACAGTATAAAGTTACTTGTGTATTGTTGTGTCTGGAGTTATTAATTATCATACATGTAAAGTTTTTATTTCTTTGAGTGACCTCCTTGCTACAAAATCCTCCAACAATCTCTGATTTCAATTACAAGGCTAGCTCTTTCTCCTCACAGCCTCTCAACTGAAGTCAAAGATTTTGCATATATCTTGTACTAACATAGTCATTATTATCATATCTTTTTTATCTTTTGTTCTTTTTATCTGTCCACACAAAAGGTGATCATGCTTCACTAATGACTTTGTACATAAATTTGATTTAGTCTGATATTCATCTTGCTTTTCCTATTTATTTAAGCCCTGTTGTCATGTATATTACCTTCACCCTTTTCCTTTTTATGATAAATTTGTTTGGTTTTTCACACAGATTGATGAGTAGAGAACATATCCTTAAACATTCCTTATCTATGATTTTTACATCTATGAGTTATTGGTGTGTTTAACGATAATGTCAGAATCTAACTGGAGCAAGGTAATAAAGCTACCATAAACAACATAAGCATACCTTGGGATGGCATCTCTTTCATTCCTCTGTGTCTGTGTGGTAGGTGGCTGCCCAAAACATTGTTTCCAGAAGCCGTGTCCTACAAGAGTTGAATAAAATGCCTCTTCTTATTATGCCTCTGTCTTTTAAAGATTGGAATTACAGAGTAATGCCAGGAGAGCTTAGACTACAAATCATCTGCCTTGGTTTATGAGAAGACACATGCCCAGTTTGCTTGGTTCTTAAGCTAAATTCAACCCCAGCCCTGGCAGGCCCTCATCAGGGCTGAGAACTGTGCACCTGGTCAGCATCGCCACTTTCAATCTTGTGTTCATCTGATGAACCTGTTCTTAGAAGTAGGTTATGAAGAATTCTCTCTCCATATGAAGTGTGGATATGCTAATGAGTGGTAACAAGTTAGAGCCCCGAATAGTACCATAATGACATTCTTTCCACTGAAATCATGGCTTGAGGGATGGATGAGTTACTGTTACTATTGTTATAAAATATCTGATAAGAGCTCATTGAAGAAGGAAGGGTTCATCTTTCTTCTTTGAGGGTGTATTCTGTCACAGGGGACAGGTAGGCAGTGGGAGCATGAGGGAGCTGGTCACAGGCTATGAGTCAGGAAGCAGGGAGGAAAGAATAACAGTCTATAGGTCACTTTCTCCTTTTTATACAGTTCAGGATCCAGACCATGGAATGATGACGTCATCCATATTCAAGATAAGGCTTTGCATCTCAATTATCCCAGGCTAGAAACTCCCTCACAGACTTGTCCACAAGCTTGTTTCTTAGGTGCTTCTAGGCATTGCAAGTTGACAAGTGATATTAGCCATTATAATGGGGACACAAAGCTCTTGGTATTTAGTGATTTGTGGGTCTGGGCTGCTACTCTTAAGGTAAAGGATTAGTGATTTGGGTCAGAGGCATAAAGCTCTAACACGTGGAGTTTCAAGCCAATCAAGCAGGGGAAAGGAAGAATAATGGCAGTCTGTTTATAAAGACAAGCCTGCCCCCTGCCATAGTCCAGAACTCAAGCACATGATCCCAACTTAGCTCTATAGAAAACTAAGATATGGAAGATCAGAATATGCCATTTTTCTTGTATCAGAGAAGAGAAATTAGGAAGAACATTTACCACTGCCCCTGTCAGTCTCCAATGGAAATGTTTGTCTTCTGACTAGCCTCCCCTCCCCCACCGTCCCTTCCTTGTTGACAGGATTTGATGTACTTCAAACTAGTCTCCAACCAATTCTGTGGCTAAGGCTAACTTTGAACTCCTGGTCCTCTTGGCCTTACCTTCCAAATGCTAGAATCACATGGGCACCACCATGCCCAACTTTGACTGGCATCATCCTCTTTAAATTTATTACCAAAGTTCTTTATTTCAGAAATCTCATTTAATGCTATATACTCATGCTACTTTCTTCTGGCTCTTGTCTTTTTTACTCATTCCCATATACTGAAGTTTATTCTTGTAGTTTGAAAAAAAATCTTATGTTCTATTTTAATTTGAGTTGTAGTCCCTGACATATTATAGCATAGAACTTTTATTTATTTTCTTAAGTCAGTCAGGACTCGTTTCTCTCCCTTCTTCTGGTCTTTCCCTCTGGATTTCCTACATTATGGGTGGGAGGCATTAGTGACTTTACTTATTTGCTGCATCTTACTGTTTTCATTTTTATTTCTGGAGCATGTACTTAAATATTTTGTTCAGAAAGACTAGCTGTGGTGAATTTTCTAAGTTATTCATTTGTCCATAAGAATCATATTTTTATTTACCTAAAATTATATAATATATGCATATATTCATTGAAGATTCATTTATATATGTATCTATCTCTATATATATCTCTATATCTATATATCTATATATATCTATCTGTATCTATATATCTATCTATCTATCTATCTATATCTATCTATCTATGTCTATATTAAATGAAGTTACACTGCTTGGACTGACAAGCCTCCCCACAAGAACCACAGACTATCTAACAAAACTCAGTATTAGGCATGAGAAACTCCCTCTGAGTTGTTGGTTAGGGGAGTCCAAGATAGACCTGGGGAGCTCTTCAAACAAGATACACTATTGCTGTTGTCCCTGTCTAGGAGGTTGAAGTTAAGTCCCTATTGCTGAAGAAACCAAGTACTTCAGACACAGATTATTTGAGCTGAAGCTGATCTGGAATCCTCCTTATTTAGAACTAGTTTTCAAAATATCAGAAGATGCTATTCATGTTGCCAAAGGAGTGAAACAGCCCACAGTCCTAGACAACTATGATGCCTATGAACCACAAAAATGACCAGTTACCTCCAAGATATTCCCTAAAGGTACAATAGTGGCACTCATATCTTGGTGGCAACCAGCAGTCGTCTAGTTGGACTTCTAGTCCTCTCAACAGGAGGGAAATAATGCCTGGTACTGGAACCTACCAAATTTCCTGGGTTAATGAGGTCATGGATCTCTGTAATACCTCTGTATTGCTAAACCAGCATAATCCATAACTGCATTATAAATATTTACCCTTATACCCACAGACAAGTGATTCTCACATCTCACCAAAGAAACTTCTCTTTGCAGCAGAGATCATAATAGAAAGTTGCAACAAATAGAAAAAAATAATTATGGGGTGCCAAGACTCAATGGATACAGCTACAATACAACATTTGCATCTAAGGCTTAGGGAACATCCTGGAAAAGCAATTGGAAGAGGGAGAGGACCAGGAAGTCTGTTGTGAAATCGTGTCTTCTAGAAATGATGTGAAGCTACATCATGACATCTCAGCAATATGGTTGCCTAAACAAGATCTGAACAATGATAACACCAATAGACATGCAACTATGGAAGGGGGAAATCTCATGGACCCCACTCCTAGACAAAGAACTACAGGCGAGGACTAGTTCTCCCCCCAGGGATGAGCCCCCTAATTGGTTATCCAATTCCAAGCTATCATCGCTGAAGTAATATAGACAACAATGCTAAACAGACTCAGAAGGCTATAATTATATTTTAATGCATATATGTCCATAATATATTCATACTTGTATATATAATATTTAAAGAAAATGAGGCTATGAGTTTGAGAGAGATCAGGGAGGGATGGATTACCATGCAAGTGGTTGGAGGGAGGAAGGGGGGAAATGATATAGCTATGTTTTAATTAAAACTAAAATAAATATATAAAAGAATATTCTATTTCAATCAAGTAATAATTTACTTAGCATGGTGTGTCTAGCTATTGTTATTATTATTATTGCTGTTATTTATTTTAACATAGGTTCTCATATAGCCCAAGGTGACCCTGAATTTGAGATGCAAGTAAGAATAACTTTGGACTTCTGATCCTCCTACCTCTACCTCTCAAGTGCTAGGATTATAACCCTCAACACCACCAAAGACCAGACCTGATGTTGAGGATCAAACCTGGGACTCTGCATGCTGGAGAAGCACTCTGCCAACTGGACCACAGCCAGAGTCTCTGTGGAGTGGATGAGTAAGTGTGTATTGTTGACACAAACAACAGCATGTCAACGATCCAGTGTCCCAGACCCGTGAGAATGCCCAGGCCCTAGGTCAGGCTCAGGGGTCAGCAATGCCTTCCGCTGGTGGTAGTGTGGTTGTTGATGAACAGTTGTCCATTAGTTAAAACCAGTATCTGCAGAAATTGCCAACCACAGCTTCCTCATCCTGGAAGCTGCCTGAGTCTGCTGCCCTACAGAGAACTGCTGTGGATATTGTTCTATATAAATAAAACACTGATGGCCAATGACCAGGCAGGAGGTAGGTGGGACAAGGAGAGAGGAGAATTCTGGGAAGCGGAACCAGGGGAGAGAGATTGCAGCCACCGCCAGGACAAGCAGTATGTAGAGACTCTGGTAAGCCACCAGCCACGTGGCAAGGTATAGATTTATAGAAATGGGTTAATTTAAGATAAAAGAGCAGTTAGCAAGAAGCCTGCCACGGCCATACAGTTTATAAGTGATATAAGCGTCTGAGTGATTATTTTATAAGTGGATTGTGGGACTACGGGGCTTGGGGAACCTGGAGAGAAGCCCTCCAGCTACAAATGGCGCCCAACGGCTCGAGTTTCCACCTTAAACCTGAGAATATTTAATAACCAATTCTAAACAGAGCCAAAACCAGGTTCCTGCTTCTTGTCTCATATGAGCAGCTAGACGCCGCAAAACGCAGGTTTGAACACTGGCGGGTTCCTGGCGAGTGCGTTTGACCGGCAGTATGGCGGGAATGAGGGGTCTGCCAGAGGCACATTATGCTGTGTAGTAGATTTAGTCTTTACTAGTATTTTTTTTTAAAAAAAGGTTTCTGGGCTACATGCTGCTTTGATAAAAGCTTAGACCCACTATTTCTGAGACTTGATGACTCCCAGAGCTGGCAGAAAACGTACCACTGCCATGTTGGAAAGCTGAAGTGGGCGGAGCCAGCAGCCACAGCGCTGTTTCAGGCTTAGAAGGATGCAGTTTAAAGCAATAGGCTCACAAAAAGACTGATTCAGATAACATCGTTTACAATGTGTGTAAAATATACGTAGGCTTGAAAGAGACAAAAAATTAATGTAAAAAGACACGTAAAGATGAATATTACACAGACAATCTGGATTGTGTTGTCTTTGGTATTTTTAACTACAAAAAAACATTTGATCAAAAAAGATGTTGAATTAAACCAATATGTATATTTTAAAGGTAACTTGACTTCAAAATTTGGATTTAAGGATATGTTGCTTTGGAAAAGAGGTTCTGCTTTTGTTCCCACAGAAAGCCAGAGGCTATGGATTTGTTCCAGATTAAGATACATCAGGTTTCACCAGCCAAGACCCCCTGAAAGGTCTCCGATGACACCATGGCCCAGATGATCCAACATCCAGAGCGGTTTCAAGGCAACTGGTTCAAACAATACAGCCTCACGGACTACCCCATAGGTCTAAAATTTTCTTTGCATCCCCATAAGATACAGCGCCCCCCTCCAGCAGGAAGTAGTAAGACATGCTACGCCCAAATTCCCAAATATACCAAGCTGGCTTTAGAGGTGGAATTGGCTCACTCCCCCTCTAAACCCAGACATATTGCTTTAAAAAAAAATGGTTAAGAGATTCTTGTGTCCCAAATCAGAAGAGCCCTCTGGTGTGGGACAGAGAGAAACCAATATTTTTATTTAAAACAGGTTGATTATAAATATGATCTCTTTCTAAAAAAGAAAAGGGGATATAATATAGATATATAGGAGGATATGGAGATGATAAGATAAAAGGGTAGATTAATGAACCTACTTTTAAAGAACAACTTGTTTAAAATGTTTTACATTGGTATAGATTTTAGTTTATGTTTAAAATGTTTTACATTGGTAAAAATTTTAGTTTATTGATACAAACTTAAGGTTAATTTTGTTATACTGTATATATATGTTTCTATTCTTGTTTGAGGTATTATGTTTAACTCATTTAAAATTGTAATGGATGATTAAAAATAGATTAATAATCAGTCATCTATGATAATCATATTTGTAGCCATGTTAGTTAAGTCTTCTAGGTATACATAGATATATTTCAGATAGATAGGTAATCTTCAAACACTTCATAGACCTAGAGAATATGGCATTTAAATAACTTAAAATTCTGTTGATGTGAGACACAATTGCTCCTGGCTGCACCAATTGATCCCGAGAGAATGTTGGGCTTCTAAGACATTTCCATTTGGAAGTTTGTCTTTTGGCACAAAATGGCCTACTGGGCAAAGAACTGCCCTTGCCTTGATGGCTGACAGTACAAATGCAATGCTCTCCTTTCTGGACAAGCGGGACACAAGGAAAGCGACCACTGTACTCTGCCAAGACAGGGTAAGATGGTCTTTCAGAAATCCTGCTTCTGAAAATGGTCTGTCAGATACTCTAGGCCTGTAGCCAATTTGAATGCACCAACAATGCTGAGAAACATTAGGTGACTGTCCAGGCTGCTAGCTGTCTTGGTCTACTCTTGCAAGATTCCGAAGTTGCTTGCATCCGTCTACCATTTCTCAGGTACCATTATGTTCCTTCTCAGGTCTTTGATGTGGTTGAAAACTAGATAGTTGTAATTTCCTCAGTTATGATAAAAGATAAGTTAGATATAAAACCTTAAACTCACAAATACAAGATAGATAGGACATCTTCTTTAATATTGTAACTATAATTCTTGCTCGGTAATTGTTTTGTTATATGTAATTTTACCATGTTAAAGTTAAAACCTTCCTTTTTAAAAAAAAGAAAAAAGGGGAAGTGCTGTGGATATTGTTCTATATAAATAAAACACTGATGGCCAATGACCAGGCAGGAGGTAGGTGGGACAAGGAGAGAGGAGAATTCTGGGAAGCAGAACCAGGGGAGAGAGACTGCAGCCACCACCAGGACAAGCAGCATGTAGAGACTCTGGTAAGCCACCAGCCACGTGGCAAGGTATAGATTTATAGAAATGGGTTAATTTAAGATAAAAGAGCAGTTAGCAAGAAGCCTGCCACGGCCATACAGTTTATAAGTGATATAAGCGTCTGAGTGATTATTTTATAAGTGGATTGTGGGACTGCGGGGCTTGGGGAACCTGGAGAGAAGCCCTCCAGCTACAGAGAACACCTCCCCACCAAAGTTAGCTAACTCTCCTCTTCGTTACTGTCAATAAACTATTCACGTCAAGTCCAAAGCCAGGCAGGTGGGGGCAGAAGATCCTGACTTGCCCTTTAGGACTCTGTTGTCTTTCATCCATTTGTTTCCAGGTGGTCTGCCTTTTGCTCATGAAATTTTTTTCTGCATGTTTTACAGTTGGCTGAGTTTCATAAACAGTCCTAGGTATTATCTTCCTTATGTCTACAGGCCAATGTAATCCAAACTTTGTGCATGTCTTTAATTTGGAAACATTCCTCACCAGCATCTTTTCTCCTCATCACTATCTTCCTCACATTTTATAATGTTAATAAGAAATGTATTCTTTATTTCTTTTCAAATTGCTTAAGTTTCTAATTTTCTTTTTTTAACCAGAAATCCTACATTCTGACTCTTAAAAAAGCACAAGTCTTTCAGGTATTTCAGGCCATATCACATTTTCAGTTTGATGTGCTGTATTATTTAAACTAGTTGCTCTTTAAGGATTTTATCTCATATTTCCCCAATTATCTCCTTATTCCAGTTTTCTTTCATAATTGCTTATTTCCTCCCTGGCATTTCAAATATTCTACTTGCCTTTTGAACATTTTGGTGTTAACATTTATAGCGGTATTTGCCCTGCCCATGACCTTGGGCTTAGGGCCTGAAGGAGAAGGTGCTTCCTGCCCTTGTACATGACTTCTTAAAAGGAGAGGGAGAAGGGTACATGCTCCTTCTCTCTGCTGCCTGGCTGCAAGGTGGATTTACTCCTGGTCAGAACAGAGGGTGACTTCAGCTGTTTACTTGGTTCTGTATTTGTGTATTTCCTCAATTTATATTTTAATAAACCCCTATTAGCCATTAAATAGACTCATATGGTTGATCTTAACAAGGTTTGAAAAAGGACTTTTCCATCACTTGACAATAAGCCAAGGAAATTGTAAAAAATAATGTCCTACTTGTTCCTTCTATAACGAAACTCCATTACTTGTAGGAAGTAATCCTAAAGGTATACAAAGAAATAAAATTTGGTAGATGGATGTGTTTCATTTTGGAATTTGGAAGACTAAAATATGTACACCATACTATTGACACCTATTCAGGATTTCCATGGGCAACTCCTGTGAGTTCTGAAAAGGCTGACTCTGTGATTACACACCTATTAGAAATTATGGCCATCACGGGTATACCTGTACAAATTAAGGCTGACAATGCTCTAGCATATATCTCAAATAAAATGAGGCAGTTTTGTGCTTATTATAATATAAAGCATGTTACAGGTGTACCACACAATCCCACAGGCCAAGCAGTCATGGAAAGATCCAATGGAACTTTAAAGGATATGCTAAATAAACAAAAACAGGTAACAATGACTCCTAGAAATAGATTACATAATGCTTTATTGACCTTGTATTTTCTCAATGCTGATGAGAAATAAACAGCAACTGTGGAGAGATACTGGACAACAGGAAAAAAAAGAAAAAGAAAAAAAAAAAAAAAACCTCCTGAGCTAAACCAACCAGTTTACTTCAAAGATGTGTTGACCTTGAAATGGAAACCAGGATATGTCCTACATTGGAGAAGGGGTTTTGGTTTTGTTTCTGCAGGAGAGGAAAAGCTATGGATACCAACAATATTAATAAAAAAAATCACTTCAAATAGAAGAAACCTCTTGATGAGGAGAAGTAGTAGCTCATCCACCAATATGATAACTTTATAAGTTGTAAGAAAAACTCAACAAACAAGGGTTGGGGCAAGGTTCTGCTCTTTGTCTTTACAGGCTAATGGGAATACCCATCTTCAAGAAATCATAAGGCCTTGGACAGCTAGACATCTACCACATGAAGGAAGGACCTATTGGTACCAATATACTCTACAGGGTAATATCTCAATGTCTAACTTCTATATCTCTTTAATTCTAGAATAGTTGTGGTCCCCAAATCAAGCTGGCTTTGCAGTTGGAATGTGTTGTGCTGGAATATGGCTCTCTCCTTCTCTAAACCCAAGCATGTTTCTAAAAGAAAAATTAGGAGATTCTGTCTCATATTGGAAGAGCCAACCGGTGTGGGACAGAAGAAAACCAATAATCTAGGAATCATTGTTGTCAAGATTCCATTTCTTTCCATGCTTATCCTTGATTTCTGGGAATCCCTTCTCAATCCAGTGTAAATCCAAACTTTCCATTTTGTTATTAATAATGTTCAAGTTTTCCAGAGTGAAAAATAAGTCTTTCCAATAGCAATCTCCAGAGTCTCCAGAAGGAAAATGGGCCCCCCACAATAACTCTATTCAATCCAGAAAGATGCCATTGTACCTAAGTACATTACTCACTGATCAGCTTTGAACTGAAAACTCTTCAGGAAAGTTCTAAGATGAGATGGTCCATCTTATTACACCTCAAGACAGAATCTCAGACAATCTTACCCACTGCTCTGAGACTGACTGCAAACTCTTTGGTTAGCCCTATTGAGACCTAACTATCTAAGCTTTTGTATAGGACCTCACAGATACCATTGCCCCCTAAACAACAGAAAGCAATCTTAAGAAAATGATACCCCTCTCCCAAAGGTTTTATTTTCTTAGGGTTATGGATGGATGGTTACAGGATTGGGGATGAAAAAATAAAATTTTCTTCTTCTTCTTCTTCTTCTTCTTCTTCTTCTTCTTCTTCTTCTTCTTCTTCTTCTCTTCTTCTTCTTCCTTCTCCTTCTCCTTCTCCTTCTCCTTCTCCTTCTCCTTCTCCTTCTCCTTCTCCTTCTCCTTCTCCTTCTCCTTCTCCTTCTCCTTCTCCTTCTCCTTCTCCTTCTCCTTCTCCTCCTCCTCCTCCTCCTCCTCCTCCTCCTCCTCCTCCCCCTCCCCCTCCTCCTCCTCCTCCTCCTCCTTCTTCTTCTTTGGTTTTTTGAGACAGGGTTTCTCTGTGTAGCTTTGTGCCTTTCCTGGAACTCACTCTGTAGCCCAGGCTGACCTTGAATTCACAGAGAGCTGCCTGCCTCTGCCTCCCAAGAGCTGGGGTTAAAGACGTGCACCACCACCACTCAGCTCAGTATTCTTCTTTAGAAAAGAAAAAGGAATGATATGTATAGTATATTAAGGTAGATTATTGTATCTACTAGTAAACTGATTTAGCAAACTCAGTCTTGGATAACTTACACTGATATGGATTCTTATATATTGATATGAATGTAAACTATTCTTATAAGGAATTTACATTCCTTATACAAATTAAGATAACTTGTATATTGATACAAACACAAAACTGTATTTGTTGTATTTTACACATATTCCTACTCCTGTTTGAAATATTTTGTGTATTGATACAAATGTAACATCATATTTACCACACTGTATGTATGTTCTATCTCCGTTTAGGATATTTTGCATATTGATACATATTAAGGATATTGTTGTCATATTGCATATTGCACTATACATTTCTACCTCTTTTTAAGATATTTTATGTATTGTCACAATATTGAGGTCATTGTCCTTATATAGTACATCTGCTTACAGACTGTTTATTTTGTTAATACAAAGCCTTAGTTCTTAGGTTATTTAGGTGAATAAGACTTATATAATTATAGTCACCCATGCTTATCATATCTATAGTTATGTTAGTTATGTTCTCCAGATTTACAGAAAAATATGTCAGATCAATAGGTAATCTTCAAACACTTTATAGACCTAGACAATATAGCATTTTAAAGTTTTGATAACTTAGAATTTTGTTGACGTGAGACACATTGCTCCTGGCAGCACCGATCTGATCCTGAGAGAATGTTGGGCTTCTAAGACATTTCTGTTTGGAAATTTGCCTTATTCTTGGCACAAAATGGCCTGCTAGGCAAAGAACTGCCCTTGCCTCAGCTGCTGACAGTATAAACGCCATCCTTTCTGGACAAACAGGACACAAGGAAAAGTGACTACTGAACTCTGCCAAGACAGGGTAAGATGGTTTTTCCAAAATTCCTGCTTCTGAATATGGTCTTTCAGATAGTCTAGGTCTGTAGCCAAATTGGATGCTTCAATGATGCTGAGAAACTTTAGGTGACTGTCCAGGCTGCCAGCTTTCTCTGTCTATTCTCACAAGAATTTCGGAAATTGCCTGCTTGCATTTTTTCATTTTTTCAGGTATTGTTATTTTCCTACTCAGGTCTTTGATGGAGTTGAAGACTAGATAGTTACAGTTACAGTCTTCTTTTATCTTACCTAGAACATATTAGTATTAGAGATAGAATCTTCAAGACAGGACAGCTATTGGAGTAATCTCAGTAATTTGCCATTTACCTATGTTCTGGACATTTCTGGTAGACATTTAGTATGTCTTTCTTGTTTAATGTTATTCTTGGTTGTAGTTCCATTTTTGTTTATGTTATTACCCTTTGTCTTTCCTAGACAATACTTGATAATCATTCATATTGTATATGGTTTGCATTAAGTTTAGAACCTTCTTATTTAGACAAAAAGGGGAAATGTAGTGGTATTTGCTCCACCTTGGTCTATATGACCCAATGGAGGTGATGCTTCCTGCCCTTGTACATGACCTCTTAAAAGGAGAGGGAGAAAGGTCACATGCCCCTTCTCCCTGCTGCCTGCCTGTGAGGTGGATTCAGAACATCAGAACAGAGGATGACTTCAGCTGTTTACTTGGTTCTGTATTTGTGAGTATATTTTCTCAATTTATATCTTAATAAATCCCCATTACCCACTAAATAGACTCACATTGTTGATCTTAACAAACATTTAAATTCTAGTTTCTTTCATGCCCATTTCTCTGTTTCAACTAGAAAGACTTTTTAATACGTTGCTTTATGTATTATCCACTTTAATTATTTATTCTGGCAGTTGCTTCATTATTTACAAATAATATGCATTTTAAGTTATCTTTTTTTCAAAACATTCTCATTAAATTAAATTATTTGGTTGATTATTTTATGTAGCCCTGGGGATGGAATTCAGGACACCCTACATATTAGACTAGCGTTCTTCCACTGACATGCTTCCTCAGCTCTTGAGCAATCTCTTGATGCATCCATTGTGACTTAGTGCTGATGAACCTTCAATTATTTTCAGCCAATCTATACCTTCCATTTCGCTTTCCTTTCATTACAATTTATCTTAGCATTTTGTCCAATCTTTATTTAGTATTTACTCTGTTATGACTTTGTAAACATTGCTGACTGTTTGTTCTGATATATTACTTTTCTGATTACATTTCCTTTCTCATGCACTATTTTTGTTTGTTCATTTTTTGGTGAACATCTAACCATTGGTGTCCTACATTGCAGCCGTGCTTTGGGATTCTCTACATGATACAGCTAAACACATCAAACAATTCATCGACTCCATTGATTCAATATTGTTTTTACAAGTCTTCTGCCCTCCTGCCCTTCAAGGTCTTTGCTTTAGTAGTTATGGTTCTCTTCTGTGGACGCCATCTCATTATTATGGGGAATACCCCTGTCTTGGGTTGGTAGTGAGAACTTGGAGGGTGTCCTGGCAACCTAGGTTCTAATTCCAGGCATAGTGGGAAAGTGGGCTTAGTCATAATGATGTTTATGTCTGAAGAGCCATTGGCATGAGTATTGTAGTTCTGTTACTCTCATCTTACCACACTACTCCCAACCACTGCTGTGAGAAATTCTTTGTTCCTTTTGACAGCTGCTTTGCTGATCTCAAAAACTGATCTCACTATCTGTCAAGTCATGGAGTGATTTGTGGAAACAAAAGAGAGAAACAAAGAAAACTACCTAGTGAATCAGACCCCAAACACACTGACTTTAAAAACAGACGTTTACATAGGTCATAGGCCAGTGGGTCAGTAATTCTGGTCAGAACTAAAGTTGCTGGTGTGATTGTCTGATGTTGCACTTGTGAGTTGTCTCTGGATGGCTAGAGAGATTTGTCCTTGTTCCACAAAGCACCAGGGCAATCCCTATACCCAAGCATGACTTGAGACTTTGTGCATCACAGTTGCTAAATACCTTTGTCTAAACCAAATCCCTGTCCAGGCTCATGGTCAGAGTGTTAGTATACTGTAGACTCATACAGCAAAGTTTACCTCCTTCAACAAAGATGGACACATGGATTTTGCATAGTTGCAATGAAACTGTCATAAATGGAGACAAAATCTTTTAGTGAGAAAAAAGTAGAAGTGTGTGAGTCTTGTGACATATATAACATGCACTTGTAGACTGCATTAGCATTCTTAATCACTGGTTTTACATCTTTCTAGAATAGTTTCACCATTGTACTTATATCATCTATATTTGTAACCTATAATATGTCGCCTATATTTGGAGATGTTTGGATATCAGATATTAATTAATCTTCTTTAAGTTATGAAAGTTGATCTATACTTAGAGTCAAATAGTTCTGGGTTTGAAGCATTCAGCATTTCAAATTTCTCTGGCTGTGTTTGGGGATTTCTAATGCTTGAGTGCAGCAAGATTAATTTCAGTAATAGGCATCATCATCTAATGTTTGTTGTGATCCAAACAGAGAACTATTTTTTTGTTAATCAGTTCTATTTAGTCATGCCAAAATGTGCTTGTATTTCAAAACAATCTGTTTTCACAGTACAAGTTGCACTGGCAAATAAATAAAACCCTAAACCATGCCAACTGAAAGCTTCCTACCTTCTGATCTATAGTCAACCATGTTCTTTA
This sequence comes from Peromyscus leucopus, assembly GCF_004664715.2. NCBI lineage: Eukaryota > Metazoa > Chordata > Mammalia > Rodentia > Cricetidae > Peromyscus > Peromyscus leucopus. Next base: position 1,084,051 of record NC_051084.1, on the reverse strand, counting down.
TTGTATACTTTTATGTATAGAAGAGGCTAAAGTTTCCTTAATGTCTGAATAGCTGACCAGAGAAATGATAAACAAATTTGGAAATGTATCAGTTCACAAAATGAGCAGAAGTTCTGCATATCAAACTAGAAAACCTCATACCGCTTGATCTCAGATACACCATGAATCCACACCAATTGAAGCAACATGGTCCTGACACTAAGACAGACCAAAATGTCAGTGGATGAGAAAACACAGAGCCCAACACCCACATATCTGCTGACCTTCAACCAAGGATGCAAAAGCACACAAGAACAGTTTCTTCAGAAAACTATTGAGAAAGAAATTCATCCATATACACAAGGTGAAGAAACTAGAAGCTCTATATGCAAAAATCAACTTGAAAAACATCAAAAATTGAAATGCAGTAAGTTTGGCTTAGTATTGTGATTCTTCTGAATTTGCCTTCTTCAAAATTCCATATGCTATTCTAGTTTTTAGCATTCCTTGTGTATTTTAAAATCAAATTTTCAGTTTTTGCAAAGAATCTAGCCAACAAATTCTTTCATGTATGTTTTGCACAAACATTCATTTTTTAATCTGAGCAGTCCAAATTTAATTTTTTGCATGTTTACCTGGGTTTATATCAGATAAACTTTGATGCTCTGAGGACATCACTCAATACTGAGGACATTCAAGTGAAAATTTATTTTATTTTATTTTTTAGTAGTAGTAGTAGAAAAATGCTTTCAGAGAAAGACAGCTTCAGTTATTTTTAATTTAAATTCTAAATGTTTCTGAGAATTTCATATGTGGGCATTACATTTACATCATTTCTGCACACACCCTTAACTCATCCTTTGCCCTTCATACTCCTTCTCAAATTTGTAACCCTTTCCCTAATTATTATTGTTTCGTATATAGTCAAACATCAATATGTGAACACAGTCTGCTGAGTCCATTCAATGTTGCTTGTATGTATGTATGTGTGTGTGTGTGTGTGTGTGTGTGTGTGTGTGTGTGTGTGTGTGTGTGTTGAAGGCTAACTACTTTGGATTGGATAACCTGTAAGTAGGCTTATCCTTGAAGAAGATTGACTCTCTCTTTCTCAGTAGCTATTAATTTCCTATAACTCTTCATCTAGGTATAGGGTCTTATGAGATTTTTCTCTATCTATGTTAGCATTTCTCCTGGTGTTGCTATTGTATAGGTCTTGTTTATATGACTGTAGTTTTGAGATTTCATGGGTGCAGGTTCTCCAGCTCCAAATCTTTATATTTGAATATATAAACTGCAGTTACTGTAGAAACTATGGAAACTTTAATTTCCTGCTTGGATTCTTAGAGAAAGGTTGTGAATTAGGTTCAAGCTAAATTTATGTATTTTTCCTGACTCCAAGTATGTGTCAATGTGGGTTGCATTCCCTGTTCTTTCAAAAACATCAACATTTTTGTATCCTTATAATTTTCAGGACGCTATGGAGTTAAGCTCATTATGGTGCATCCTTTATCTATACAACCCGTAATTCCAGAAGATTTAAGTCACAAGCACCTATCAAGAATCAGATGTCAAATTCAGAGGCTACATACAGTGAATTCATTGACCCACTTCTGACTTTTGTAAATCCAGTTTGGTGGAAGAAAATAAAACCTAGAGATAAAGTAATGGCTTTTCCTTTTGCATTTACTTTCCTTTTAAGAAAGATTTATTTTTCCACATGTTCTGTATGTTTGCCACATGTATACAGGTGCCTTCAGGGGCTGGACAAGGACCTCAGATCCCCTGGAGTTAGAGTTATAGATGGGTACTGGGAACCCAACTCAGGCCCTCAAGGGGTGCACTAAGCATTCTTACCACTGAGTCATCTCTCTGGACACCCTTCCCCCAGCATTTTCTAAACAGAGCTGAAAGTTTATCCTTCCTTCCACTAATTTTCATGCATGAGGCTGGCATTAATTCTGGATCACAGTAAGCATTGTTTACATGGAAGAAGACGTTGGCAGAGAAGCTTCTTAAAGACTAAGCCTCATACAGTTCTTTGGTTCAATAATTATTTACTTAATGCTTCTACAGCAGATAAAGGACTGATAAAAGGAAAGACAGAGGCAAATAAAATGGCTTCTGTTCTTGAGGCTTTTGCAACATGTAGGAGAGGGAAATTGAAGAGACTATACTGTATTATTGTAAAAAGTCATACACTGGGCATGACGAGAGCATAGAAGAGGGACTCAGCCCTATACTCAGGAAAAGCTTCTTGGGGAAATAAAATTGGAGCCAACTCAGGAAGAGTGAAATATACAGGTCAAGAGTTTGTGGGTACAAAACACAGAGGCTAATTCTTCTCTTTAATATTTAGTCCTATGCAAAAATTGTCATGTACTAAACCCCAAACCAATTCCCAGCTAGTCTTAAAGCATTGATATTCTATAGATCATATGATTAAATTAGGTTTAGGCTCAGTACAAAAAGACAGCTGGATAATAAAGAATCCCCACTCTTCTTTATAATTGATATTAGATTCTTGTCTTATACAATACACCCCAATCATAATTTCCAATCTCTCCACTTCTCTCAGTTATTCTTCACCTCTCCCATAGATCTACTCTCCCTTCATTTCCTCTTGAGAAAAAGGCAGGCCTGCAAAAGTCTCTAATAAGACAGGACAAAACAAGACACAGTAAGACAAGACAACACATTATGTGGAGAGAGAGTCTAAATTGGAGGTCTCCATCATGTCCCTCTTCTCAGACATCTGGAAACCCCAATGAAGAGGGGAGGGAAGAATGTAGACATTCAATGAAGAGGGAATGGGGAACACTTGGAGAACATGGCCCACTGAATCAACTAATCAGGGCTCACAAAAACTGAAGCAGCAAGTGTGGGGCCTACATGGGTCTGCACCAGGTCCTCTGTGTGTATGCCAGGGAGCACCCTCTTAAATGACTCCTGGGTCAAAGAAGAAATAAATAAAAAGAAATTTATATGGTTGGAGTTAGATGATAATGAAAATTGCATATACTGAAACTTTTGGGGTGCAACAAAGGCATTATTTGGAGGGAAATATATATTTTTAAAATTATAATACTATAAATATAATAAAAGCACTAAATATAAGGAACTTGGCTTTCAAATAAAGCAAAATGAATTAGTGTCATCCCAAATGATGCAAAATAAAAATAAATGTACAAAATGTTAGTTTTGAAGTACCAAAGTGGTTCTTAAACATGTGGTAGCTTGACCAATGCTCTATCCTTTCCTTGTTTCTATCTGTGCCCTAAACCCTGGGACAGGTGGACTTCTCTAATATGATTCAAAAGAACCCTGCAGTTGCATGAGAATTACGAGACTGAGAGATTAACCTGCATTATCTGACTGTACTCAAAATTAATCCTGATTCTATACATAGATAAGAATGTTTAAAGAACACCACAGTGCAAGGTAAGGAAGCAGCACAGACTGGCTGGCATGTGGCAGTCAGGAGCTAAGTGTGATGGTCAACTTGATCAACTTGACTGTTGCATGCAATATTCAGGGACATTTGCTCAAATGACATTCTGAAAGTGTCTGGCAGGGTATTTTGAATGAAATCAACAGTCCAATCAGTAGACTGAGAAAAGCAGATCACCGTCCATAATGGAGGACTTCATTCACCCAAGCAAAAATCTCAGGAGACTTCAAAGGCAGCATAAGAGGGAATTTTCTCTCTGACTTTTTCAGTTGGGACACAGATACTTTTCCTGCTTTCAGACTAGAATGGAAACACTGATTGTTGTGGGTTCTCGATTCTCCTTACTTTGTTCTAGAACTTACATCATTGGTTTTCCTGGCTCTCAGAACTTTGTTCTACATTTACAACTACTATTTTAGTATTCTTGAGTATTCAAATTACTGACTGTGCATGATGGGTCAACTTGGTGAACATGATCATGTGACCCAACTCCATATATGTTATACTAGTACTTATATTTCTATATAATGTGTAATATGTTAATTAAGGTGTGTTTTAGAACTACATTTTTTTTTATCCCTCCTTCCATTGGTTCTTTCTCTAGAGAACTCACATTACTATATACCAAATGCAGGGAGAGGCTAGAATCTAGAAGATGAAAGAAATGAATTTTCTCATGGAGTCTCCAAAAACAATGTAAATTTTCTGCCATCCTGACTTTGTCCCCATGAGATATGTCACAGGCTACTGGCTTCCAGAACTGAAAGTGAACAATCAGTGTCATTTTCAGCTTCCCACTTTGCCATATGTTGTCACAGAGAACTTGGGGAAATACTATAACCAGTGAGACAGACAAACATAACAAAACTGATCATTAAAAAAGAAGAACGTAGGAACTGACTTGGAGAGTGTGTAGATATCAAAAAAGTAGTTCAAGGATACAAACTACTTTGTAAAAGTAAATTCAAAACCTTTACTGTAAATTGTAGAAATCTTGAGGAAATGAGTCTTATTTATAAAGAAAATACAAACTTGAACAGTGATAGAACCACTAAACTTACTGGAAAATAGTCACAAATTTTCTTCAAAGGTCTTTCAAATGTTTATGAAAAAGCTCAATCACATGCATCCTATTCCAAGGCATCAAAAAGGAATATTGCTCAGTGAATTTAGTGAAGTTATAAACTTATACCAAAGCAATCCAAAATTGTAAATCAATATAACTCTTGAACATAAATGCAAAATTTTAAATAAAATATTAGCAATGGATTCTAGAAATCTATTATAAAGAGAAATATATCATGATCAAAATGGGATAATTCCCAAGAATAAAAGTTGGATTAACATTAGAAAAGCAATTTGAAATGTACAGGAAAAAATAATTATAAAAGCACATCATTAGGACTTAGGAAAATCTTACAACATAATTCAACAGTTACTTTTTAAAAAATCTTATTAATAGAAAGGACTCTGATAAACTGATATATGATTTATAAAAGAACATTTAAAATGCAATATATAATGAATAGTTGAAATTATTTCCTTTAAATCAAGGATAAGACAAGGATAACCCTAACCACTCTTTGCATTTAATGTTTTCCTGGAAACTCTGACCAATTCAGTAAAGCAAGAAAGATTTATTAATTATAAGGACTGAAATGGAAGAAATAAATCTATCATTAGTCTTGCAGGATTGCCTCTGTAGAAAACATAAAATAATACATGGAAAATTTATTACATTGTAAGGGAATTCAACAAGTTTGCCAGACACAAAATCAATTATAAAACCAATTGCAACTCCATGCAATAGTACCAGTTAGAAAATAAAATTTTAAAATATCATTTATTAAATTGGGAAGAAAAATATAATGCCTCAGAATGAATTTAACAAAATATATAAAATATCTTTCAGGAGAAAATTATGGAACTATATTAAGAATATCAGTGAATACAACTGAAAGACACCCTCCATGCTTTAAACTTGACCTGAACACTTCTATCAGTTCAGAATAATGTCAATCAGTGTCACATATTTTTTAATAAATATTTGTATGAGTCTAATACCTTCTCCCAAGAATTAAGCTTTGACAAGGTATTCTCACCAAGCTGTGTCAAATTGTAAGAATAATTTATATGCTAATGTGAAAAGTTTTGAACATTTCTGAGAAAAGTTCATTAAAGATAACATATTTATTCCTGAACATAAAGAGTCATAAGCCAGATTTGAAAGAAAAGGATGTGCATTCACTCCTCTGCAGCTGCAAAAGGGTAACTTGTTAAATTGTCACCATAGAGCTCAGAGTTCCTAACACACAGGCCATGGCTGCATTTCTCTGGAAAGGCTGAATTGACTGAGGTAAGCCATATGCAGACTGTGAGGCTATTTCTGGTCCCCCCATGCATTCTGAAGGAAACATAGTTTCTCAGGAACCACTCTGAACCCCTGCTGGGACTCATCATCCTCGGAGGCAGAGATATGGCTGACCTCATTCAGGTGATGACTGAAATGCTTCCCACCCTTACTATCAGCTCCTATTATTGGCTAGTGTGTTAAAGGACATGTGATGACTAATCTCAACAGCCAACTTGATTGGGTCTGAACTCAACTAAGAGACACCCCTTTGGACAGGTCTATAAGGACACCTCCCAGAAGGATTGATGAACGTGGTAGGCTCTCCTCCAGGATGGGCAGCACTTTCTGGCCTCAGCCCAGATCTAAGATGTCTAAAGAAAAGACTGCTGTTCACTTTCCTGTCTTCAGCTCTTGCTGGCCAGTACATTGATTCTGTTGCTTCTATTGCTAGCCTTCCATGACATCAAAACTCAGCTTCTCTGACCTTATAACACAGACTGAAGACCAGTGGCTGTGCAGGAATCCTCCAGGACATCAGCACTACATAAGAATTGCTGAAGCAGGCATTCAGCTTTGTGGAATGACCAGCTACTAGGTTCTCAGCCTTTACAGTGTTCAGGCAGGTGCTGTTGGATTTTCCAGCCCATGTATATAAACCAGGAGAAAAAATATCTTTAAAATATGTATTCATCCCATTGGTTCTCTTCCTCTGATTAATACAAAAAAGAATGTAATTTTCATTTCTGTGTGTATTTTCAGTAATATGTCTCACACCACCCACACTTTGACATTATAGAACTTCAGTTAACATTTGGAGTGGAACACAATTTAACCCCTGTCTGTGACTTGAGGATTCAAACGCTTTAGAAAAATTTCAGAGAATCGTTAGAATATTTTTTGTAAAGAATAATAACTTGTCTTATCAGACAAAAATTACAAAAGTACAATTAGGTGACCGTGTCTTCTGGACATGATGGGATCTTCGCATTCAAGAGCACACAGACCTGCTCAAGACTGAGCCAGCAAACATCCTAGCATTGAGGGGAGGGACTCAGGAGCCCAGACCTATGACTGAGGAGCTGTGAAAAGCTGATGGTTTCTGGCAGAGGGGCAGTCATTTTCCATATACAATCATGCTCTAGTGGCTGTCCTGACACCCACGAGCAAAATCTGGACCTAGCTGTTTACTTAAAAAGTAAAAAGAGACAGAAAGTTGGGTGGGGGTTTCAGACATAAGGGTGGGTCTTGGAGGAGTTAGGAGTGAAGAGTGAATATGATCGAAATACATTGTAATTCCCAAAAAATTCATAAAAAATCTTGCATTAAAAAGAATAAGAACTTGCCTTGCCAAACAAAAATTCTGAAAGTACAATAATGTTAGCAAATGATGCAGTGAATAGATGTAAAATTTGTCAAACACAAGAGAATTGTGTGCTCATAAAGGAAAATAATTATTATTTATGAAACTGTGATTATAAATAGAATGACAGAAATGTAATTAATAAGTTGAATGCTCTGAAAGCTGATTATATCTAAGAGGGATGTTGAAATTTAATATTTATCACATACCATACATAAGATTTAATCTCAAATATATTAAAAAAATTCAGTAAGAGTTATTTCCAGGACAGCAACACATACCTGTGATTCCAGCACTCAGCCCTGGGAGATAGAGGCAGGAAGACCGTGAGTTCAAGGTCAGCTTCAGTTACATAGTGAGTCTAAGGCTATATTGGGCTATATAAGGCCCTATCCCAAAAAGGAAGTAAGCAAAATTGAAGTTTAAACTTTCAGAGGATATTGTAAGAGTTTGCAAGTTTTCTGACCTGGAACAGGGGAAGATTCAGTCATAATTTGACAGACAAATTAAATTGACTATCATAAAACAACAGCATCTGCTGATTAAGATGATATTAAAGATATAAGAACACAAACCACAAAATTTATAATTAGGATTCAAAATATATAAAAATCTCCCACAAATCACAACTGCACAGAAAAAAAATCAAAGACCCAATGGAATTTGGGGTAAACAGGAAAGAAGAAACATGAATGGTACAGAAACAAGTGGAAACACATTCCACTCAGCAAATTCATTTATTTGTAAAACTTAAAAGTCTTATAATGCCAAATCAGCTGTAGGATCAAAACACTGTGAGGGACATGCATACCAGTGTAAACATATTAGAAACTTCTCCTGGGATGTCATAAACTGTACATCTTACAACTGATGAAGCATCCAATCCTAGGCAAATACTTCACAGAAACATCTTCATGTGTGCTCCAGTGACCAGGGTCAATAATTCTACAGCCGCAATGCCATTTGCAGCAAAAATGCTGGCAATATCCCAGATTCATGGATACAGGAGACATATGCTGGTGAGATTTAAAACTGCTTACTGTAATCGGGGCATGATGGAACATGCCTGCAGTCCTAGCATTTGGAAGGCTTGAAGCATGAGGATTACAAGTTTGAGGGTAAATTTGGGCTACTTAGCAAGACCACCTCTGGGTAACAAGCAAAAAAAAAAAAAAAAAAAAAAAACAAAAGAAACCTCCTTACTATACAATAGTGATAATGTGTGCACTTCAGCTGTAAGAAACAATGGTCAACTCTAGGATTTCATGCACCATGTATCCCTAAATGACAATAATAGTGCTTAGGAGCACAAACACATTGAAAATACGTGTTAAACAAATGAAATGCAAACAAAGCATGGAATGGAGATTAGCTACAAGGAGAAGAGAAAGATCATTCTATGAAGAGGTGAGTTGCACATTTCAGTTGAAGACAGTATTTCTAGTATGCTCGTGGCCATTAGTTTCCTAGCTACTGGTAGTTTTGACTCTTCTCAAAGTGTGTTTTATATTCATTGTAGGAGGAATCTGTATGTCTTGGAGGTTGCTTGGACCAGGTATGTAAAGGAACAACATCAGTGAAGGCACAGGAGGTCCCAAAGCTCTGTGCTTGGAAAAGGCGCAAACTGAAAGGAACTAAAGAAGCATGCATGGTGTATGAAGGGAGAAGGGCCAAGGCAAAGGTGGAGATGAAGAGCTTAGAGAGAGGGCCTTTTAAGCCAGTATAGTGCTTACACTTTCTGCAGCAAGCGATAAAAATAATTTCCATGAATGGCTTTTGAGTGGAGAATGGCTTAGTCATGGTTCACTGTAAGTAAATTACCGCAATAGTAACATAATGGAGAGCTGGGGTTCTCAACAATGAGTGCCCAAGAAACAGAGGGTTGAGGAGGAGTCTTGATAATGGACTCCCTTAAGCTTTGTTCTAGACATATGATTATAATGATAGAATTCATAGAAAAGGGTATTTGGCTCAAATGTCACCAATAAAAGAAGACAAAATAGACAAGGACTGTCAGATAGTAATGAGAAAGGGCAAATTTCTAAGATGATGTCTGACTTTTGCCTTGTGGTGTTCACACTCTTTGGTGTGGGATGGACCTGGTAGTTTTTTTTTTTTTTTTTCTGGTGAATAATATATGAAGATGGTAGGAGAATATTAACCCCTGGGAGTCTGTCTTCTCATCCACCCATTCTCTCTTCTTCTTCATCCTTGCTCATTCTGAAAAAATCATCTCCCATATAGAGACATATATTATAGAAAAACCCATGTGATAAGGAACTAACAAGTGTGTTAATTGCCCACTGTGACAAGACATCTGACTTAGACAATGGAAAAGACTGATTTGCATTGACTGATGTCATCAATGTTTTTAATATATGGTCAGCTGTATGGCATTGCTTTGAGTGTGAGGAAATGCAGAGTGTCACTGCAGCAGGAATCTGTAACAGAGGCTGATCACTTTATAGAAGCCAGGAAGCAAGAACAGTTATGAGTGGAAGTTGGAAGCCACAGACAAGATGTCCTCTTCAAGATTGGGGTGTAACTCAGTTCAGTGTCTTTCCCTAGCAAGCTCAGAGCTCTATCTTTGATCCCCAGCCACAAGAAAATGTATGTTTTGTGTAGTCAGAAGCTTTCCTGTGTCCTACCTGGTCCTGCAGCCACTCAGACCCAAATAAACACACAGAGGCTTATATTACTTATAACCTGTATGACCATTAGCTCAGGCTTATTACTGACTAGTTCTTACACTTAGATTAACCCATAATTCTTATTTATGTTTAGCCATATGGCTTGGTACCTTGTCTCAGTTCTACCTTGTCATCTTGTTTCCTCAGTGTCTGGCTGGTGACTCCTCTCTCAGCCTTCCTCTTCCCAGAATTCTCCTTGTCTTCTTATCCTACCTATACTTCTTGCCTGGCTACTGGCCAATCAGCATTTTATTTATCAACCAATCAGAGCAACACATATTCACAGCATAGAGAATGACATTCCACAGCATTTTCGAAGGCATTTCTCCCAGTTCTCATTTCCTCCATCTAGGTCTCACATTCCACAGCTTTCATATGTTCCCATAGTCCATTAAACTATGAGTTCATTAGTGCACTAATCCATTGATTACATCAGAGTCCCCATGATCCATTCAATCCTATCAGCTGGCAATCAACTCCTTACATGAGCCTTTTATGGAGACCCTCCATTCTAAAGCCACAAAAGAGTCTTCTGGTTCATAGCAGTGTATTCTACCTACAATCAGAGAGGTGAAACCAAAAATCTCCCCACCTCCTGTCAGGCTTGGAGATTACTACCATCCTCACAGATACTTTCGGTGCAAGTCCAATGAATTCTTAATATGAGAAACTGTGAAATTGACTTTTGGGAACATGTCAATACTTAAGAGACAGATGGCAGGTGATGTTGATAGGTAGAATAATCCCATTTTGTAATTTTAGGACATTTAATAAACATGTTGTTTGTGGAAATTATCTCATTGCATTCAACCTGTTCACAAGAACACCTATAAAACAAAGAGTGATGCTGAGAGGCACTGTCAGAGACATATAATAATTAATTGCTAGTCTTAAGGTGCAGAGGAAGGTGCCACAATCCAAGGAATGCAGACAGACTAGAGAGAATGAAAAGCCTAGAAAGCAGATGATGGAAGGAATCCAACAATGTTGTCCATTGTAGTCTAATGAAACTTACTTTGGATTTTTTTGACCCTCAGCATTGTAATACAGTATATTTGTACTATCTTAAGTCCTAATGTATATGGTAATTGGATTCTTCCCGAAAAGAAATCATGGAGTGATCATAATGCAAATAGAGAAAGTGACCATAATAAAATAACCCGTGACATTTTACCGTTTGCTTAGCATTTATTGAATAAATGAATCTGAAATGCATTGTGGATATTACAATATAGAAGGGACAAGTAGACAACCAAATGCATCTTATTACGTTCTTATCTCACAAATAAAGCAGGCTTCAGAAGTGCCCACAGAACCACTCATGCCTTGGGAATGAAATACAAGCTTTAAAAATAAATATTTTTTTCACCATTTTGTCATTTTGTCTTGTGCGGGACTTTGGTAATGGTTGTCATGGGAAGTGAGGGAGCAGCAGCATAGAAAATGGAAAACACATTTCTACCCAGTTTGCTTTCTGTCAGAAGAATCCCATGAAACAACACAAGCTTTGCTTCTTGCAAAGAAGTCCCGTTACGCCGGGCGTTGGTGGCGCACGCCTTTAATCCCAGCACTCGGGAGGCAGAGCCAGGCGGATCTCTGTGAGTTCGAGGCCAGCCTGGGCTACCAAGTGAGCTCCAGGAAAGGCGCAAAGCTACACAGAGAAACCCTGTCTCGAAAAACCAAAAAAAAAAAAAAAAAAAAAAGAAGTCCCGTTGCATTCCTAACAGGAATGGGGGAGGCCATGTGCCCACCTTGATAATGCTATCATTGCTAAGATCACCCTCATACGTACCCTCGTTGGACCCCATAGACTGTTACTGGAATCTTTTCACAGAAGAAATTACTAACCCTTTAAGATCACTTTAGTTGTCTAAAACATCCAACACGCTTCCAGAGCTAAACTGAGAAAGATGATCACCTATTAGTAATCCCTCAGGAAAGTAACAATTACTTAAACATGTTGACCATGGCATGACTAAGGGATTTTCAGTCTTTAGTCTATCAGTGAGAACTCCAGAAGAACTTTCTGTGATAAGTATCCTTGCTAATCTGTATTATTTCCTTTTTAAGAATGAGCAAACCATGAGCCAAGAACTAGCAAGTAGCCAAACAAAAATGCAAGCTGAAACTGGCCACTCACATTTCTTACTTAAATTAGTATACTGTCTTCCAGAACTTTCACTCAGAACTCCATGGCTTTGATGTTTCTATAATACGTACTGATTATTTAATTACATTATAGAAGATTGGCTACCATGAAATAAAGTCTGACTTTGGTCAAGCAGAGCATGCCACTTTTCTTGATATTTTTCCTTCAAAATACTGGGTTTACGAACATTAATTCAATGGGAGTGTGATACTTAACACTGAGTTCACAACATACTTTTATTTTCTTTCAAATTTTATCATCTCTAAAATTAAAATACACATTTAAATTACTATTGACAAAATAGCAGTATTTATCTGCTTGTTTTTCTGACACAAATACATCTGTACTTGTAGAATAAGTGATTCTTATCTTATTTTAGTTTTAGTGATTTGGATGAAAGTTATTGAGACAGTATCAAGAAATAATTCAATAACATCATTAATATTACTTTAAAAAAGTTGCTTATTCATGATTTCTGTATATATCTGTGCATCTGTGTAAGTCTATGTACATATTCATGTTTGTGCAGGTTTGCATACCTGTGCATATGCAGAGGCCAGATGAGGGCATCTTGTGTCCCCAATGATTGCTCTCCATCTATTTCTTTGAGCCTGGGTCTCTCCCTGAACTGGGGAGTTTCATTTTCCCCACTAGAATAGAGGCAGGAAGCCCCAGTGATTTTACTGACTCTGTCCACCTTGGAGCTGGGATTCTGGCATGTACAGGGCACTCAGCTTGTTACCTGGGTCCTGGGATCAGAACTCTGCTGGTTGTGATTGTGCAGTGAGCACTCTGGACTGCCAAGTAATCTCTCTGTGGGCCCTAATTCATGCTCTTGATGATTCAAGTAAGGATTCAATCACTTCCAGACAAATGAAGATGAGTCTGAGATTTGCTTATCAAGTTTTAGCAATTCTTTAAATATGTTGAGTGTCATTGATAATATGCAATACTCACCTAAACAATTTTGAAAAATTCCTTTCAAAGGAAACATTGAATCTCAGCTAAGTTGATCAATAATTTTTAATAGATGTAATAAAATACAGCAACTTTTAATAGATGTAATAAAATACAGCAATCTGTAGAAGCATTTGTCAGCAAAGAAAGCATATTGTAGGGCTTCTTACGACTTGAATCTACTATATTTTCTTAAATTTAATTAACCACAGAATTGTGTGCCTCTCAAAGTCATATTTTAGAAAATATGAGCTAGTTTTTACACATTGTAGAAAATAGAAAACAGTCATTAAATATTTTTATAACTTGCAAATATTTGCTGAAGATAACTCCAAGAGAGAAGTATCTATAACATTTTAAGAAGTTAGAACACACTGGAGAAGCATATGCTGTCTTCAGAATGATTATTTAAAAAATATTTAGCTGAATGGCTAAGTGCTACAGTGGCATTTCAAGTAGTCTTTCTACTTCTTTTTTTCTGAGATCAGCGCCCATCACTTTTCTTTAGCAAATGTCTATTTTGGTTTCCTTCCCAGTGGGCTGTAACTTGCCTGAGAGGATTCTTAACTTTTTTTTTTTTCTAAAACACTAAGGACAAAGACCTAACAGAGCTCTGAAAGTGTTTTCAAGATAAAGAATGGGAGGGAAAGTCCATGGCACAAGCCCTTTATCTTCACTTTTCCCATAGCAAGCACTGTTATGTTAATATGCTTGTGGATCCCTTTCTGGTTTCCAAAAGATGGAGTAGGGACTTGAGCATTAACCGTTTCTCATTGCTCCCAACAGGCTCTTATAAGCTTCCACAAGATGGATTTCTCTTAATTGTCCCCAAACTTGAGAGTGATATACTAGTTTTATTGAGTGGCTTTAGGCATATTATAGCAAATTGAATTTTCTCCTAATCAGCTCATGCAATTAGCACACAGAATCTGGGAATTCCACTGATGGGGAAGCCAGGAGACAGACCCTCAACATTTCATGTTTAAGGGGCATTTCAGTTCATGCATATTATTCTCACAGAGCTTCACTGCACAAAACCTACTACCATTGTGGAGATGACAAAGTAAATCAGTGTCATGTAGTAGGAACAGCTGAAAATTGAAATTACAATTCCTTCCTTCCTTCCTTCCTTCCTTGAGTCGTTCATAATTAAAATTGAGGTCCTTTTCCTTGCTTATCTTTTCAATGAACTATGCACATCCTGCTTAATTCACAGCTTTAAGAATTACCTTGACTTCTCTCTAATTTGCTCTCTATTTCTGTGATAAATACCTTGATCTAAAGCAACTTGGAGAAGAGAGTGTTTACTTCCTTTTATAGGTCACAGTCTTTTATTGAGCAAGAACTCAAGGCAGGAACCTGGATGCAGGGAGTAAAACAGAAGCCATGAATGAATGCTGCTTACTGTCCTTGCTCTCTATGACTTGCCCTACATACTTTCTTATATACTCCAGGGCCACCTGCCCAGGAGTAGCACTACCTTCTGTGTCCTCCCACATCAATCACTAATCAAGAAAATACTCTATAGACACGCCCCTAGGCCAACAACCCAATGGGACCAATTCCTCAACTGAGATTCCTTCTTCTCAGATATCTCTGTTTGAAAATTGACAAAAACTAACCAGCACCAGTCCTTTGCCATCGTGTCCCTGCTTGTCTAGAAAAATGGGCACAGATTTTGAATCTCCTTTCTTTTTTACACCACACTTGGGAGTTAAGTGCATGAATATGCATCCATGTACCCACTCCTACAATCTGTCAGGAAGTCCTGTTGAATCCTGAATTTCTCAAAATAGCCTCACATTTTTGCCCCAGCCATGCTGGGTTTGCGACTGGTTCATCATTGGTCCAGACTGTCTTTCACAGCCCCCTAATATTCACCCACACCTGAGGTTTCCTTAATTCACTGTGCAAGATACAATCAGTTTTCTTTTAAAAATTTAAATATGATCTTCTTACACCCCAGATCAAAAAAAATTAATGCCCATTTTTCTCAAAAATAAAGTAGAAGATATCCAGTTTCTATTTCAAATGTAGAAAGTAGAAAAATATGTATTTCTTACTTGGACAACTAAAAATACTGAATACTCTGTAAAGTCACAACTTTTCTTTAATCTTCAGAAAAAAAATAAGATTGTAAGACACTCACTACTGCATTTCAGGAGAGACAGGTAATTCTGTAGAGAACAAGTTCTTGTGACAGATACAAGATGTCACTCAAACCAGGAAGAAGACAGCACAAAATGGCGCCCAACTGCTGAGAGCATGAGTATTACACTCAAATATCACCCACTCCAGCTCAGTTGTTAGCCAAGTTAATTTACTATCCCCCTACTAAAGTCTGCTCAAAGGAAGGGAGGAAATGCTACCCATTTCGACGCACAAATTTATTTTCATTTGCTTTTTTTGACTTCACATGATATTCTGTTTTCAACTAAAATTTATAAGACATACAGAAAACAAGAAAAAATTTTCAAGAGTCAAGGCAATCAATACAATTGACTCAGGTATAACACAGATATTAAGACGGGGAGAAAAATCTATGAGACCTTTGGCTTGACAATAAATTCTGAGAATTGACCCCAAATTAAAAATAGAGTATGTATGAAAGAGATTGTTAAGAGACCAAAAGATGAAATACAGCCGCGGGAGCTTATTTTCAAATCACTTATTAGATAAAGCACCTACCTAGAACATGTAGAAAATTCCTCAAATTCAGTGGTAGATTTATCCCAATTAAAAATGGGTAAAGGTATGAACACATACTTCTCCAAAGAAGGTAACTTGCAGATCAACGAATGGAAGGAAAATAGCATGAGTCGGTAAAGGATGCAAGTCAAATTCACAATGACATGACAAATCTATGTAAAAATAGTTGGGAGAGGGATGGGGCAGTGTGAAACCCCGGGAAAAAGGCATAAATGTTACAATTGATGACTGCTGTGGATTAGAAAATGTTCCTGTCACTTCAGAAAACTGCTTATCAATTTCTAAGTAGATATGTATTCACTTAGGAGTGGAAAGGGGTCCCTCTCCTTAAAACCTGACTAAATGAATGGAAAACTTGGTTTATACAGTAGCTTGTCAGTGAATATTAATATTTCTTTCATTGATGTCACCAACAGAATCAACACTATATTCTTTAGCAGGTGAGTGGATAAAATATGACAAAACTCTGCTACATCCTGAGAATAGAATGCAATCCTGTAGCTAGAGTTTTCCTGCCTTGCCCACAGTCAGGACAAATCTTTGTCACCCGCCAGTCCCACAGCCGCTCAGACCCAACCAAGTAAACACAGAGACTTATATTGCTTACAAACTGTATGGCCATGGCAGGCTTCTTGATAACTGTTCTTATATCTTAAATTAACCCATTTCTATAAATCTATACCTTGCCATGTGGCTGGTGGCTTACTGGCGCCTTTACATGCTGCTTCTCCTGGCGGTGGCTGCAGTGTCTCTCCCCCTTCTTCCTGTTTCCCTAATTCTCCTCTCTCTTTGTCCCGCCTATACTTCCTGCCTGGTCACTGGCCATCAGTGTTTTATTTATATAGAGTGATATCCACAGCATGATCCAGCACCAAAACAGAAAGAACTCATGTAGTACCATGGATGAATCCTCCATGCATGGTTCATGTGGCTACGTGGGAGTCAAATAAAAGCCCAACTCAGCTAGCTTATACTCCTGTTTTCATGGGATTGTGGAGAAGACAGAACAAAAAGGCAGTAAGAGATCAGTACACTGTAGTGGGTAGCCATTCCAGCTTTGGTCTGGAAGTTCCAACCTCTATTGAGGCTTCGGTAACTATCACACCTACAAGGCGGGGCCAAGTGAGGGCCCCGAAGACCAGAGATCCGGATGCACTGCTCTCTGTTCCTGAACCCAGGACGGTGGAGGTTGACCAAGCAGAGCTCCAGAGAACGCAGCTGGACTGCGCTACACCTTCCCCAGACGCTGCAACCTACCTATCCCTTCATTTGCAAGTTGTGCCACTAATAAACTTTCCTTTTAATTACATGGAGTGGCCTTAATAATTTCACCAATAGTAGATGACATGTGTTGAGTGAGGGTTTGACTAGAAAGGGTCACACTAATTAGTTTTAGGATGGTGGGACAAAATACAATATTTTGACAGAAGATACACAATTCTGTACACTTGTGAAAATCTGCTGAATAATACACAACAAAGAGAAAACTTAATTATATGGAAATTAATAACACTTCCTCTGGAATATCATGGGATCCTAGGACCAAATACGTACTAAGGTAAATGAATTTACTGCATTACATATGCATGATATTGTCTCACTGAAGAGAGCAGTAGGGAAAAAATGAGCTGACCTAAGCAACTTCGGGAAATAGTTCCACGACTAGATTTTGAAAAGTTGAAGATAAAAGACAAACACTAATTCTGTAGTCTAGTTTGAGATTTATTTTTCACTAGGGTATAGTTTTGCAATTCTGAATCTGCTGCAGTGAGAGCTAAATATGAGAAGATATTATGGATAATAGAACCCAGATTCTTTTTTTTTTGTGATATATATTTTTTATTTTACAGTATCATTCAGTTCTACATATCAGCCATGGGTTCCCCTATTCTCCCCCCTCCCACGCCCTCCCCTTACCCCCAGCCCACCCTCCATTCCCACCTCCTCCAGGACACGTCCTCCCCCGAGGACTGTGATCAACTTGGTAGACTCAGTCCAGGGAGGTCCAGTCCCTTCCTCCCAGACTAAGTCAAGTGTCCCTGCATAAGTTCCAGGTTTCAGACAGCCAACTCATGCAATGAGCACAGGACTTGGTCCCACTGCATAGATGCCTCCCAAACTGATCAAGCCAATCAACTGTCTCACCTATTCAGAGGGCCTGATCCAGCTGGGAGCCCCTCAGCCTTTGAGAACCCAGATTCTTCACTGTCAAAAAAGAAGTTACCAAGAAGTGAAGAAGGAGGAGGGAAAGGAAGCTATAGTATTGATGCTGTATTAAAGTTAGAGAGATCAGGATGAACTCATGTTTATGTTGATTATCTGTTATACACATCCATTTGTCTATTGTTCATCTATCCATCTGTCATTTATAAATGATCAGTGTATCTTTTCATGCTACCAGATAGACAGTAGATGCATGTAACTTGTACACACACACACACACACACACACACACACACACACACATCCCAACCTAGCACCACTCAGCAGTGATATGCACACCAAATCTAGGTAGTAGTATGCTATACTACTATGCAGTAAAGGGAGCCATGACTCCTTTCATAATGTCTGATTCTGAGAATAAAAGAAATTAAACATAGAATGAGCCTGGAGAATAATTTTTATTCTTATCTTTGTATATGCTCATGTGTATATGTTACATGAGTGTTTCTGTGTGTGAACACAGGGACATACATTGTGTAGCAGGTATGTGACAATCAGAGGACAACCTCAGGTTTTGTGGTTGATTATCAGCTTCCACTGTGTTTGAATGTTCACAGACCTTCTCCATACAACAGGATAGCTGACCCATGAGCCACCAGGGATTTTCCTCCTATCCCATAGAAGAAACACCAGGCTACAGGCGTATATCACTACCTCCAGCTTTACATTTGTTTAGGGATACAAACTTAGATCAAGTTCTTATCTTTATGTGGCAAACTCTCTCCCTCTCTCCCTCTCTCCCTCTCTCCCTCTCTCCCTCCCTCTCTCTCTCTCTCTCTCTCTCTCTCTCTCTCTCTCTCTCTCTCACTCACACACACACACACACACACACACACACACACACACACACACACAAAGACAAAATCACAAACCACAATCTATAAACAAAAATTCCAGTAAGACAGAAAATGCCCAAACAAAGTAATGTGAGACAAGAAATCTATAAAAATACCATTGAATTTATTTTCTGTTGGCCATATTCTATTGGGCATGGGGCCTAACTTTAAGTGCAGTTAATAAACCCAGTGAAACTCCACTAGAGAAAACTAATTTTTCCTTTCTAAGTGGATGCCAATTGCAAACAGCTTCTTGGTTAGGCATGGGAGCTTGTGTCTACTTCTCTATCTCAGCTCTGGGACTTATCTGGCTTGTACCTGTGTAGGTCCTGTGCATGCTGCCACAGTCTCTGTGAGTTCATATGTGCATCAGTTCTGTTGTGTTAGGAAGACACTGTTTCCTTGGAGTCATCAAGCAAAACTGTTTTTAATGCCAGTAAATACTGGAATGTTGAAAAAGGGTAAAATGGGGAAAAGATGAGATTATGCTAAAGAGAAATAGTCATCATCTTAGAAAAGCTTCCAGTGGCCAAGTAGAACAATCTGAATGACACTTTAAGCATAATAGCATCTAGTTGTTACTCAAAAATTAAATACTCAGGAGCCCACAGTGATGCAAAATAAATGATAGATAAATATTTACAATGAAGAGAATTTCAAGAAATTCTGGAAGGAAAAAAAATTAACAATCACCACCAGAATGTTACAACCACACTTTTTACAGACAATATTTATTGTTGGATCATAAAATAATGGGACAAAATTTTAAAGAAGTCTTTCAAAATTAATTTTTCTGGAAATTTTAACATACATAAATTTCTTAATATTCTTCTAGAGCATGATACATCTCTTGGTGTAAACTGTAATTAATGGCACTGTAATTTAGCCAACAGAGTCTAAAAGATGAAAATAGCTACTTTATCAGGAGGAAAACCAGTGACAGCCCTTTGATCAAGTGATTGAGTTTTACATCAGCAGTAAGATGCCATGTTGACGTCACAAATCTGAGATGAGATCACACCACCTTTGTGATGCTCTTCCTGGACTCTACACTCTAAGCCTGTTGAGGATCTGATATCATACAATCCTGATGGGAGGGATGTCTGACCATTGCTTTATCATGAACCATGGCCACAACAGACAAGGAAAACCTGAGCTATTTAGCAATTGAAGATTAACATTGATGTGACAAATGCAACAAGATTTTGGTTTGAAACAGAATGGGCTATTAGTGGGAAAACAGGGGAATTTGAGTAAAATCCGTGTGTTATATCAATATGGAATATATCAGTTTTCATATAAGTTTCTACTAGATAACAAATTTAATTTAAATTTGTTTTAATTCATCTTAAAAGAGCTTTCTGTGTTTGAAGTATTGACATCAGTGACTTTTTATGTGTATAATTTGATGCCAAGTTGGTAAATTAATGTTCTGTGCTAGTGATTCTTCTCTGAGAGACAATTGGATATGGTCTGAAAACATTTGATTGTCACAACAAATGCAATGCCAAAGTCAGAAAATCTCATTTGAGAGTTTTGGTCAGGAGGTGGTTCCTGGACAAGTCACACAGCCACTTCACCAGGAAATACATTGGAAATGGAAATAGACCTACTCTTCTTCTTCTTTTTTTTTTTTTTTTTTTTTTTTTTTGGTTTTGGTTTTTTTCGAGACAGGGTTTCCCTGTGTAGCTTTGCGCCTTTCCTGGAACTCAGTTGGTAGCCCAGGCTGGCCTCAAACTCACAGAGATCTGCCTGGCTCTGCCTCCCCAGTGCTGGGATTAAAGGTGTGCGCCACCACCGCCCGGCTAGACCTACTCTTCTTAATAGCTGCCATGCACTGGAATCACATCGAAGTCTATCAGTGTCCAGATTACTGTTCCCACCCCAGGTTTTCTGATTCAGTGAATCCATGGCAGCCCTGAAATTCACATTTTAAAACAACTTGAAAGTGATGATATCAATGGTTTCTAGGGACAACTGTTACAGACAGCCTGTTGCAGAGGAATGAAAAGTACTGGAGGCATTAAGGAAGAGCCATGCATTTGTGACTACCAGGACTTTCCTTTCCTTGCATCCTTACCTCTTAATTAATTTCCTAGACAGAGAACATATGTCAACTTGTTACCAGGGATCTCTCTCTCTCTCTCTCTCTCTCTCTCTCTCTCTCTCTCACTCTCTTTCTCTCTCTCTCTCTCTCTTTCTCTCTCTCTCTTCTCTCTCTCTCTCTCTCTCTCTCTCTCTCTCTCTCTCTCTCTCTCTCGGTGTTTTCAATTTCTTCACACCTTGTTCAAAGAATTTGGAAAGATGTACAGAAAAAGAAAAGCACTGGGAAGCTTTATTAAGAGAAAAGCAAAATTATACATTTTAGATACACCACCCAGATAGTCAGCAGGTCAGTCAGTGAAAGAACTCAAGGTGCTGACTTAGTCTTTGGTCATCATTCTATTGGATACTAGGGACATAGCTTCATTCTCTGTTGTTATTCATAGAGATCCTTTCTCTACTAAATGTGCCTTTCCACATTATGCATCTGATTTTGATCATATGTCTTATGTATTGGTATAAGATGGTAAATAGGCAATTTTGCCTAAAATTTCATTCAGAGGAAACAGTATGCATTACTGTATACATACTTCAAACCAGCCAAGGTTGGTCTGTCTCCTAATAGTAGACACATCTACAGACATGCTGTTTGATGTCCATTTCTATAATAGAAATTGGAAGGGTGTTTTGAGAGGTTGCTAAGAGGAATAGCTTATGTTCATTGTTTAAAACAGGTATATATGTAGCTTAATGCAAGCAGTAGGGGGTCGCAGATTGCTAACAGACTCTAAGTATGCTATAAAGACAGGGGTGTATTAATTTGTATTAATTGCCTAAACTCAGTGGTATATTGGGTTGCCAAGCTTTTTCCTATGCTTGCCTATGTCAACTCTGTGTGGTCAGTATTTGGACATGACAGTTTCTATGCCACGGTGACACATATTTTCCAGTAATCACTGTGGATCCATTGCTCAGAGGTCTTCCAATTTTTTGGAGGGCATCTTTATTCAGCCATCTACCACTACACAAATAGTAAAGTTTTCTGATTAGAAATAATAGGTTGCCCTGACTCCTCTTTTTTTTTTGAGCCAGAACTAATGCTAAAGTCAACATTTTTCTGAATTTGCATGCCTTTTGACACATGAAAATAGATTATTATGGTAAACGTCAAAAAGGTATGATTTTATCCATGCAATGAAAGGAACTGTGTAAGCACAATTTTAATGGTTTCCAAAGTTACAATGTGATGATTTGCTAAAATTTATAATAGCAGTTGCCTACTCAAGAGTACACACACTTTCACAAGAGACTGGAATCCAAATTCTCCTGCAATTCTTAGATACAGTCAGTGTTTGTTGGTAGACCCAACTGATCCTACTGGAAGAAAAGGGAACTAACCAATGACAAAGTGAAGAAGGTAATAATGCCTCATATATTACTAAATATATTAACAAAATAATAAATATTAATAAAAAGGTCAGCCTTCTAAACGTGGCACAAGGCAACACAGAGTCTTTTCTATCGTTGAAACTTTTAGTGACATCACGTCTACTTGAGCCTGATACCATCTCATGTCATCCAAAGTACGGCAGCCCATGATATACAAAATGACCAAGGAGATGAGAAAAAAAGAAGGAACTCACCCGAGAGGTGAATGGTGGCAGGTTTGAGTTCACACATAGTCCTCCAAGGACCTCTGACTAATAATACATAATTCTACTTGCCGCTTTTATTTTTATTTATTAAAAATAATGACTGTGCTTTGAAGACAGTGTTGAAAACAGAGAGTGAACAAAATGAAACAAGACATCTATCTTGCTTTCACTGTGCCACAGCCACAGACAGCGTTAGGTGAGATTGTTCACAGTCATCCAGCTTACACTTGTGTGGTATTTGTACTGTCTGTAGTTAGTCAAAATTGGAATCTCTGCTTCCATTCCTGATCTCAAGTTCTTAAGACCATTTGGACACATTTGCATAGTGAGTTGGAAGCTTGTTAACAGATTTTAAAGTGAAGTAGTGGCGCTCTGCTCTGGCTTTGTCACTCACTGGCTCTGTAATGGTAAGCAAATGGATTAGTATTTTTGAGCTCCCATTTCCTCATTTGTAACATGCTTTTAAGAGACTCAACTTGGGGCTGGAGAGATGGCTCAGCCGTTAAAGGCTAGGCTCACAACCCAAAATACAAGAGACTCAACTTGAAAAGTACCACAAGGATTAACAGAGACAGTACACTAGCAGTCCACAGTAAGCACAACACAATGATGGAGGTCCTAGTTGCTAGTTAAGCTGGCAGCTACTTTCCCTGTAGATTGCTAAGGACAACCTCGATGTTTGCGCTAGAATGATATATTTCATCTACATGAATGACAACATTAAATTTCTCCCACTATGCTTTCATTATTACTAGGGCACACCCTGATCCCTACTTGGTTTCATAATATGTGGGGTGGGGGTAGGAGATAACAGAACAAACAGAAACAAAAATAAAAATCAGAAATAAAAACAAACTTTAAACCATAATACATACAACGTTCAAAATGAATGATCAAGTTGGTTATAGGATCAAATATTTCCACTAGTTTAGAGTACAATAAAATAATTCTCTTCCAGTCTAATTTCTAAGTACAATGTGTTCCAAAGCCCTCCAGGTTTTAATGTGAAGTCAAATTTAAATTACTACTTGCAGATTATAGCAGCAGAAAATTGGTATTTTTTGAGAACTGGTGTAGTTCAGAGATGACCAACATATCTCTGCAGAGACAGATAGTAAATGGTTTCAACATTACAGAGACTCTCTGATGTGCTAAGAGGACCTCACCTTTCCAGGTCTATGCAACTTGACCATTGTAAGATGAAGGCTGTTAGAGACAATATATAAGCAAATAAGAATGTTTGTGTTCCAATAAAGCTTTATTTATAAAACACGGGCCATCTCCATAACAGAGGATAAGAAGGGAATGTCCTAGACATCACTACAGTGATCATCAGTTCTTGCCAATTATTTAGCTAATCAGAATAAAATTAGGAGCAATTTCCCTTTGTGACCTTAATTTCTACACTGTGCATTTTGTAGATTGTGTCCAGGCTGTATGTTTCCTGGAAGGCTTGAAGTGTCACTCCCTAGTTTATGGTATTGCAGAGAACACTACACACCTGTGCCTTGAACCTTTCTTCCCTGTGGTCTCCATTCCTAACATAAAATATGTTAACTTCCTGTTCTAATTTCCTTTGACTTCTGCTTGTCAGATAGGTGGCGCTACATTTTTAGACTAAGTTGGCATGAGAGACATAGCCTGTGTCAATGGACCTTGAACATATGGTGAATGTCATATGTATGCACTGCAATATGACTAAACATTAAGTAGTTCTCTCTTCCTCCCTCCCTCCCTTATTCCCTCCCTCCCTCTCTCTCTCTCTCTCTCTCTCTCTCTCTCTCTCTCTCTCTCTCTCTCTCTCTCTCTCTCTGTTGGCAAATTTCCAACAAAATCTGTATAGCCTTAAATTCTCACCACTTTCTGCCTAATGGCATTTTATATAAAAACATACAATATGCACACAACAGTGGCAGGTAGGTAGGTTCTTCATTTCTCTTTAAAATTATTCTTTGAGAATGTCATACAGTATATTTTAGTCATAATCACTCCTTCATTCAACTTCTCCTAGATCCACCCTTCTTGTAACCCCACCTAATTTAGTGGCCTCTATTTTTTTCCATAAACCCATCAGGTCCAATTGTGATGCTCATATCCTCTTGGATGTGTAGCCCTTTGTTGGAGTGTGGACCTATTATGGACAATACCCTTAAGGAAACTGATTCCACATTTTCCATCTTCTGGTTGGTTTTGTGCCCCTCCTATGCTGGGATTTTGTCTGGCTTGAACTTGTGCAGAGCTTATGTGTAACTGCCATGTTGTCTGGAAAATACTGTTTCCATATGGTTATTTATTATGCCTGGATTTTACACTCTTTCTGAGTCTGATTTACCTCACTAAGAATAATGGTTTCTATCTCCATCCATTTACCGTGAATTTCACACTTTCATTTTTCAACAGCTAACATTTCATTGTGTAAATGTACCACAATTTCACCATCCATTGGTCAGTTGGTGGACATTTAGGTTGTTTCCATTCCATGGCTATTATAAATAGAGCAGCACTGAATACGGATGAGCCGATATCTCTACAGTAGGACACAGAGTTCCTTGGGCATATGCTCAAGAGTTGTATAGCTAGACCATGCAGTAGATCTCTTTCTAGCTTTTTGAGGAACATCCCTAGTGATTTGCACCAATTTGCACTTCTACCAGCAGGGAATAAGTGTTTCTCTTTCCCCGTGTGTATATCAGCATTTGTCATTATTTCATTTTATATCAGCCATTCTGACTAAGGTAAGATGAAATCTCAATCAGTTTTAATTTGCATTTCCCTAAGGGCTGGGTTGTTGAACAGCTTTTAAAACATTTCTTAGCCATTTGGGTTTCATCTTTTGAGAGCTCTCTATTGAGTTATATTTTTCATTTCTTTTTCTATTTCATTTTATGAGTTCTTTGTATATTCTAGATATAAGCCCTCTGTTGGATGTACAGCTGATAAAGTTTGTCCCAGTCTATAAACTGCCTCTTCACCCAAAGAATAGTGTCTTCTGACGTTCGGAAGCCGTTTAGTTTCATGTGATCCCATTTTATCAATTGTTGGTCTTTATGCCTGCACTATAAGGATCCTGTTCAGAATGTCCTTACCTGTGCCAATGAGTTCAAGCATATTCCTTGCTTTATCCTCATCAGACTCAGGGCATTAGGTCTTATATTGTGGTCCTTAATGCATTTGAAGTTAAGTTTTGTGCAAAGTGAGAAATAAAGGTTTAATTTCATTCTTCTACTTACAGTTATTGAACTTTATTAGCACCATTTGTCTTTTCCTCAGTGTACAATTCTTTGTCAATACTGAATGTCTGTAAGAGGATGGGTTTATAGGTAAGTCCTCATTTCTATTCCATTGATCACTGTGTCTTTTTTTGTATTCCCATAACCGTGCTGTTTTTATGACTATAGCTCTGTACCATAACTGAGGTTCTTCTTAACATAGTTTATGCCCTCATGTTCTTTAGTGTTCAGGACTAGTACTTATCATTATAGCTCTACACTTATCTTTCCTTTTCCCTATGAAATGGAAAATTATTCCGGAGGAAGTAAGTGTGAAACTTGGTTACTTAACCTACCGACTTGTAGCTGTTTTAACTTGCATAAGTTTACTGTCTCAATAGCACACTAAAAGTTCATTTCTTACTCAAAGTTCCATGCCATTTTCAGAGAATATGAATGCATGCTATGCCCACAGAGGCTCTCAGAACCCTAAGGTCCTTCCATCCACTGTCACCCAAAAACACAAGTAATAGGCTTGATTTTGTGTGTGTGTGTGTGTGTGTGTGTGTGTGTGTGTGTGTGTGTGTGTGTATGTGTGTGTGTGTTTGTGTGTGAACTAGTGTCAGGAACTGTGCTGTTTTACCTGTAACACAAGTCTTTGACTGGAGCCGACTTATCATGGCTTAATAAGTATCACTCACTGCTCTTCAAGAAACCAGTTGGTTCTAGTTAGAGATGTCTTAATGAGCCACCCTTTCAAAACCCCTGCTGGCTGTGCATTTGCTCAATACGGTCTGCTGAGAGCCTTTAACATCTAGCAAGGCAGACTTGGAGTGAAGGTTTGAATTTCTTACCCAGTACATGAGGCTAATCAACACACTGTGATGGATGAGTATGCTCTTTATACTCAGACAAGCAAGGCCACCACTCAAGGTGCTATTCCTCAGGCACCCTGTGCAAATTGGAGAAGCTTTTTCCAGTTATTCTAAGTTGCTCACTCCCAGAAGCAGTTAGGACTAACATTGACCTGAGACACTCTCACTCCATCCCAGGGTGTTCTTTAATGCTACACCCTGTGGATACAGTTGACCAGATACTTGAATCTCTGATATTTACTAGTTTAGGACCTGGCTCTAGGAGGTCAGCCAGGCATGCAGATTCATTTCCTTGGCCACCATGCTATGCCTTTCTTGATGCATGTAAGACTAGGTGCCAACTTGGCACAAATATTAATTTCAGGTAATTCTGACTTAGTGATTTCAGAGTTTTGAACTATTAAATGTCTACTCTCAACCTTGCACTTGAGTTTCATGTATGTATCTATTACTGGCAATTATTCTGTATTCCTACCATGAATCTTCCTCTGCAACTTTCTTTGGAAAGATAAGTAATACACACTATACTCTGTGTACCCCAAGTGTATATATTCAATACCCTGTGTCAGGCAGTCACCTGGGGAGTTAGCATACTAACCATAGAGTGTTTTATGACTCTGCTTGGTAATGCCAATAAGTGCTTTTTAATTGAAACTTTAAATAAAGTTAGATAAACTTTTGATCAATTTCTTATCATAATCCACTACCCAATCCATACTATTCTTTTTACTACCTAGACTGTATTTCTTGACCCTTAGGGGAACATCAGGTTTCCTTTCCTTTCTCTTTCAGCTGGCAGTGTATGGAAGATGTGGTCAGCACTATACCAGATCATAGGCTCAGATGTACTATGATTACTGATTAAAGAGTTTAAGAAAAAATGTGGCTGAAAGATGTATGAGTCAATCTTTCTATCAAATATTTTGTAAGGTCATATAAAATGATCATGAATCTTATAATAATCTATTCTTTCTTGAATATTTTAGTTAACATTTGCCATTGTTATTAATAAGCATCATAAGTCATGTGAGTCCTTGGAAGCTGTTACTCAAGAGCAGCACTGCAGATGATGAAGACCCTTAGACATTGGTGTAACCATCACTAAATGAATAGTATAGGGATGTGCAGAGGGAAGAAGATAAATAACATTGGCACATAAACAAGTTCTAAACCACCAAGACCTTGTGAATGGTAATTTCAATCATTTCCTCATAAAAAAGAGTGTGGAATCATCCAGGAAAGGTGCAGTTGTCAATCAAGAATGTGAATATGTGATTCTTATGTATACAAAGAAAGAGAGCACCTGGATATAAATACAAATCAAGTTTTGTATACTTATTAGACAATGAACAAAACCAATATTTAATCGATAATCCTTAAGTATGCCCATTTATTTAATAATATGTTTAAAACCAACTTAATGATAGGAACAAGACCTCTAAAAATGAAACTCATCTGGGGCCGTGGACATCAAGGTGGTCCTGCCTATAGATCTACATAACTCCCCTTATTCTTTGTACAGAACATTGTTTTGTGTTCAGATTTATAAAATGGGACAAAGAACTGTTTACAAGTATGGAATCTGCTACTATCTAGACTGACTTGGACCTGGAAATGCAAAGAAGAAATTCAAAGCAAAGGAGAACACTCCACAGAGAGGCAGAAGACTGTAATTGAATTTCTGATTCTCACCAAACCACTTTCCTCCTTCACAAAGAAAAAATTCCTCAACATAGGCTCATATCAATCACCTTCAAGAGAAAAGCAGGGAAGAACCTAGAAACCCCAGGAGCATTTAACCACGGCATTCCTATATTTTAAAACAAACCCTATGAAACATGGGGAAAGAGATGGAGGCATGGGGAGCTAAGTTAGTGGAGAAGTGTTGCCTTCACACAAAACAAAACTTAGAGGAAAGGAGATGAGTGTCAGTGTGGCACACATCCTCTGGGGGTGGATGCCAGCAATCCTTTTTCTACTTGCACATGCCTGTCCAGGAGTGAAGTCTAATTTCTCTCCTCTTAAATCTGGTGTGGCCTTGGTGACTTGGGACCAACAGAATTCAGTTGATGTTTTGTCCTTTGGAGACTACAGTATAAGGTAGCATCTGTTTGAACTCTCAGAATGGTGGCTCTGGGGATGCTCCCCACTGGCTGCCTACATAAGAGGAGCCGCCACTCTACTAGGGGAGTAGGGGAGAAGCTGCTTGGAGCAAAACTGAGATCCAAGGCAACTGAGACAGCCATCTTTCACATCCATCCCACTGGAGCCTGCACGGGCACCAGTCCCAACCACTAACTCCTGAAGTTCCACAAGAGACCACAAGAGACTGGTAAGCCCCAGTCGATCCACTAGAAATAATTACAAACTGTGGCTTTAAAGCACTAAATTTGGGGGTAATTGTGTGGTAAATAACAAAAGAGATAGCCAAGAAAATAATTAAATCCTCCTCTGTGGGAAGCATAGGAGAAGACTGATTGACATCTGAGCCTCAAAGGATGTTTGTTAGACAACTCAAACTTACCAGGGATTTCTGGCTTCTCAGAAGATGAACTGTCATGATTTGACAAGATAATTATCAGAAACCATATTAGTCAAAAACACAGTAGAGATGGCAGCTTAGGACAAAAGTTCTATATGGTCTCCTTCTCAAACTTCTTCCCTCAATGAGGTTCTGGGAACCTGGAAGGCTATACTTTTGAGCAAGTTCAGCATGTCTTATCAGAAGTCCACTTCAACTTGTAATATCTCTTTAAATAGGTTTTGCAAACTGAATGCTCAGGTTCAAAAATGGACATTTATGTGTAAAGGCAAGTTCCCTCACGGAGAACAAAAACCATTATGAAATAACTAATAGTGATTGCTGAGGACCATAGCCCCGGGTCTCAGATCACTCAGAACCATTCCCCAGCTGGTGTGAGGAAGATGGAAATGGGTTTATGAGAGGTGACTCTGTTGAGTTAGTTGGTAGATGCAGAGGAAAGTGTGGCCTATGGCAAAGCTGGAGGTAGTGAACTCAATTAGTGCCTTTATTCACTCTCTGCATTTCTATTTCCTCTTTTCAGGTCTTTGGTCCTTTTTTTCTATCTTTCCCTTAAGGGTTTCTGTAGTATTATTAGTCAGTATGCTGCTTTCTATTTGTGTGAGCCATTTCTATACTTAAGGTAAGTGGTATTCACTGCTGTCCTACATAACCACAAATCCCTTCTAGTATTTATTCAGTTGGTTTTACTTTTTATGCATGCAATTATATTTTATACTACTAATCCCTTTTAATGCATTCCCCTATTGCTTTGTAAAGTTCTAAATATCTCCCACTCTATACAATTTGAATTCTTTTAAACTGTTTTTGAGGTTGTCAATACTAACCGAAGCCAAAATTATTTTATTGTAGTAGTATTGTTGGTCTGAAGAAAGCTAAACTATTCAATAATGAGGAAGCACTTAATCAGGTATCTCTAATTGTCTTCCTTAGCCATATAGTTTCTAAAAGGACATGCTTGATGAAGCATGAGGCTTAAACAAGCTAAAATAAGGAATTTCAATAGAGACATGTTGATTTTTATGACTGTATATAAATCCATTTGAAATAAAAATGTTCTTTAAGTCTATTTATATTTTGTTCACACTGATTTTTTAATTTTTCTCAATTTCTAAAGTGTATAGTATGTTCCTTTGAACAACACATATATCTCAGAAGTTAATTCTGAAGGTTGTTCATTTTTATTGCATTAAGAAATAGCTTGTGATAAAATGGAAAAACTAATTTAAACAAATTAATTTTTTATCTCGAGGATTGTATGTTACAAATTTTCAAGACTGTGAAATAAATATAGTAATATATATGGGGTCCCCTTTTTCCTCACAGTCTGTTGGCCACCAGTCCACAAGGACAAAAGTCAGAAGGGACAACAGAGAACTTTGTACGGCCTGTGAGCATGATGGAAATAGCCTTTTGGAGCAGCTCAACTTTTGTTTCCAGAGAATAGGGGACATATAGTTTTGAGGACAGTAGCTGGGAATCACCTAATTTGCATTAAGTACCATGGTCCTATTGTATAGCTGGATTAGTAGCAGCAGGACCTATCAAAATAGCTAGAGCATGTCACCTAATTACCATATGGTCAGCAGGAGAAGAGTGTTTTCAGGGAACTGTGTTAAGGATCACACTAGAGATAAGCCAGGTTTCCATGCCTAGAGACATTCTTCAAATAAGATCTAGTAGAAATCAGGAAGCCCTCCACCAGAGGGAGGGAGTCCTCCATGTTGCTGAGCTCAAGACAGAGCTGCCAGGCTACTGTTGACAGCAACCTCTGACCAACAGGGCCTCCCAACAAATATACAGCAATTGTTTAAGCTTACCCAATTTGGCCTTTCCACATCCTGCCCTCTCCCTACAAACCATCTAACAGGCTTCTTGTTCTAACAGAATGTAGTTGGGGAAACAGTGATGAGTAAAATACTCCAACACGTGTCCAGAATTTTTTTTTTTTTTTTAAAAAGGCCATGCTGCATCATCTTTCTCATCTGCACACGATGATCTGACTTTCATAGTAGCTATATATGGATTGGTGTAATGTGGCCCAATAAAGTGTGAAGGCTATTGGTGTCCCAGTACTCCCATGGGGCCTTTGTATAAGTGCTGTCTAATGAAACCACACTCCCCCTAATAGCACCTGATGCTGGAGAGATCCCTTCTAGATCTAATAATGTAGACAAATATTGGGTGACCTCCAAGATCATTTCCACTCTGACCATTCTTAGTCTAAAGGTCAGCACTGGCTTGTAGTGTGGAAATAGCACACAACGGTCTGGCCTATATAATGCTGTCTCATCAAAATAAGCCAGGACAGATTTAGAGCAGTGTTTCCTATGGTTAGAACATCAAGGTTTTGCTTTTCCCCAGTCATCCCTCTCTCACACAATGCTGCTTGATCATAGTCATCAGTAACATCTCCTTTCATTTACTTTTGTACTGTTTGAATTTTAATATAGTATTTTAATTAATCATGTGAAAATTTCTTACAATGTATTGAAATCATACTCAACCAATCTTTTCATCCTAATCCCTCCCAGAACCACGCTTCCCTACCTTCTCTCCCAACTTGATGTTCTCTTTGTTTTTTCAAATAATCTACCAAATCCAATTTGTGATGCCTATATACTCATGAGTGTGGAGCTGGAGCATAGAGGACTTACAAGGCCCATACCCTTAAAGAACACTAGATTTTTTTCTCCCTGAAGCCATCAATTTTCAATAGCTCCCCAATTATCAGTAGAGGTTCCTTATTTGAACTTAAAAAATGTATAGTCACTATATACTCTGATCACAAACATTCCCAGAGATCCTAACAATTTCTTAAACAAACAGTGCAGATTCCTCTTAATGTCCTCCAACTATAGGTGCTATTTTACTAGGAGATGTGTTATGCACACCCATTATGACTTAAAAGCTCTGTAAGACTGGGCCTACTATTATCTTCATTGACAGATGGAGAAACAGCCGTATCAGTGGCTCAGCAAATTACAAACTCCAACCATCTGATGCCAGAGTCCCTGCTCTTGAGTCTACACTATAGTAGCCATGCAGCAAAGCATATGGCCCATTACATGCTGATGCCTGAGCCAATTGGATGACCCTGTATATCTGCCCATCCTCTGTCAACAGTCCTGTACATCCTCTGCCTTTGCCTGGGAGTGGCTTTCACCGCAAAGCTGTCTGCTTCCGCTCTATATAATAATGTCATGTTATTCATTGGAATTTTTACCAGCAGCATCTTCTCAGCCTTCCTTCCAACTCATATTCACATACCCCTTTGAGAGTCATAAATGATTCATTTGCTGTATAATCTATTTCCAAGCCAGAATAAATTTGTTGCTGGCTGGGGCCGAGATTGAAATTGTACTTTCCAACATGCTCTTGAAGTGTAATGTCATCACAGTCAGCGTTACACACCGCAGGAAGCAAGATCCAGAAGATAATGAAATAATTCAGGCCTTCAAGATGCTATTGTTTAAATCGTGTTTGTATAAGGAAGTTGGGTTGCCAATCTGGCTTTCTTTTTGGTGTATTATTCAGTAATTTTTCAGGCCTCAGTTTCCTCATCTGTAGAGAAGCATTAACACGTGACATGTCTGATTTATGAAGATTTTGTGTGAATATACAGAGAAAATTTTTAGAAAATTGCTTTTAAATTATAATGTGTTATAGAAGCATGCCACATTGATTATTTACAAAGTACTTATGTATCTATGGGTACATCTTTTTGGTCTGAGAGAAGAGACATACATGAACAGTATATTCTTGAATTGTAAGTCCACCTGGAAACATACTTACCCTAGTAAATTCTATTAATCTGATGGGAATGGCAAACCACCCATTGATAAATAAACAACCAGCACCCAGGACATCCCTAAGCAGGCCTTGAGAGATACTCCATGTCAGAGGCTACTGCCTAGCTGCCCCTTCAAAATACAAATAATCTTTCTCAAAAAGTTGACTTACTTGAGGCAGTGGGCAAGCAAGAATTTTAACATATGCTGCATAGTAGAAGAAAACAAGCAAATAATAGAGGTTGCTGGATTCTTTGCTCATTCAAATATCTTTCTATGACACATCATTTGGTGTTTCTATCTGCTCAGTTTACCTGCTTCCCATGATGAGCATCCAGTGTGTCCCAGGTGCATTGTTATGCTATAATCCAATAATGCTTGGAGCTAGAAAATTAATTTTCTGATGTTCCTACTTCAAGTCCCTTTTATTGTACCTGAAGTTTGTCTTATATTTTCCACTTACAATCGACAACAGCAAATATATATTTCCTTCAGTTCCTTCCATTCTACAGAAGGCTGTGGGTTAAAAGAGGCTGGTCTGTCCATGCTATCAAAACCAATAACAAAGAAAGTGGAAGAAGTATCTGACTAGTGAGCCATCCAAAAATCCCCTAGTGCATTATTATTGGGGAGACAAACAAGTATGATGTAATGAGCAGCCAATAGATAAAACTGGCTCATACTACTGGTCAAGGATGTACATCTTTCTATACTCCCTTCTTTAAAGATCTTGCCCCATAAAGACCATTTCCTACTCTCTTTAAGCTCTTTAGGGGTAAATAACTTAATTTTCTTCCCAAAGGTAATTTGTACTGCAGATGCAGCCTAAGATTTCCCTCCTTGTATCTCATTTTATGTGAAAAACAAAATTTTCCTTACTCAGAAAGGGGACAAGACAAGGACTCAACAGTCAGTGGCACTCTATAATTTGCTGTGCTACATTCTCTCTGCTTTGTATAATTTATTTTGTGCACTCTTTGTATCAAGTCAGTGAGATAGGTATTATCTGGGCAGTTCTATGAGTCAGTCACCCAGTTCTCAGAAATCTCAAGTAACATGTTCAATGCAGGCCTAGATCTACCTGGACACAATGATCTTGCTCTATATTGTATCAGCTGTGACTGCCCTACTTTTCTGAGTAATCAAGAGGGAACTCGAAAAAAGCTAACTGTGTACTAGTCTTGATTTTAATGTTTTTAACAATATTATTTATATTTTATCAAGGTATTTAACAGAACCTGCAAAATCCCTTAAACTTAGGCACTTTTACTAATAACCACTAAACTGAGACATACACATTTCTCTGTATTCTTCACAGCCAACATTTCACAACAATAAGCTGCTTTATAGATGCTTGCATCAATCTTTCCTCAGCCACAAAAGTACTAAGATGGACTCTTTAGTTGTTATTCATACAAATCTTCAGCAAGATTTAGGGAGAATATTAAATTACCAACTCAAAGCATGGGAAGAAACAATTTCAAGAACTAGCTACGAATTATGGGCTATAAAAAGAAGAGATTATCCCTGACCATATCAAGTTTACAATATCATTACACAGATAAAACATATTTATCTTAAACCTATACAGAACTTAAGAAATATTTACCTAACTAAACAACAACAATCTCTAAGTAGAAATTTTAGTTTCAATGCTAAGGAATTACTTTAATTTATGAAAACAATTAAGATCAATGTCAAAATAAGTATAAGATATAGGACATGACTGGGCGGTGGTGGCGCATACCTTTAATCCCAGCACTTGGGAGGCAGAGCCAGGAAGATCTCGGTGAGTCTGAGTCTAGCCTGGTCTACAGAGTGAGATCCAGGACAGGTGCCAAAACTACACAGAGAAACTCTGTCTCAAAAAACAACAACAAAAAAAGATATAGGACATGAAGATAATTCTTTATAAAGCTATAACAGCATATAACAAACTTTCCTAAGTGCCAAATAAGGGGAAATTGTTATGGGTGCTCTTCTAGATACCACTAAGTAAGTTTTTTCATCCATCCTCACTTTGGAGACCTTTATTTCCAAGAGATTGAATCACTTCAGGTCATACATCTTGAACACTTAAGACCTTAGCACACTACTTTACATACAATGGTTTCATAAACAGCAGCTCAATAAACGAGCGAGTCATGGATCAAAATACCAGCCTAAGCCTGTGCATCTGTTGGTCCACACTTCTGGGCTGTATTGCTTTAAGTGTGGCTTATACCTCTTTCTCGATAGGACAGATACAGACTTTTTACAATGATGCTGAGTGTATATTTTTATTATATAAAGTCTAGAAGGCACAGGGTTCTAGGAGGCCTTCAGAATCCTGACAGGGTTACATAATCTCTAGAGTGTCACTTCTAGACACATGTTAATACACTGAACTTGTCTCTAATTGTTTGATTTTCATAAGTGAAACAGAATGAGTCTGATTGTCAGTTTTCAGTAGGATGTATATTGATTAGCTTATTAGGTTCCAACCATTTCTGAAAATTACTTTTTCTATAAGTATGATATTGTCATTGATTGACAAAGACAAATTTAAAATGAGTTAGAATGGGTATTGGTTTCCAGGACCAAAAAAAAAAAAAAAAGTTTCCTTTCATCAGCAATGTAGTAACTTTCATGTTTCTACCCTTAGTCCTCCATTGTATTCCTCCATTAGCCGAAGCTGTAGGAGAGACCTTTGTATAGTATTTCCTCTCCAGATCTTTCAAATTTTCAATGATTAAAAAAAAAGAAAAGAAAACTACTTATATCCTTTAGAAACTATATTTTGATTTTTTTCTTTGCCCACGTTAGTATTGCACAGTACAATATTCTCATGGTATGGGCCAGAGTCACCATGCTGTGGCAGCCTGTCATCCCTGAGCATGGAGACAAATGACCACTACTTTGGTATACTATACTACTGCATTATGATATTGAGTAGGTCAAATACATGGAACAGTTTCAAATCACAATTCTTTGAACAAAAATGACTTTATCAGTACACAGTCTCATAATAAACCAAAGTTTATTTATCAGGACATCATCATCTATATGAACTGTTACTAGTTTTTATTTATTTTATTTTTCTTAATTATAAATGCTTAGCCTATGGCTCAGGCTTATTACTAGTTAGCTCTTACATTTAAATTAACCCATATTTCTTATTTATTCTTTGTTATGTGGCTCATGGCCTGTTACCTCATTTTCTACATGTCTTGCTTCCTCAGCAGTGGGTTGATATCTGCCCCTGCTTCACTCTTCTTCATCTCCATCTTCAGTTTGATGGTACTGCCTAACCTTATCTTGCCTTGCCATTGGCCAAAACTGCTTTATTATCAACCAATGACAGTAACACACATTCACAGCATACAGAAGGACATCCCACAGTATTCCTCCTTTCTGTCTAATCAAAAAGGAAGTATTTAACTTTAACATAGTAAAATTATATACAACAAAAACAGTTACAATAGCCAGTCTATTTGTATTTGGCAAAATTAAAGAAAATACTCTATCATCTATCCTATCTTTGTGAGTCTAAAGTTTCACATCTAATTTACCTTTTATCAAAACTAAGGAAAGCTATAACTATCTAGTCTTCAACTCCATCAAAGACCCCAGAAGGATATAATATTACCTGAGTAAACAGAAAGTGCATGATAAGCAACTTCCAAAACTCTAGAAATGACAGAGACATCTGACTGCCTGGATAGTCACCCAAATTGAATCTACTTAAATCCCCCAAATGCTGTTAATCTCAAAATATTTTACATTGGTATGGATTTTAGTTTACTGATACAAATTTAAAGTCAATTTTGTTATACTTTATGTATATTTCTACTCTTGTTTAAGGTATTATGTTTTTGCAGCTCATTTAAAAATGCAATGTATAATTAAAATTACAGATTAATAGTCATCTCCAATAGTCAAACTTATAGCCATATTTGTTAGGTTTTCTAGGTATAAATGATATATTTCAGTTAGACAGGTAATCTTCAAACACTTCAAAGACCTATAGAATATGGCATTTAAAATGTTTTAAGAACTTAGACTTTTCTCGACAGTGGGACACATCTGCTCCTGGCAGCATCAATTACTTCAAATAGGATTATGGGCATCAAAGAAACTCCTTATGGATTTTGCTTTCAATGTGGCAAGGCTAGCCATTTGGGCAAGAAACTGCTCTTGTCTGAACTGCTTGACAGTATGCTGTGGAAACTGAACATGCAGAACCCACAGGAAAGTGACCACTAAATTTTACCAAAACAAGGTGTGATGGTCCTTCAGGTTCCTGCTTCAAAGAAGAAACTGACAGACATTCTGCAGAACACTGAGAAAAGCAACTGACAAACTTTGCCAATATAGGTAGGATAGTCCTTCAAATTTCCTGCTTCACTAAAAAGTTTGCCAGATACTTGAGACCTGTAGGCTGAAGATGGATACCCTAACATTGTAGAAGAACTTTGGGTGACTGTTACTAGTTTTTAATGAGGTTTCATTCACAATGGTATTACTTGCAATGTGATAAGTACAATTTTCTCCTGTTTCTGTTAGATTATTCAATCATTGGAGGTGAATACAAAAGAGAACATATGACTAGAAAATAAAAGCACCTATAAGACAAAAAAAAAAAATCCATTTAAACAAGCATAACACAGACTAAAAGTGACAATTGAGGGGTAGGGGTTTATCAAACTCCAAGTCTGCAGAACTCCTAATTCTACATTCATGGACTCTTTGTCAGAAGAGCAAATGTGACCCAAACTATAATGAGTAAAAAGCATATAAACAACTATAATGATGCTGATTTCAGATATGTAGGAAATAGCTTCTGCTTACTAATCTGCAAGTGATATGATGGAGTTGTCAGCTTGTGATGATCATGACTATGAGATTTTTAACTGTAGGACTCCCATTGACTAACTATTCACAGTTGGTTGCAGAAGAGGTCCTGGTTGTTGGGAATTTACCTTTGCTATAGGGCCTTTCCACCTTGCAGAGTTTGGAGCTGATAAAAGGAGTAAATTTCACATTAAAGGGCAAAGTTAAATATAATTCACCAATAGCACTAACAGCAGGGTCTAACATTTGACAATACAACAATCCCAGTCACTACGAAGTTTTACAACATCATTTTAGTTACTGTGAGTAACATGAGTTTTGAGAATAGAGTGTTCTCAGAAATAAACACACAGTTATTAGCATATATTCATGACAGCAGCATGAATAAATTGTATAAAAACAGTTAAGAAATGCTGACGGGTCCTATGTCTGACTAAGTTATAGTTACAGATGAACTGAAGAGCACATCTTTTGGGTAAGTTTCTCTATCAGTATTTTACACTGTGGTCATATTCCCCTATTGTGGGTATCTCTTCTTGAACCATGCAAACACATGTATGAAACTTCCTCTGTTAGGTAATGGTAAGAGAGTTCTCAGATTGAGGGAAGGATAGGGTAGGTGTTTTTTAGACAGACAAATGTCTGACAAAGACGTTGGCTATTTTTGATTAGCAATAGAGATTGTTTGGCTGTTTTATTGGATTTAAAGGTAATAATATATGATGACAACTAATAATGTACATTGGGACTGAAATTACTTGGAAGAAAAAAAGACAATAAATCTTACATGCCAGAACAAGGCAAAACATAAAGTTAGCTGCTGCTCATGGAAATGTTATGTTGTTATAGCATTGGCAAGAGTGTCTAACATTTGGTATTACAACATGACTCCATCAACAAAATTCACACTCAAGAACTGAACAACTGAGTTACAAGAAACCTTCATAATATTTTAAGTTTATTTTGTTTACTTTGCATTGGCAGCTATTCTTGGGCATGTGTGACTCATGGGCTGTGGGGTGGCATTTCTAAAGCATTGCAAAACACAAATAAAGGAATTTATGGCAGTCCTTTATAGAAAACCCACCAATGATCTGCAATTTTATCTATTCATCTTTATGTATTCAATATCTTTATATGAGGGTTTCTCCTTGAAGATTTGGGGATTAGTGTCAATTATGTAATTATTTTTCTAATTATATATACATATATAATAAATATAAAATTATATATATATATATATATATATATATATATATATATATATATATATATATATATATAATGTGGACATATTTATGCCTGGATAAGCATTAATAAGCTACTATCTGGAATGATTTTTGACAATTTTTAGTAGTAATTTTCCAAATGAAAACATACATACAAGGAACATTATACAAACTGAACAGGTTATATTTAGGAATATATATGTGTATCAATATACAAAAAATAGTGAAAAGAGAGGTCACGAAAGTAAAGGAAAGCAGAGATGAGTGTATGAAATGGTTTGGAGAAAGGAACGGGATGGGAGAAGTGTTGTATAATTATTATTGTTATGAGATTACATATTATAAAAAGTAGAAGAAACAAATAATTCTGTCATGTATTAAGAATATCCAGGATGAAAGTATTACAATAAAAAATAAACCTTTTATTTTTCTTTTAGTGGTGTTGGAGATCAAACCCGGGGCCTTGTGCATGGGAGACCATTTCTATAGCACTAAGCTGTGCATGCAGTCCACATTTCATTATTCTTTTCTGATAGAGTTCACTTGTGCAAATGTGAAATAATATATGAAAAGAGACAAAAAGCTTTCATTACCTTAAAGTGCTATGTCCACTCCAAATACTGCTTGAGAGATTCACAAAGTCTATTTTCATAATACTGTAGATGCATCTTTATTTGGCTATTTTGAATTCTTGTTCAATCTATTCTTAAGAAAAGGCTTCTTAAATGGCTTTTATATAACACATTCTATCTTACATATTTTTATTGTCTTTTCAAAGTTATTTAAAAAATATTCCCCTCTAGATGATTTAAATTCCAACATACCGTTTCCTCCTTGCTACTGCTTTTAACACATTTTCTAAAGGGTAACAATTTAGTAAACAAATTGCAAGTACTCTATTTAAGACAAAATTTAATAAAACCCCAAATTTTATGGATGATCCTTGTACTTCTTTTATAGTTTTAGAGAAGAAACTACCCACACTCCACAAAATTTTTTAGACTAAGATTTAAAAGCTCTTTCTGATGTAGACATTTGGAAGACCTTTACAATGTGGTATTTTGTCCCTCATTTAGGAGAAGAAGTAGCAAAAGTAATGAGGGGCTGAAGGAGCTGAGAGAAGATTGGTAAAGAAAAAGATGAGGAAGGAGTTCAAGCTTCCCCTGTCCATCAGGAGTGGACAAGATCCTCTTCGGAAGTTCTCTTGGAGTCAGCAGTTTA
Source organism: Peromyscus leucopus (assembly GCF_004664715.2). Classification (NCBI taxonomy): domain Eukaryota; kingdom Metazoa; phylum Chordata; class Mammalia; order Rodentia; family Cricetidae; genus Peromyscus; species Peromyscus leucopus. The sequence goes on along the minus strand of NC_051084.1, from coordinate 1,043,949 downwards.
TCACTTCAAGTCAGCAAATAAGTTAAAAATGCTGAATATTGAATTTTTAATTTTCTGCTCCCCACGTAATCTGGAAGTCTTCTAAATCTCAACAAAGGAAATGTTTCACATAATAGCTATTATTATTCAAAGTGAACATAAATTTAGTTGATGTGAAGGAAAGCAAAAATGACACTGTTCATTCAGGAAAAGGTTGTGGCTTTTCTACGGACACACTCATGGCAAACAAGGAAATGTCCTTCACACTGGGTCAAATGTGTGCTTATGGACATGCTCAGTGTTAACCAAACAGTCCAGGAATGGACAATGTGGCCAATAATATAAGTGTGGAGGACTTTGAACTGTAGGTCAAACTAAGTGATTATCTTTCCTGGGATGGCAATATACAGTATAAATCAATCAAGTCCATGTTGTCATCATTCTTATGGAAACATACTCTTCTATAAGCAGTTGAAATAATCCAATCCAGGTCAAACAACCTATACCATTACTCAAATCATACTCATACATATATGGACACACAGGTGTTACACCTTCATATTGTAAGACAAACCCAATAAAATGCAATAATATCCTTCACTTAAAATAAAGGATAGATAAACAAATTAATGAGGAGGGAGATTAATTTATAGAATGATGCATCTTCAAATAAAAAAGGTATAAAATAAGCCCAAAGTAATTATAGAATGTATGTGTTCTTGGCTACAAATCATAGACGAACAAAAAGAGGTCATTGATGAGACCCCAATGTAACAGTTTACAATTTAAATTATTATTAAGGGAAAATGAAATTTCCGCATGAGAAAAATCAAAGGTATCCAGAAAGCCTGCAATGATCCATCCTGTAATGTTTAAATGATCAAAATTCAGTAGAACAGCTCGGTACAAAAACACACAGCTCTTTGCCGGGTTTACTTGGGAGTTGTGCTCATTCATCTCTAATGTCTAACAAGCAAAATGGTCCTCTAAGCTCTCTTGTATTTAAGGAAGAATGATGTTTAGCGATTGGTAGGTTTTGCACAGGGTTGTGTGATTTTAATTTCATCGTGGAACCCTGATTACTCAGATCAGACCATTATAAATCAAATGTATATTGGAAGTTCCTACTCTCAGTTGACTGACTTCTAGGAGCATGGCTTAAAAGCTCATTAGCTGAAATAGTTTATAACACCAGACCTAGTCCTGATGGTGACTTTTGCCAGGGTTATAGAATTATAATTTATTAATCAAGTTTAAATTAGTTTTGCTAACTCTTGTTATCATGACTACTGAATATTTAGGCTTGTCCTGATAGTATTAATCTTTGAAAATATTTTTATTTTCATGACAGGCGATGTCAGGGACAAGTGATAAAGTGGGTGCGTTATTCACTTTTCTCATTGCTTTGAAAGAATACCTGACAGAAACAACTTAAGGAGGGAAGGATTTATTTTAGCTCGCAGTTTGAAAGGATGCAGTCCATTATGGAAGGGATGTCATGGCAGAAGACACAAGAAGCAAGACAGGAAATAGGTTAACTATGAAAGGTTTCCAGTGTCACCAGCTGGAGACCAAGAGTTCAAATCAGTGAGTCTGTGGGAGATATGTTACATCAAACAATAAGAGAAATCTTAGAGTTAAAAAAATGGTCAAAAGTAATCACAATGGTCAGATCCTGAAACCAAAAAATTCATCATAGATCCTTCTCTTCCACTGAGGCCCATACTGAGACACCAAGATTCACCAACACCACATTCACATCCTTCCATTATTTAAAGGTTCCCATGTAGTTCTAATCAAATATACCTTGGACAAGCAACTTAGGAGTACTGTAAAGCTTCATGCTACTTTATTCTAGATAAGACCAGAAGGATCACAAAGTGTCTAGTATAGCTATTCATTTCTTTCAAGGCATATAATATGAGTTTACTTCCAGGTGTGTGTAAACCTGAATTATATATAGTCAGTAAAACACAAAGACTGTTAGATTGATTCTTGATTCTGATTCTGGGTGGTTTTGAATGAACTGATCCTTGAGGGACGTAAGTATATATTCTGTATTACTAAAGGAGTAAGTGGATTAACGAATTCTAGACCTCTGATCTCTCTGAATCTGCTACTCCAAATTATTAAGACACAATCTGTTAAAGATTTTTAATGGCATATTTGCAAATACAAATGAAAAATGAAAAATTGAAGCATTAAAGAAATGAATTGAGCCGGGCGGTGGTGGCGCACGCCTTTAATCCCAGCACTCGGGAGGCAGAGCCAGGAGGATCTCGGTGAGTTCGAGGCCAGCCTGGGCTACCAAGTGAGCTCCAGGAAAGGCGCAAAGCTACACAGAGAAACCCTGTCTCGAAAAACCAAAAAAAAAAAAAAAAAAAAGAAAGAAAGAAATGAATTGTTTCAAATTTAGGAAGTATAAATATAAACATAACTCATCAAAATTTTAATTCAAGTAGTAAATTAATAATATACAATTGGGTATGTTCTATGTGAGATTCTGTAAAGATTTTCTTTTTAAATGCATTATATTTCACTATTTTTGATATTGAAATTGCAAATAAAAACATACAGCCTTAGAAACTATGACAAATATGGTATGATTGATGAAATAACTGCAGTGTGTTGGACAGAGAAGAAATAGCATTCATTATTTCTTGTCAGATCAAGAGTGGAGTAAAAAGAGACCACTTCAAGAATCCATCCAAGCACTGAGAAGTTCCAGCTAAAATGGGCCAGAAAGAAATAACACCTGGTTGCCTGGGTAGCAGCTCTCTTGCTGTTTGTTATATCCTAAAAAAAGACATCATGAACAAATAAAGGAAAGAATATTGAAGAAATGGGAGATGTGGTTTGGACAAAACCTACCTATGAAAGAGTTTTGAGGAGGCAGTTGAGAGAGATCTGTGATACAGGGATTGATTAGGTTACTACCAAAACCTAATTGAGTTCTGTTTCAAAGGATCAGACTAGTCCTTCAAGAGAGTTGAATATGTTCCTAAAGTTTTTCTTTACCTGGTGTGGTCCTAATATATCTCAAGAATCTTCGATCTATTTACCGGACAGTTGCTACCAACTTCTTGAGATGAGCATGTAGAAGTAAAACCATCCTTCCTCTTGTCCTTGCTGCCCCATGTTGGGAACTGTGATTAGAGGCAGATGTTCCTCCTTCAAGCATCCCTTGCAAAGTCTCTTAATCTTCAACGAAGTACATTCAAAGGAAGAGGGTCAGAAATGTGCCCATTCTCAAAGTTCTTGCCCTGAAAATATTGTTTTGAATTTTAAATTTACCTTTATGTTTTAAAAATCTAACCTTTCTTCTATCAGCATCAGCTAAATAGATGGGCACTGTACATGACCCAGAGGATTCAAGAAAGATATTATCCAAATGGTGATTATTTGAATTTTTATCATTTTTTGTTATGCCAAGGAAGAAAGCAAGTTCTTCTAACAGCACTCAAGACCTTCAATGGAAAGAACATGAAGCTATGAGTGTGGAGAGCTGACCAAAATCCTGTATTTTCTGCTTAGTCAGGCTTCTAACATACATCAAGCCCTTGAACTCATCTGCAAGTCAAGGGTACTAATGCTCATATTAACAATGTCCAGCAAAAATTAATTCTTTATGAACAATTAAATAAGTGAATCAGTACAAAAAGTTAATAGATTTAAGTACTTAATAAATACCAATTATTATTGGCATTCTGGGTCAATTTCCATCATTATTTAGGTTCAGGTGACACTTTCTGTATCTTGTATTGCTTATTGAGCTGACACAAATGCCTTCCTGAGAAAGTCCTTGCTTCCATGAAAAAAATTATATATTTATTTTTATTATTTTTATTCTTCCCACCTCCTGATCTATGGATAACTCTTATATATCTGGGTTTCATTAGATTCAAGTGCATTCCCCCACCAGGGTCCCCTTTTGAGGGTGTTTACTAACATTTAGCATTTTCTCCATATTCACTCCAACATGTACTCTAGTGGTCCTTTCTTACCTATTCTTGTGTGCACCCCTAGTCACTGTCTGCCTAAAGGCTGATCTTAATTACAACGGGACTTCCAGACTGAATAAAATATCAAGATGTTGGTCCTTCTCCAACTCTAATGTCTTCAAACTTGATGCTTCTGAATCTTGATTACCAGCACTTTTGCTTTCTAAAATCACATATTTATTTGAATCCTTTTAAAATTCTTGCTTATATAACAACACAAATGAAAAACAAATTTTAAAATTTCTTTCAATGACTGCTTTGTAGTGCCTAGAACACTTCCTGACTTACAGTATATGTATACATATAGACAGGGATACACACACACACACACATATACACATATTAGTACATGAAAGAAAAGTCAGTCTGTGAATGATCACAAGTTTGTTCTAATTTTAGGAACCATTTTAAATCACTACCAATAGTGAATACTCCTATAAAAGCCACTGTGTACATATCTGTGTGTAGTTTTTTTTTTTTTTTTCTGAGAAAATACTTAGAAGCAAATCTACTAGATTACTAAGATTATGTATCTTCAATTCTATTTTATTTTTCCAAGTGTGGTAGCTAGGCTTTGATCAACTTGACATAAACTAGGGTCATCTTGGGATACAGAACTTCAGCTGGAAAAAAAAAATGCCTCTGTAAATCTGGTCTGAAGGCAAGTCTTCGGGAGTGTTCTATTGATGAATAATTGATGAGGATGGATATCTCATTGTGGATGGTGCTATTCTTGGGGAGGTGAGGCCCTGTGTTGTAGAAGATAGCAAACTGAGAAAGTCAGTTCCTGCCTCCATGTTCCTGCCTGTATTTCCTATCCTGACTTCCTTTCATTCTATTTCAGCTTGTAAGGTGAAATAAACCTGTGAGACCAAAATGAGCCATCTTAGAAATAAGACCAAAATGCTTTCACCCTAAAACTAAGGCCTAAGATTTCTACTTTTAGGAATAGGCCATTAGTTACTGAAACCAGTCAGTTCAGATTCCAGAAACCAGGAAGTGTAAAAGTACAGAGTCACAAGGTAGTCAGGAGGTAATGGCTGCCAGACTATGGAATGTCCTCTCCCTGGCCCCCTAGGCAACTGCTTGACCATAGAATGTCCCAACCCTAGTTTCCATAGTGACTGTGTAATCACCAGATGCCCCATGAAAAATGGTGGTGGGCAACTACTTCCTTAGAAGGAAAACTGAATTGTGATTTCTGGAATTCCTAGACACAAGCCAATCAGAATTGTACCTGTACTAGCACCCCTAAATGATGTAACCTTGTGACTTTTCCCTTTAAAAACTGAGCTTGTAGACAGGTGGGCGCTTCCTCCAGTCTCCACTGTGTTGGATGTATTGGACGAAGTCCCTGCCTAGGCTTGTATTGCTTTTGGATATCCAGAATTAAACCTTGCTTTTACATTCCGGCATGCTCGTCTTTGGTGGTCTCTCTGGGGGTCACGATCTGGGCACAACAAACCCTTCCCTTCCCAACTTGCTTTTGGTCATGGTCTTTATCACAGCAATAGAAAGCAAACTAAAACACTGAGCTTGTCTCCAAAGCAGTCATGTCCATTCACATTCTTTCTGACGGTGTATAATAGTTCTTACTATCTCTCATTCTCATTAGTGTTGTGTATCATCAATTACTAAAGTCTTCTAACTAGGGAAATGTGCATTATAAAAGGTATTTCCATGGTGATTACATAGCCATCAAAACCCCAGGGAAAGCCTGGGGTGCTGTGCAATCATGGACAGCATGCACATGATAAGATCTGAGGGATGGCAAGGTTTGCCTTTCTCCATGTAGGCCAGGATTTGCAATGCTTGCTTCCATTTGCAACACCTCTCCTATGCCTAAGTTACAATAAGAAGAGAAATAAATATAGATGGCTTTCCCATCCCTCGTCTAGCACTTCTTGACTTGAGTATGGCATCTTCCTTCTCTGAAAGTTGAACTCTCCAACCATGACAATTCAAACACAAGTGTCCCCTTACAGGCTCATACTGAATGCTTAGTCCTCAGCCTGAGGCATTATTTTGAAGACTGTAGAGCTTTATGGAGGTGGGGCCTCGAGTGCTGTACTTTCCAATGGTTCTGTCCCCACTCTCTGTGCTTCATGTCTGCCTCCATGTGAACAAGCAGCCCTCCCTCCTGCTGCCAACAGTTCTTCCCCATTGTGACTCAGAAACTTCTGAAGAGGTATGCTGAAGTCTTCACTCCCCTACATTGCTTCTGTCGCAGGAAATGAGGGGAAAAAAACAACCTGACTAATGTTAATTCCCCCTGGAGAGACTGGCATTGCTTGTGCATTATTTAAAGGCTTATGCTAATTTGGTATTATTACACATTTCCTGCTGCTCATGGAGGAGGTCTTGGAAGACACTTCCTATCTGTAGCCAAAGGGAATCCAGAACACAGGGAGCTGAGGGCTCAGGGTGAGACTGAGACTATAATCTTTCCCTGTGCCTTTTTATTTGCTTGGTGAGTGAGTGGTTGGACTACCCACAGCCTATCGATCCAGCAGGAGTCCCACTCAGTCAAGAGTGCATTCTTCCAGTAATGAACACTTTGCAGCACCTCGAAGACTGTCTCTCTTATACTTAAAGAAAATGTAAATTTTACATCTCCTGTGTGGCAGGGCTGCCTACCACAGAGCTAGCTCTCAGCTCTCTAGGCTCACAGAGCGTTCAACTTTAAGTGAGATTTTTAAATGATGGAAATTTCTTTTTTTTTTGTATTGTTTTCCTTACTTTCATATTCAAGAGTTCCACTACTTTACATCCTCCACCCCAGTACACACACATGCACTCACTTACACATATACACATGCACGCATACACATGCATACTCACACACTCACAGACATGCACACCACACACATGTACACAGACACATATATGTGTACACATATATACACATACATGAACACATATAAACTTACATGTATACACATATACATGTGCACATACATACATACACCCACATGCACACACACACACAGGCATACATTTACATGCAATGCAAACACACATACATGTATGCATACATACACAACACACATGAACACACAAATGCATGCACACATTCACATACATATATACACAAATGCACATACTCACACATATATAAACCCATGTGAACACACACATACCACATATACACATGCACACAGATACATACTACACTAAAATATACACACATATATACCTACATACACCATACACATTCATACACATGTTTGCACACATATGCACACAAACATATACCCCCACATGAACACACACATGCATATACACACATTTATATACATATGTGGGCTCACATGCATGCACACACACATACACAGGCTCACAGACATGCACACACATACACACACACATTCCATTGTGTTAAGTTAAACTTTCGTGGGTCCCTTCATCCTGCCAGAGTTCTTGTGTATTATCATTTTTGAGGGGATAAAACTTTAACCTCTGTGAGTTAAATTCCAGGGGCTACTGGTCTCAGGTTGTATAAAGAAGATGCCGTTGGGATATAAGAGGAGCTCCTGTGACCCAGATGAGAAAGGGACCTTGTCAGATGCTCCAGGTGAGATCTTTTTGGTGGAAGGAAATAAGTTCCAGCAAATGAATAAGTGACCGAGATACAAGATGCTCTGTGAGCTGCAGGCAGCTGAGGTGGCCAAAGATTTGTGGTCACACACATTTTAGCCTGGGAAGCAATTTCAATGAGGTAAGTGGCTTTTTTCCCCTCTTTTCCTTTTAGAGACATTCAAAGGGGGAAAAGCAATTGTGCAGTTGTGCTATTGAGCCCATTTTATGCAGTAAGATCAAAGGGAGATTGCATTGTAATACAATCTGTGCACTTGAGGGTTCCTGGAGAGAGCTTTCTCCATCAGAAAAGAGCTTCATGAAGCAAAGCAGAGAAGATCCCTCACAGGGCCATCCCACGTTGAATAGATTCGGTAAAGCTCAGCATCACTTTCATGTTTCTGAAAGTCCAGTGTCACTCAGGAACTGGCAGAGGTGTGCTTCACTTTTACTGAATGTCTTACACATTTTATCCCATTTATGCAGCCACATAGCTGCAAGGAAACTACATTTATGCCCGTCATTCTAAAAGAAGAGTCATGGCTCCCCCCCCCCCCCCCCGAAAAAAGAAAAATTAGACTAGTCCTAGGCCTCACAGCTAGTGTATAACAACGGGGATGTAATAAGTGGCTTCACGTTCTCTTTGAGTGGGTGATAGTACTCAGAAACTTGGATAGAAATTATTCTGGGTGTCTCTCTGTGAGGGTGCTTTAGATTGAGAGTAACATTTAAACCGATGAGCTTTGAGTAATGCTAACCATGCTCCACCATGTGGATAGGCCTCATGCAATTAGTCAAGCTTGAGCAGAATAAAAAGTTGACCTCCATGGGCCAAGAAAGAATTCCAGAGTATATGGATTTGGAGCTTAAACTATGATACCAGCTCAACCCTACTTTTGTAGCATGACAGCCTGGGCTGGAGATTATGAATGTGCTTCCATAATCATGTGAGCCAACACTCTGAGAAAAGGTACCCTATGCTATGTGTGTGAACATAGAGATGTTCTTAGTTAGGGTTTCTATTGCAGTGAAAAGACACCATGACCACGGCAAGTCTTACAAAGGAAAACATTCAGTTGAGGTTGTGGTGTACAGTTCAGAGGTTTAGTCCATTATCATCATGGTGGAGAACATGGTGATATACAGACAGACATGGTACTGACTAAATCTTGATTGGAAGGCAAACTGTGACACTGAGAAAAGCTTAAGCAGGAGACCTCATAGTCTGACACAGTGATACACTTTCTTCAACAAGGCCACATCTGCTAATAGTGCCACCCCTATAAGCTTATGGGGGCCAATTACATTCAAACTACCACAATCTTATTTATCTGTTTCTTAGGGAGCTCTAATATAATGATCCTGAGATTACAAGACAGCCCTCTTTTTATGTCTCCATTTCCAATAAGCCATCTAGTCTTCCTAGTTCACTGTTAAGACACTTCATGTGTAAAGTCCTAGACTATCCACAATGAAAGAAGATAACCCCTAAACAGAGTATAGAATGAAATCAATATGTACTGAATATTGATTCAATGGTCACTGAAAATCCAGTCAATAATGAGGGATGTAAAAGGTAGGCCCTTGCATATCAGTAGAGGGTGGATGTTAGAATTTTACCTAAAACCCAACATTTACTTACGATGCAAACAAATGTTAGCCATCTGTGGTGGTTTGAAAGAAAATGGCGCCAAAGGGAACGGTACTATTAGGAGGTGTGGCCTTGTGGGAGGCGTGTCACTGTGGGGGGCGGGGCTTCGAGGTCTCTTTTGCTTAAGCTTTCCTCAGTGTGGCAGACAGTTGACTTCCTGTTGCCCTCAAGATGTAGCACTGCCAGCTCCAGCACTATGACTGCCTGCACACCACCATGCTCCCCACCATCATGATAATGGAGTTTACCTCTGAAACTGTAAGCAAGCCACCCCAAGTAAATGTTTTCTTTATAAAATTTGCCGTGGTCATGGTGTTTTTTCACTGTTGATGTAATTAACAGTCTTATTAAATAAGAAACACAGAAACAATGTAAAAGAGAAAGCCGAGAGGTCAGAGCTCAGAGCTAAAATCTCACCCTTCTGCCTGCAGTGTCCCAGCTTCCCGAAAGAGAGCTATATCTTGTCTGTTCGTTTTTTTTATAGTATGTTGTTCTGCCTTCTCATTGGTTGTAAACCCAAACACATGACTGCCTCGTCACTGTCTGAATGTACAGCCCCCTAGGTCTTAAAGGCATATGTCTCCAATGCTGGCTGTATCCCTGAACACACAGAGATCTATGGGATTAAAGGCGTGTGCCACCACCGCCACACTCTGTCTATGGCTCTAATAGCTCTGACCCCCGGGCAACTTTATTTATTAACATACAATCAAAATCACATTTCAGTACAATTAGAATACCACCACATTTCACAGCAGTAAAAACCCTAAGACACCATCCATTTCTTTAGTTAAAATATAGGAATGAAACTGCATCTTAAATTTAACCAGTATTTTGATTGTCATCTTTTAGCAACAAACTACCCCCATACTAGCAATTTAATAATTATAATAATAATTTGTTCAGAACTCTGCAATTGGAAGAGGGATTATCATAAGGATTTTCTCTGTTCAGCCTCCACATTTTATGCTGGGATCACAAAGGAAATGGAGTTCTTGACTTACCCTATATGTGGTAGAGCTGGGATGGTAGATACAGGATATCTCTTTCTCTTAACTCTCCACATGACCAGTTTAGTTTTTTTTTTTTTTCATAGTATGTACTGTCTTACAGTATGTGTAACATTCCCCAAATAGTAAGTAGTTTCAAGGCTTCCTAGGCCAACCATTGGCACAGCAGCCCTTCTATCTCATCCTGATGATCAAGATCTGCTGCACTGAGGATCTCAGAAGCAAAAGAATGACTGAGGAGCTTAATCACATGAGGTATATCTCATTAGTAGCTGCAAAACTCATTGCTTAGTACAATAAGGTTTAAATACTTGGGGAGATTCAGAATATGCAGCTGAAGACCATGTATATAAAAAACAAAATTAGCTGGGATTTATCTAAAACTTGATTACCTGGTTCTTTCTCATTATGAAGAATTTCTTTACAAATTATTTGTCAGGCATGTGTTTGGGGCCCCAGGTTGTCTATGTGAACCTGGAAGAATAAGATTATCTTTCTCATAAGTAAAAAGGAAAGGCTCAGTAATATAACTAACACAGGGTCACCAAATGTGATGATTAGGTAGATAATAGTTCAGACATATGTGTGCTGTCAAGCCAGCTCACCAAATTAAAAAAAAATGAAGTAATATATAACATTTGTCAATTTCCTTGCTATAAAAATTTCTAAAACAGCTGATATCAGGTAGATATGGAAGGAAAAGCATGCAGTCAGCTCTCAGAGAAATTACAAGTTCTGAGGGATGGAGAGATGTCTCAATGGACAAGCCATTTGCTATGCAAGCCTGCAGACTTGAACTCCAGAATGCACATCAAAGTCAGATATAATAGTACATGCACCGGTAATTCCAGGAAGATAAAAGAGGAGATCCAGAAAGCTATGGGCCAGCTATCCTGGTATATGCAGCTGCGGTAAGACCATGTCTCAGACAATGTAGACAATGAGGATTGACACCCATGGTTGCCTTTGACCTCCACATATGTACTATACTGATAGTATAGAAAAAAGACAGCCCACTTTTAGAGGCACTTAGAGTTATAGAAAAACAAAACGTCTGCATGTCTTGGTGGGACCAGTAGTCAGCTGTGAGAATACCAAAGTCCTACAATAAACTTTTCCCAACTGGTGACCTCAGAAGCTGAAATTCAAAAAGCCCCAATTCTTCAAGATGCTTGCTAACAACTGTGTGTTTAGTTCCTGGTTCTGCCTCCTTTTTGTAACTTTTTGGTGGGCTCCCTTCTCTGCCACTGATGGCCTGTCCCACATCCACATAACTCATTGACCAAACAAATTTCCTCATGTATGTTCAAATTAAATGGCCTGGAAGGTGCTATGCAAGCTGCCAATGGAGAAAAACAATCAATAGTTCTATCCAGCTGTGATGCCCACAGAACACAACAACAACCAACATGAAAATATATTTTGAAAGGTGCAATTGTGACACTTGTATTCTGGGGACCACTTTTTTTTTAAGGTACTTAGGGTTACAAGAAAACAAAATGTTTATATGGGACCAGTGACCAACTCTGAGAGTACCATGTTTTTACAACAGTCACCTAGTTTGACTTAAGGCCCACTCAATTGAAGGGAATTCATGCCTGACATTGTAAAATTAGTCAACAACCCATGGCTGATAAGGCCCTGGAATCTGAGGACAACCTACTACTTAGGTTTTCATACACCAGTGAAATCTTTGCATTCTAAATACTTATTCTTATGTACACAGACAAGTGTAGCTCTCATTTTTCATCAAAGACACTTTTTTTCCAAGTAGAGAGAGATGATTACAGAAAACCACAAATGGTCAAAATACTGACCATAGGGTTTCCACGCCAACTAATATATTTACAACACAACTCTATACCTAAGGCTCAGGGGTAACATCTCAGAAGAGGGGGCATAAAGGTTGTAAGAACCAGAAGGCCAATCATATGTGCTGCAAGGTTATGGCTTCTAAAAACAAAAGACATGAACTGGGGAGGATTAGAAAGGGAAGGATAAGTCTGAGGAGAACTGGGGGTGGGAGTGGGAGCATGAATATGATCAAAATATGCTCTATGAAATTCTCATGGTGTGGTGATTTGAATAAGAATGGCCTACATAGGCTAATATAGCTGAATGCTTACTCATCAGGGAGTGGCACTATTTGGAAAGGATGGGGAAGTGGGGCTTGTTGCAGAAAATGTGTCATTGAGGATGGGTTTCAGGTTTCCAAAGCCGTGGCCAGGCTCCCCCTCTCTCAGCTTAGGGTTCATGAAGTAGCTCTTAGCTACTGTTCCAGAGCCTGCCTGCATGCTTTATGTTCTCTGCAATGATGATAATGAGCTAACCCTCTGAAACTGCAAGCAAGCCCCCAAGCTTTCTTTTATAAGAGCTGCCTTGGTCATGCTGTCTATTCACATCCACAGAGCAGTAACTAAGACACACAGAATTAATAAAATACATATTATTCTTAAAGATGTATTTATTAATTTTGAGTGGTAGATCCTAAATTGACAAAACCAAGAATCCAAATTAAAACTATGAGGGAAGGATGGGCAACAGTAGGAAATAACTGTCCTCAGCAACCTCTCACCCCCCTTTAAGTTTCTCACTGTGGATAAAGCTCCAGGATGTCTACTACTCCTATTATGGTAGCTGCCCAAGCCTGTGGAGTCCAAACACTATTCCAATGAAGGAGTTGAATCATTGGTAATGTCTTAATCTGTTAAGATTCTGAAGTGTTACTCAGACCCAAATTTATTGATGAATCTCTCCAAAATGCATCTGTAAGTCATTTGTAAGTCAGTTGTTTGAAACTTAGAGCACATTACCTTGTATAAATTATAAATCAACAGTCCTTTAACAAAAGTCTATTTCCCTAAAATCAATGACCCCCTCACAGATTTCCACTAAAATGCAGAAAAATTGTAACTATTGTTTTAAAAAGTCAATAAATCAAAAGACAAATAACCAACTCAAATGAAATATTTGAAACTCTTTTCCTGTGTTTGTTTTTAATTTTTTTCCAAATGCAGGGAAATTGCATTTCACAAGGGCACATCAGGAGTATCACGGGATACTTGGGGGTTATGGGGATGCATAGACATATAGAAATGTGTTTTGTGTGTCTAACAGGGTTATGTTTGAGAACATCACAAGCAGGACACTTTTTAATTTTGTTTATTTTTGAGAATATACTGTAATTGCATTTTTCCCTTTCCTTGCCTCTCTCCAAATCCTCCCAACCCATCCCTTCTTGCTCTCTTTCAAATTCATGGTGTTTTTTATAATTGTTATTGCATACATAATTTATATATATTATATATAATTTGTATATTCCTAAATATAACCTGCTGAGCCTGCTAAGAATGAAAGAGGATCATTGTCAGAAGTATTCAGTGTATTCACTAAAAACGTTGAAGTATTCAGTGAAAACATTCTACAATGCACTAGCCTTAAATTGTTTCATGATGAGTTAAAGTCACTGTGGTGGTCTGAATGAAAATGGCTGCCGTAGGCTCTTAGGCTTATAGGCACTATTAAAGGTGGCCTTGTTGGAGGAACTGTGGGGTGGGCTTTGAGGTTTCAAATGTTCCAGGCAGGCCAGTGTTTTTATTTCCTCCTGCTGCCTGCTGATCCAGATGTAGAACTCTTAGCTTCCTTCCCAGTATCATGTGTGCCTGCCTGCCACCATGCTTCCTCACAGGCTGATAGATGGACTAAACCTCTGAACTGTAAGCCAGTCCCAATTAATTTTTTTCCTTTATTATAGTTGCCTTGGTCATGGTGTCTCTTCACAGCAATAGAAACCTAAACTAAGACAGTCCTGAAACTGTGTTTGGGTCTCCCCCATTTTAAGGTCACATTGCATATTAACATATAAAAACATTTCCAAAAAAGGATCTCAAATAAGCTGTATTCTTTTTTCTCTTTCTCTCTGCCCACCTCCAGGCTTTTTCCTTTTTGAGATAAGCTATCATGACCCCAGGCTAGCCTCAAACTCGCTATGTAGCCAAGGATAACTTTAAACTTCTGATCTACCCTCCTCTACCTCTGGAGTGCTAGGATTATAGGCATATGGTGCTTGGGATTGAACCCAGGGGTCATGTTTACTTAGCAAGCCCTCTGCCAACTGAACTATACCTCCAGCCCTATTTGTAATTTCTTAAATATATGGAGCACAAGATTCCTGTGCTTAAATAACCTGTATTAACAGCCAGAAAGACTGGTAAATTCTAGAGGAACATTTCTCCAGCCTTAGGTCATAACCTACCAAGTCGTGGTCAAGGATGGACTTGAGTACACAGGGTATAACCTGAATGTATATTTGAGTTATAAAGATACTGACAAAATAACTCCTGCGATTTTAGTGTGTTAATTACCTATGCTCATAAATTTACTTGTGGGTAATTCTTATCCTTCACCCCAATCTTAGCCTTTCAGGAAAATTAACCATTATCTGGGATTTTCTGTTAACTTCCTTTCCCCCAATAACTTGTTCTGAATATAAAACAGGTTCTGCATTATTTTTGCTTTATCTATGCATTAGAGGAGACTCATTTTGAATGTAGTCTTTTGTGGTTATTTTTTTCTGTCTTAAAATTCATCCAGTTTGTTTCATGTAGCCGTGATTCTTTTGTTGTCTCAGTGTTAAATTGTTTATTGAGAACATTTCTGAAAATGTTTGCTGGTGATCATACAAAAGAGTTCTTCTGATTTATACACTGAAGGATTTTCTCTTTGCTCTCTTCCTAGAATGGAAATTTCCTTATCCTAGATTAAGGTGGTTTTCATGATGAAATGTAATTATTTTTGTAAAGGAGTTTTTGTTATGTATACCACAATCTAGGAAGAGAATGAGAAACTGACCTAAGTAAGCCTGTAACTTCCTGAATGGAGCTCTACAGCTTAGCCTAGAAACACAGGGAAAGCCAAAAGCAGGCAAAGAAGGTTTGGATCAAATAATATGAGGAATAAATAAATGAACTAAATCAGGATGTTCTTTGGTCAACATATTACTATGATGAACACACAATTCTTTCTGCTTTTCATGGACAGAAAGCAAACGGTATCCAAACATGATACAGAGCAAATAGTTCATTTGTAGAAAACTGCAAGGCAATGAATCATTTAACCACTAGGATTTCTTATACTTTAGCAATTCAATCTGAAAGTGGATTTGAGAACTAAAATCATGTTAGGTGCATCATTCCACGCTGAAGCCAAATATTTATCCTTTACCAATGATCCACCTGTTTTGACATCATTCAATCCTCAATTCTATAGCAAAAATAATCTAGAAATAACTGGACAAATATTTGTAACCCTTATAAGTAATACTATGATATCATAATCACCTTTTAATGTTCTAAAGTAATAAAAAATAAAGGTCTTTGTGAAGTCCTTAGATATAAGGAGTTATTATTTGTGTCTACATTTTCGTTGCCTAGGTTGATTTTTGATTGTCCTAGTAAAAAAGAGTTTTAGCTATGGCTGGTTTATTGAAGCCCATATATGTTCTTTTTAAAGAAAAGAAAAGGTAATTATATTTAAAAACTAATAGAGATTATTCAGTAAAGGAAAATGTTAAAGTAGGAAAGAGAGGGGGGATTTAAAAACTAGATCCATCTGATTGCATGTTTCCTATATTTATGACCAACAAAAAAATTCACTGATGGTAGCTATGAGAAAAACATACTAATCTGATGTTCTCATGAACATTACAGGGATAAAGTATTAAATTGCAATGCAGTTACCAATAAGATCATAGCTCATTGCTAGATAAGAGAACATGAAAATCAAAGCAAATTTATAGGCATATACAATTGAAATTAATATTCCTTGGGCTTGGTTACAGATGGCTCTTGTTTAAACTGTAATTAGACCAAGCAGTGGCCAGAGTATAAATAATACTAACAGCATAATTAGAAATTGAAGTAGTAAGCCGAAAACCACTGTTCTGATTATGAACTGCAGGACAAAAAACTTATTATTTGCCAAAACAAGTATATGTTGACAAAATTCCCCCACATGGGCTGGAAATCATGTGCTTACAATGTAAAATTCTAATTAGAATTTTAGGAATTAGAGCAATAAGACCCTGGATTGGGAGGCAAAGATGGTATCTTCATGAGCATCATTCGCTGTGTATTTTAGATACTTCCAAAATGCTTGGGACAGCTCTAGAGATGTCTATTTGGCTTGACATAAAAAACTAGTAATAATAATAATAATAATAGTAGTAATAGTAGTAGTAGTAGTAGTAGTAGTAGTAGTAGTAGTAGTAGTAGTAGTAGTAAAGGCCTTGCCACTTGGCTACAGATGAAGTTACTCAACAGACTCTAACTGCCACCATATTTAGCTTCTGCCTTAACTTTCAAACCAAAGTCTGAGGCTTCTTAGGCAGTTATCCTTGTAGTAAAGAACACATACTTGGTCCTGCCTGTGTCTCCCTAATGGTCCATAGTTCTTCAGTGGTATGTCAGAGTCCATTTCAAATCCTAACCTCAAGCAGTGACTTTTTCCACTAATCTTATTCCCTCTCCTTGACAACCCCCTACTAATCTTCTTTTGGGGTGCTCACCTAAGCACTCCAGACCTAGTTATTTCTCTGACACAATAGTTGAAACACAATAACTGTAAATTCCCTGTATTCAAGATCTAATTCTTTCCCAGATGCTCTTATTTTAGAGACAAATACTATCAGAAAATAATAGCACTATTCAACATGATTTTATCTTTTTTTCCTCAGAAACAAAGAAACCACTAAGTCAAATCTGCACAATATACTATGTATTTCCAATTTCTTTTAGACACTGAATCTCTAGTTTAATAACACTGGCTAATTTAATAAGATCCTGTCAGTAGCTCACAAATTGGCTAAACATTTTCCCTGGCTACCTGTCCATGTTAGACTTTGTTGTCAAGTGGATACACTTCGAGTCTCATAAGAAAAGGGGACACCAACTGAAGAATTGCCTGGATCAGATTTATAGATGAATTTCTAAATGGTCTTATTAAATAAAAGACATGGAGCCAAATATATGGGTGAACGCCTTAGAGAGATCAGGGAAATAGGGAAAACCACCAACCAACCTTACCTCACCAACTGGGCAGCTTCCAAATGCCAGTTAGTTCCTGTCTACCCATGCCTATATGCCTTGCTGTTCTGCCATCTGATTTGCTCTCTGTCCAGCTACATCATTTCCTCTTCCTACACAGCTCTGTCTTCCTGTCTGTTTGTATGGACCTCCAGACCTCCATGGTTAACTAGCATTGGAATTTTAAGGCCCGTGTCACCACACCTGGCTCTGTTTCCAGGGCAGCCTTGAACACACAGTGATCCTGCTCGCCAAGTGATAGGATTAAGCATGTGTGCTACCGCTGCCTGACTTCTTTGTTTACTTATAATGGTTGACCTTTTTCCTTTGATCTCCAGGCAAGCTTTATTTATTAAAGCACAAATAAAATATCACCACACAGACTGACTTGTAGTCATGTCTGTGAGAGATGATTCATTGATTGACTATTGATTATTTCTTTGGGAGGGCCTAGCCCAATGTGGGCAGCACCATCCCTTAGACAGGTATGCCTGAGCTTTATAAGAAAGCTAGCTGAACATGAAGCAAAGAGTAAGCCAACAAGTGACATTCCTCCATGGTTTCTCCTCTAGCTTCTCTCTTTGAGTTACTCTCCTGACTTCCCTCAAGGATTTTCTGTGACCTGAAAGAGTAAGATGAAACAAACCTATTCTTCCTTTCCTCCACCCAAGTTGCTTTTGGCCACGGTATTTTATCCTACTGACAGAAAAGCAAACTATAACACTACGTCTGTAATCAGAGTGGGTTCTGCTAAAGACAAATTCATTCATGTCACAGTCCTGTTTGAAGGTTGTCCCAGGCCTTTCCCTCACTTGTTTTGTAAGGTTTTACCTTGTCTGCTTGTTCTCTCTCTCTCTTTTTCTCTGTCTCTCCATCCCTCTATCTTTCTGTCTCTCTCTCTGTCTCTGTCTCTCTCTCTCTCTCTCTCTCCTTCCTCTCTCTCTCTCTCCTTACTCTCTCTCTCTAGCTTCCCCTTTCATAAAGGTTGGCTCCTCTTTAGACCCTGCCTCCTCAGCATCTGTTTTGATTCAGTTGTGCTGAACTTTCGGATGCTAGTCCAAGCACCACCATCCCACCTGGGGATTAGGCTTCACACACTCCCTTCATGTCATGTTTCCCATGTGTCAAAGAGCCTCACTCTTTGTCATACAGCTCTTATTTCCATGGTAATTTTATTTCACATGAGACTCTTATGATTGCCCCTACTTAAATACCTCAAAATAGGAGAAATTTCCTGGACAGTTAAAACCACAGATCTTAAATATATTCTGGAATGGGTTATGATAATTGTATATGTAGCCAATTATTAACCAACACAAGATGCCAAAAAGATCTATCATAATTCTTCCTAGTCAACCCCATTCTTCTGCAGGGAGACAGAGGGAGCCTCTGCTGTGAGTGTTCATGCTCCATCACTGTTGTGAGCTGTTATTTATCAATGATCTGCTCCTTTTGGTTGCTGATTACTATTCTATTGTGTGAGTTTAGCTCAATATATCTTCCCATCGCCCCGTTGATAGACAATTGATTTGTTACAGTTAGATGCTTATGAATAAATTTGCTGTAACACTGCTGTGCAAGGAAATTTTTTTTTTAATTTTTGGAGGAAATATGGTTACATTTTTCTCAGGTAAATGCTTGTGCATGTGATCAATAGGTCATAAAACTGATATATGTTTAACTTATAAAAAAACCCTCCAGATTCCAGAATGACCTAGCATTAATATTTCTGTCTAAGGTATGATCATCATAATATAAGCTCAAAATTCTTGCTGATATTAACATTGCAATTTTCATCTTAAAAATATTTTTAGGGCATAATTTTTATTAAGAAATTTTTTATTCATTTTACATACCAACCACAGATCTCCCTCCCTCCCCTCCTCTTGTCCTCCCACCTCTTCCCCCAACATTCCCCTTAATCCCTCCTCCAACAAGGTAAGGCCTCCCATGGGGAGTCAGCAGTCCCGTCGTACATTCAGTTGAGGCAGGTCCAAGGACCTCCCCCTGCATCAAGGCTGTGCAAGGTGTCCCACCATAGGTAGTAGGCTCCAAAAAGCCAGCCCATGTTTTTGGGCATAAAATATTTCTTTGTGAATGTTGTACATATACATAATAACTAAATACAATAATTTTTATATTATTTTCACCATGTTCTTTAATGATGTATCTTTTTTGAGATGTCTATTTTATATTGTTTTGCCTTTTCTTAATAAATTGCCAGATTTTATTTATATAATTTGAAAAAATCTCCTTGTTATTCCTATATGCAGTGAATATTTATTGCAGGTACATCAATTTGCTGCTGACTACTATAATAACGCATTTTAGTAAATAAAAAATTTTAATTTCTATAAACTTAATTTATAGTTATTTATTTGAATGATGTGTTTTTTATGTTGTGTCTCAATAATATTTGCCCATCCCAAGTTCTCTGGAATAATAATTGCCTTTTATATTTTTCTAGATATTTTATGTCTCTGTTATATTTACATGTGCAATGCATCTTGTATTAATTGCATGTATATCTTGTATCCCATATCCCCTAGATCTTTAATTTCACCAAAGCATTTAGAAAATGCTTTACAATATAAGATTTTTTAGCTTTATAGAAAGTAAAGCTTATGAAGAGTTCATATATTCTTTCTCTCCCTCCCACCTTAATTTCCTTTGCCCAATGAACTAATATTGGAATTTAATAATTAACTAAAGGCCATAGTTTCCATTAAGGTGTACGCTCTGTATTACACAGTTGTTTGGGATTTAATAAATGCATAAGGCCATGAATCTACCACCTCAATAACATATAGAACAGCTGCATTGACATAAATATCTGTACTCCAAACATTTTTCTTCTTCTCTTCTATATACTCTCAGCAACCACTGACTTGTTTGCTATCTCTCTGGGTTTTCCTTTCTTGTAATGTCATCTAGACAGAAACTCTCTGCACAACCTTTTCAGACTGGCTTCTTTAACACATATGTAGGAAAGGTCTAGGAAGCTTGTTTAGTGGCTTCAACCACCATTTCTTTTCATTGCTGAAGGCATATTCCATTCATGGATATATTACAATTTGCTTACTCGTTTTCCTGAATGTCATCTTGGTGGATTATAGTTCAGGGCATATAAGCAAGGCTACTACTATAAAGTAATACTGCAGATTTTCATGTGTAAATAGGTTCCAATTTGCCTGGCTAAACATCTAGGAGTGAGGTTACTACATGCCAGTATAAGACTATACTGCCTTTGTTAAGAGGCAGCAGATGAAAAAGAGTGTTGTGAAATGCTGTCCTTTGGCTATAGCAGTTGCTTGTATGAACTCATAGAAGCTGTGGTCACCTGCACAAGACCTGCACAAAATTAACCCAGTCAAAAATTCCAGCATGTTTGAGGGAGGGTCTCATGAGGCCCCACCCCTAGCTGAAGAGTTATTGGTAGTTGATGGCTGGTGGGTGAAGGAAAGTCACATGTCTTTGGGAGATGACCACTGTTAGATTTCCCATTATATCATCCCAGTGGATGATACCACAGCCATGCACATATGGGTAGCACTAATAGAACTATTGAATGGAATGGGTTATTGATAAAAAAAAAAAAAGATGACATGAAGTTGAGAGAAAGGGGGTCATATGAGGGTGGCCCCAGATACCCATGGAGGTCAGAAGAGCCCAGAGGAGCCTCTGAAGCTTAGTTTACAGGTAGTTGTGAGCTGCCCATTTTGGGTACTGAGAACAGAACTTGGGTCTCATGCAAGAGCAGTGCACACTGTTAATTTCTAAGTCATTCCTCCAGGTGCCCATTTCATTCCTTTAATAGGACATTTTTAGATTTTATGAAATTCTAGTTCATCAAATACCACAGTGAAAGCTTATTAACAAACCCAGCGTGACCAAGATTTCTCCTCTCTTCTAAAGGTTTATCATTTTACTTTTTACATGTAAATATACAATCTACTTTGAGTTAATTTATTTGTGAAAATGTAACATCAGTATCTACATTTTTTTCTTCTTGTTCTTTGTGTGTACTATTGTTCGAAGTTTGTCACTTCTCTTTTGAATGTTCTTTGTTCCTTTGTCAAAGAACAATTAGCTACACTGACACATGTTCATTTCTGTGCTCTCTATTCTACTCTTTGTAGCTGTTTTTTCCTATTTTTTAACCATAACCACACATTTTTATTACTATAGTTTTATGATGTATTTTAGTGAAGTAGAGTCAGTGGTCCTGCATTATTTTCATTCTTCAATATTGTGTTGACATTTATCCTTCCATATAAACTTTAAAACTGTTTGAATAACTAGAAACTAACTCAATAAATTTTATTAACAACACATTATATCAAATTGGAAAGAACTGAATCTTAAGGTTAATGAATCCTTCCATCCATGAACATGGGATATTATCCATTATTTGACACTCAATATTTTTTTGTGGCTTTTATGTTTTTCCTAATATCTATGATACATAATTGTCACAACTAAATATTTCACTGAAGGTTGTATAAATTGTGTTGTATATTTAATTTCAAGTTCCAAATATTCATTTCTGGGGCATAAAAAGCAGGTGGCTCTGTATCTTAACTTTCTATCCTGTGATGGCTAATACTGATTTTTCAATTTGAGAGGCTCTCAAGAGTCATGAAGGTCTGCAGCCTCTTTTTCTTTGTTCTTTTGTTGACTTGTGACTTCTGAATTCGTTGGCAGTTTTGTAGTATATAATGAATTTTAGCTACTTTCACCACCTATCCCAACACCCTCTCCCCCAGAACTCTTCCTCCCACCAAGCTCTTCTCTTACTTACTCTTGGTTCACTCGTCGTCTGTGACCCACTGTGTTTCATAAGGGCTCCTTGCAGGACCATGTGTGGGATGCTGTTTACTAGAAGACAAGAAACTTACCAGTGGCTAGACCACTGAAGAAAATGATTAAGCCCCACAATAACTATTGCCTGCCAACATTCTCACATAGGGGCATGAAACCTCATGGGCCCTTCTCTTATCTATGATGAAATGATGAAGGGACCAATCTTGTTCAAATATAACACCTGCAGTGAGTTCATGTCATGAGATTATGATGTCTTTTTGGGTGCACATCTTACCATTTTCTAAGTCTTACATCTTTTCTGACCTAGTAATACAGAGGCTCTATTTAGGGCCAGCATTCCATCATTATTAATTCTCAGTATTTTTGAAAGTTATGACTTTTGTGCATTTCTAAAATTTGTTTTTGCATTAGTTGTTTCCTACTGTAATAAAAAACTTCTCTGATGGAAGCTGAGGCTAGCACCAATGTATGAATGTAAATATGAGTGGTTAGAAGGCCGTTTGACATCATAACCATTTATCAAAACAATAGTAATCAGTTCCCCCAGGGCCTATGACTTATACAGCCATGAGTTCGTGACTAGGCTTGCAAAATTAGGCATGAGTTCCAACTTGTGAAGCAGGTCTAAAGTCATAGGCAACTGTTGGCTACTCTCAAAACTGCTATGCCGTTATTACAGCAAAAGACACATCTTGCCCAGTAGATCTTTTTTTTTTTTTTTAACTCTCAGAATTTACATCTGGGGAAGACTGTGAATGACTTTTCTGCCCCCATCAGCCTGCACAGTACCTTCTGGCACAATAAAAGCTAGCCAGAAGAGAGGACATCTCAAGTTAAGTTCCTGATTTATTTCTCTATGTCCTCTGACCACCGCGTGTGGTAGTTTCAGCAATAGGGTCTTACCAACTAAGCTCTGGTGGACAACCAAGTATTTTATTGTTTGGATGGTTAATTTTATAAAGGAATTCTGACAATCTCCTACCTCTAATCATTAAGATTGTATATGTATATGTTCACATAACCTACAAAATGGACAGCCTATTTTTTTTTTTTTGTTGTTGTTGTTATTTGAGGAGTTATTTGACCATTGTCAAAAGAGGTCTAGTCCAGCTGTGGTCCTACAGTCACACATGCATGTACTGTTATCTCAACCTTCCTAATACTGTGACCCTTTAATACAGTTTCTCATGTTGTGGTGACACCCCCCCCCAACCACAAAATTATTTTATTGCTACTTCATGATTGTATTTTTGTTAGTTATGAATCATAATGTAGATATCTGTGTTTTTCCAGTAGCCTCATTTGGCCCCAGTGAAAGGATCATTTGACTCCAAGGGGATTGTGACCCACAGGTTGAGAACATCTGCTTTAAATTAAAATTCCTTCTTGTCCTCTCAAATTCTAGTAGGAGCAGTTTGAAAGTTATATTTTTCTGCATAAGTTCCTAAAAATGACATCTTAGAAATAAACCACTTAAAATTCCATGTTTAAGTGGCCCACAAAACAAAATCAGTGTGTGTATGCTGCACATCCATCATCTTTTTATATATAGAGAATACAAACTTTCCACCTATATTTTTAGAATGTATGCTAGTTAGAATGCCCAATGAGTAAAATATGCCATCTAAATGAAAGCCATTACTAAAAGCCTCTTTGTTGTTTGAAAAAAAAAACTTATTTATGTACTGAAATTCAATATTCTATCTTTCCTTATCAGCTTGGCATGAGATTTTTAAATGCAAATTACTTTGGAATATAAATGTTTATATTCTTCAAGCTGAGAAGAATAAGTTGTTAAAACAGTATGCTGAGGTGCTTGTTCATAAATGACACCAGCTTTGTATTACATACAGCTATCAGCTTAGATTAATGTAACTACTTTCAGGATCAGTGGTGGCAGATGGAGTTGGTTGCACCATTATGGTTTTGATATGGAACAAAATAATCTTAACAAAAAGCATAAAATAAAAGCTCTGAATTTCACCTGGGGTTTAATAGGCATGGTAAACAATACCATGTTGAAGCACAACTGTGCTCCTTTTCAGTTTGGTTAAAAACCACCAACAAATGTTTGCTGTAGCCATCTTTTTATCTGGCATATAAATAAATAAAAGATGTTCCATTTTGCTTCTGAGCATGGAAATTTTCCCCAGTGATTACAATCTGTTCTCTTAGATATCCATGTAAGGCCAGTCTATACTACAGTGACAGATTCATTTGCAAAGATTCTGGGAACAGAACATCACTTCAAACTTTTATCATTACAGTAATTTGACAAGTCTTTCCTTGAGCCTACAAATCTACAGGGACTATATCCCCATGTCCTTGAGACAAGGCTCCAATGATTGGATTTGAGATTACCAACAGAACACAAAACTATCTGTTAGATGCCTATTCCTGGCATGTTTTTATTGTTTTTGAATGTATATGTTAAATGGAAAGGCAGTCTGGTTTTTTTAATTCAATGTTGTGAGTTTATTTTATAAATTAATTATTATATATGATCAGTGGTAGTACTCACTTTTTAAATTAGAACAATAACCATTAAGCTCCAGTTTAATCAGAGTTCCAAGAAAAAAAAATCACACTATCATGACTTCCACCTTGTAGAAATCATTTTTAATTTTTTCACACATTCTAATTATGTGGGTGATTAGATAATAAGCTTATTTCTCACCCTCACTTCAGAAATTGTGATTCAATTCAAGTACCCATGTTTTAAAGACCATATCACATTTCTATACCACACTTCGATACCTGATCTGTGGTTTCTATTGACAAAGCTGTTGACAGATTCAACCCATTTCCCAGCCTTTATGAAACTGCTGTCTCCCTCACTATCTCTTAGGACTATAGAATGTGATGTGACTAATGTGACAATGACTATTTACATCAGAGTCACCGAAAGTCTTTATTGAGATGGGCTCTCTAGAACCCACTACAAAATTCCTAAGTCAGATACTTTTAGATATGAAACCTCAGAATCTTCATTTGAACCCACCTCGCCCCCTCCCAATCACTATTGTGTTGGAAACTTTCCTTCTAGCATTATTCCTCACATAATAATTTTTAGAGAATTTTTTATCCTGTTCCCTGAGAATCAACCATTGTTTTGATTGTATATTTCAGATGCTTATGTCACAAACCAACTTTATCCATCAAGACAGCAACCTAGCGTAAGTGTTGAAAACACAGATGGAGCTGAAGAAACAATATTATATTCCCAGGTTATCCCCTTTGTCTTTGTTCTCTACTTCCTGGTGCATTTCAAATCGGGTTCTGACTTTGAGCCTCTTCCATTTTCTTTTCTGACTCTTTGCACAGTGCTTCAGGTGAGAATCTAGAACGGGTGAGTAAAATTACAAGGAAGGAAAGCAGTCACCCCAGAGAAAAGAATCTTATTTTAGACATGTTGGGCTGAGTCTAATGAATGAATTATTTGGTTAGTGTTCTGGTGTCAATAGGGACCTACCAAGAAAGCAAATGTACCAACTGTGTGTTAGTTACTAGAACAAAATACCTCACAGGGAGGTATTTGAGGGGGCAAATAACTTAAGGGAGAAAAAAATTAATTTTGACTTACAGTTTCAGTCGACCAAGGCAAGGAATACAGGACAGAATTTCAGCTTGTACTGGAATGAGCATGTACTGGAGCTTATTCACATCTTGTAGAGATGGAAGCAGAAAGAGAGAGAAGCAAGAGCCAGACAGAATACTCAAAGTCCTGCCCTAGTGATCTGCTTCTACCAATCAGGTACCCCTTCCTAAATGACCTATGAGCCTCCCCAGACAGTATTATCTGCTGGGAACAAGAGTTGGAAACATAAGTCTGTGAGGGCATGTAGCTACCGATGTGGAAAAATTAAATGAAACATTATTGCAGATGTGAGTGGTTACTAGTGAATCTTGTGTCTGGACACTGGCTCAGTTAAGGCATCTACATGGTGCAAAGCCTATGGACAGATGAAACTTTGGAGTCATCAGTTCTGTCTGCATATCAGCTCTTTGGAGAATGAAGCATGGTGCTGGAATCATAGCTGGCATGGTTGCCTCTTGGTGGCGGCGCATGAGGAAGTGTTGGTGATTAGCACAAAAACACCTTGAATCCTCAGCATTGCATTCAATGGGACAATTCTAGGCTGGTTTTCTGGGACTCATTACAGTTCAGACCTATAACCTTCTACATACTTTCCATGGTATGTATATACATACATACATACATATATGTACATATACATATATATGTATATATGTGTGTATGTATATATTTTCACTCTGTTGAAATCCACTGATCCCTGATTGTAGCTAGTCTCTGAACAAATATGTTACCATAATGAACATTCATTATGAAAGATTACTGAAGAATTAGAAAAGTAAATTTAGTTAAAACATAACTATAACATGAGATGTTATCAAGGTTGTTAAACTTTGTCAGATGGAAAGGCATCATTCCATTATATTTTTCCCAAAATTCATGCTGTAATTTTCATTCTTGCTGTTAATAAATGTGGCAATTTCATATAGCTGAGCAAAATTGAATGCACATGACAAAATTTCTGCATCTGCATCCTTCAATGGCTATGATGTGTGAGACTTTAAGAAGGAAAGTTAATAAGCATCTTTCTAAAGGTCTTGATTTCCTTTATCTCTTGCATTATCTGAGGGACCATTACCACATTGAAACATTGAAGAAACAAAGTTATTGAGTGACTGCTAGGACATGAGAAACAATGAGAAAAACTGACTGAGTGAATGGTATTGGACCAACAGTCAAGCTCTGATGTAGACCTGTACCACATCTACTTTCCTAAGTTATGGACATGAAACTATGGACTGGATTGTTTCAATGTTGCCTATTATTCTAGTTTTATGTCAACTTGACACAGCCTGGGGTCATTTGGGTAGAGGGTTTATCAATTGAGAAAATGTTCTTGTAAGATTTGTTTGTAGGCAAGTCTGTGTTGTGTTTTCTTGATTAATTATTGAGGTAGGAGGGCCCACCTCACTAGGAGTTGGTCATGGATAATATAAGAAAGCAGGCCATGAAGAGCAAGTCAGTAAGCAGCACTCCTCCAAAGCCTTGGCATTAGCTTCTAACTCCAGGTTCCTGTCCTAGCTTCCCTCAACGATGGGGTGTGACCAGAGAGTTATAAACCAAAATAAACTCTTTCCTCCTACAATTGCTTTTGTTTATGGTGATTTATCACAGCAATGAAAACCCTAAGACAGTTGCAAGGATGGTTATTCTAGGAGTCAATAGCAACAAAAATCAGAACATCCCTACCCAAATCTAAAGCTGCACTCTGGGAAATAACTCCTTTCATTTATTTTTCCCGTATCATTGGTACTTACTTACTGATGCATCAATAATTCTGTATCCTCTCTTTAGTGCTTTCCAGAAATTTTGAAAAAATATCATTTTCACTAATCCTTGCTTCAAATACTTGAGAGAGCTCTGCCTATAGCTCTGTATGCATTCACCTGTGAATGGTAGACATGTTGTCAAAGTATCTCCAATATTGGGACATCTAGTTATGTTTTCTTGCCCCTCACCTCACTTATCATGTATGACATCTGTCCCTTTAGTAGTTTTCCTTCCTGAAAACTTTCAGTGAAATTTCACATCAAGTTAAATTGCTATATGCTGCAAAACTGTCTCAAAATCTCTCTGTGCAGAGTACCTTGCATAGTAATTACTACATTAAGAAAAATGTTATTTTAACCACAGCTGTAAAAATTTTCTTCAAACACCTGTTCATTGAGGACCAGTGAGAACACAAAGTACAATCATGGATACAGTCCAGTTTTTATATTGGTATGGACCTCAGAGTACCTCTCTAGTGTCCTTAAGATGACAGTAGTGATAATAGTCATATTACACCCACCACATTAGGGAATCCTTACCATGTATCATCAGACTTTGTGTGAAATATTCAGTACACACAGTTGCAATTCATTCTTCTATCTTACAAACAAATTTGCATATAAAATTCATTTGAAAGAGTATCAATCTGAGGTTTAGAAAGCTTAATTTACTCAAGGCCATCCAGATGCCAAAGGGGGAAAATACAATGTTAAACTCACTCCGGGGTCTATGCTGATCATTAGCCTTCCAGACCTCATAGGCATCAGGAGTATCAACTGTACCTACACTTTATATATTTCTATAATGCACAATATGTTGTGTAATATTCTCAACACCTTGGAGGATAATTAACACATGCAAATATGTGTATATGTATTCACACATGTGTAACTATATATTTGTATGAATATATGTGCATATATGAATGTATTTTCTCTTTTAATTCCTCAAGTACATCAAGAAAAATGATAATCTTAATATTAAAGACACTCCATTGGAAGACATGGAGTCTCCAATAAGAATTTCCTTATTTTATATGATGTAGGTAACTAAACTGTAGCTCAAGGTGAGCATGGCATAGAATTTTACCTACATTAGTTATGGACAATGAGAAGGAAAATATGAATAGAGTGAAATTTCAACCAAAAGTAAAAGAAAGGAACTTGAGACAAAGTAAGATTTCCTTGGCTTTTATTTCTGAAAAAATCTTATGACTTTCTACACAATGATTAACGTATGGCTCTGAAGCAAGATCCTTGCAGAGAGCAAAACAGTCATTTTTACTTTTCTTCCCCCAATTAGACTGTTATTGTAAAATAGATCATTCACATGAAAGAATCTATAAAGTGCTTAAATTATAATAATAATAGCAACACTAGTAATAATAATGATTAATGCCCAGAGGCCTACGACTCAGCTCAACAAAAAGCACAAGCCCTAACTATGCTGCGGCAAGTGCAGCTCAGCCCCAGGCACCAAAGGTAACCACTGAGCTGAGTTCCACATTGGTTATCCTTTTGATTTCCTTTAGAGTGTTTGAAATGGCATGCTCATAAAGAATTGACACCAAGTTCTGTTCCTTTTAAAACTTTGCATAAATGAAGTATTGCTTAACATATTTTTCTATGGCGTGCTTTAAACACTAGAATTTTGGAATCTACTCTTTCAGATGGGTGGATATGAGGTTTCTTTATTTTCTCTGTCATCTCGTGTCCTATTTCATGTATCTATAGTTTATTCATGACACCTACTACTGATGAACATTTGACTAATGGAGTTTTTTGTTGTTGTTTTGGTTTTGTTTTGGTTTGGTTTTTTTGAGACAGGATTTCTCTGTGTAGCTTTGGTGCCTGTCCTGGATCTTACTCTGTAGACCAGGCTGAGCTGGAACTTACAGAGATCCTCCTGGCTCTGTCTCCCGAGTGCTGGGATTAAAGGTGTGCACCACCACCGCCCAGCCTAATGGAACTCTTTTATTTGTTTGTTTTATTAATTAAATTTGTTCCTTGGCAGTGCTTTCTGATCACTCTTATACCCCCACTTCTCTTCTATTACCCCCCCCAAGGCTTCTCTCCCCCATGTCAGCCCCTCCCCACAGTCATATCTTTTTTCTTTTGTTTTGGGACTCACGGAGTTTAACCAGGTTGTCTGTGAGACCATGTGATTGTGACTATGCACTGGAGCCTGCTGGGCTCAGCAGGGATTATATAAATGACAATAATGACTGTCCTGTACCTAGACTATATTAGTATCTAATAACTCAGCAGAGATGAATAGGGCCCTTGTGTGTCCCACGTGATCTATACTTGACTGATGACTGGCCCAGTCTTGCACAAGTCTAGTGCTGGCCCCTGCAGCATGACTGTGTCATGCCCAGAATGGGGTATTTTGTCCCTGTTCACCCCATCTTCCAGCCTCTCCATTCTTTTCCCTCCCTCATACACAATGTGCCCTGAGCCTTAGAGAGGGTGTCTTAGGGTTTATATTGCTGGGAAGAGACACCACAGCAACTCTTATAAAGGAAAACATTTAACTGGGGTGGTTTACATTTTCAGAGGTTTAGTCCATTAGCATCACAGTGCAACATGGTGGTGTACAGAAGACATGATGCTGGAGAAGAAACTGAGAGTCCTACATCCTGAACCTCAGGCAACAGGAAGTGGTCTGAGACACTGGGCCTATCTTGAGTGTAGAGGACCTCAAAGCCAGCCCCACAGTGACACACTTCCTCTTACAAGGCCACACCTACTCCAACAAAGCCACACTTCCTAATAGTGCCACTCTCATTGAGCTTATGGGGGCCAATTACATTCATACTACCACAAATAGTTTAAGGCTGAGCACTCAACAGTCCCTAATTCTCAGCATCTTGTGTTGCTGGGGGGTTTCTCTCCAGGTTCCCCAAGCCCTGCAGTCCCACAATCCACTTATAAAATAATCACTCAGACGCTTATATCACTTATAAACTGTATGGCCCTGGCAGGCTTCTTGCTAACTGTTCTTTTATCTTAAATTAACCCATTTTTATAAATCTATACATTGCCACATGGCTGGTGGCTTACCGGCATCTTCACATGCTGCTTGTCCTGGCAGTGGCTGCAGTGTCTCTCCTTCCTTCTTCCTGTTTCCTCAATTCTCCTCTCTCTTTGTCCCACCTATACTTCCTGCCTGGTCACTGGCCATCAGTGTTTTATTTATATAGAGTGATTTCCACAGCACTTCCCCTTTTCTTCTTTTTTTAAAAAGTAAGGTTTTAACTTTAACATGGTAAAATTACATATAACAAAACAATTATTGAGCAAGAATAACAGTTACAATATTAAAGATGATGTCCTATTTGTGAATTTAAGGTTTTATATCTAACTTATCTTTTATCATAACTGAGAGAATTACAACTATCTAGTTTTCAACCACATCAAAGACCTGAGAAGGAACATAATGGTACCTGAGAAATGGTAGATGGATGCAAGCAACTTTCGGGAATCTTGCAAGAGTAGACCAAGACAGCTGGTAGCCTGGACAGTCACCTCATGTGTCTCAGCATTGTTGGTGCATTCAAAGTGGCTACAGGCCTAGAGTATCTGACAGACCATTTTTAGAAGCAGAAATTATGAAAGACCATCTTACCCTGTCTTGGCAGAATACAGTGGTCGCTTTCCTTGTGTCCCGCTTGTCCAGAAAGGACAGCATTGCATTAGTACTGTTAGCCGTCAAGGCAAAGGCAGTTCTTTGCCCAGTAAGCCATTTTGTGCCAAGAAGACAAACTTCCAAATGGAAATGTCTTAGAAGCCCAACATTCTCTCGGGATCAAATTGGTGCAGCCAGGAGCAATTGTGTCTCACGTCAACAGAATTCTAAGTTATTTAAATGCCATATTCTCTAGGTCTATGAAGTGTTTGAAGATTACCTATCTATCTGAAATATATCTATGTATACCTAGAAGACTTAACTAACATGGCTACAAATATGATTATCATAGATGACTAATTATTAATCTATTTTTAATTATCATTACAATTTTAAATGAGTTACATAAACATAATACCTCAAACAAGAATAGAAATATATATATACAGTATAACAAAATTAATTTCAAGTTTGTATCAATAAACTAAAATTTGTACCAATGTAAAACATTTTGAACATAAACTAAAATCTATACCAATGTTAAACATTTTAAACAAGTTGTTCTTTAAAAGTAGGTTCATTAATCTACCCTTTTATCTTATCATCTCTATATCCTCCTGTATATCTATATCATATCTTTTTTAGAAAGAGATCACATTTATAATCAACCTGTTTTAAATAAAAATATTGGTTTTTCTCTGTCCTACACCAGAGGGCTCTTCTGATTTGGGACACAAGAATCTCTTAACCATTTTTTTAAAGCAATATGTCTGGGTTTAGAGGGGGAGTGAGCCAATTCCACCTCTAAAGCCAGCTTGGTATATTTGGGAATTTGGGCGTAGCATCTCTTACTACTTCCTGCTGGAGGGGGGCGCTGTATCTTATGGGGACACAAAGAAAATTTTAGGCCTATGGGGTAGTCCGTGAGGCTGTATTGTGTGAACCAGTTGCCTTGAAACCACTCTGGATGTTAGATCATCTGGGCCATGGTGTCATCGAAGACCTTTCAAGGGGTCTGGGCTGGTGAAACCTGATGTATCTTAATCTGGAACAAATCCACACCCTCTGGTTTTCTGTGGAAACAAAAGCAGAACCTCTTTTCCAAAGCGACATATCCTTAAATCCAAATTTTGAAGTGAAGGTACCTTTAAAATATACATTTTGGCATAACTCAACAGCTTTTGTAATCAAATGTTTTTCTTCAGTTACGAATATCAAAGAGAACATAATCCAGATTCTCTGTGTGGTAGCCATCTTTATGTGGCTTATGTTTTATATTACCTCGAGCCTATTGCTTTAAACTGCACCATTCTAAGACTGAAATGGCGCTGTGGCTGCTGGCTCCGCCCACTTCAGCTTCCCAACATGGCAGTGGTACATTTTCTGCCAGCTCTGGGAGTCATCAAGTCTCAGAAATAGTGGGTCTAAGCTTTTATCAAAGCAGCGTGTAGCCCAGAAACCTCTTTTTTTTTTAAAATAATAGTAAAGACTAAATCTACCACACAGCTTAATGTGCCACTGGCAGACGCCTCATTTCCACCATACTGCCGGTCAAAAGCACACGCCAGGAACCCGCCAGTGTTGAAACCTGCGTTTTGTGGCATCTAGCTGCCCATATGAGACAAGCATTAGGAACCTGTTTTTGGCTCTGTTTAGAATTGGTTATTAAATATTCTCAGGTTTAAGGTGGAAACTCGAGCCGTTGGGCGCCATTTGTTGCTGGGGGGCTTCTCTCCAGATTCCCCAAGCCCCGCAGTCCCACAATCCACTTATAAAATAATCACTCAGAGGCTTATATCACTTATAAACTGTATGGCCGTGGCAGGCTTCTTGCTAACTGTTCTTTTATCTTAAATTAACCCATTTTTATAAATCTATACCTTGCCACATGGCTGGTGGCTTACCGGCGTCTTCACATGCTGCTTATCCTGGAGGTGGCTGCAGTGTCTCTCCCCTCAGCCTTCTGTTTCCCAGAATTCTCCTCTCTCCTTGTCCCACCTACTTCCTGCCTGGCCACCTACTTCCTGCCTGGTCACTGGCCATCAGTGTTTCATTTATATAGAACAATATCCACAGCAATCTTGAGTAGCCATGACTCTGAATTCACTGTGTTCATTGCATAAAAGTATCTCTGAGGCTAAAGGTAGTATTTATTAGAGGGTGTAAACAGGTATTTTGAAGGGAGTTTGGTACTGTGTTATTTTAGCTAAGAAAACAACAGTTAAATTCCCTCCTACAGTCTATGATCTTCTTGGCCACAGGTTTTTAACCAGGTTGACAGTACCAGGAATGAATTCTTTCCTTTGGAGAAGGTCACAAATTCAACTGGAGAATACTTGTTTTACATATATATATATATATATATATATATATATATATATATATATATGACAGAGACAGAGACAGACAGAGACAGAGACAGACAGACAGACAGAGAAGCTAACAAATTCAAGTGGAGAGAAGTTTAAATATATGTGTGTGTGTGTATGCATGTGTATACACACACATATATGCATATATATGCTTGTATGTTTGTATGTGTATAACAAGAATAATTAAAGAAGAAAAGGTCATGAATTTGAGAGGTAATTAGGGGCATGGGAGGAGTTTGAGGGGGGAAGGGAAAGGTGGAAGTGATGTAAATACAGTACTCACATAAAAATCTTCAAAAATTTAAAAAGTAAACTAAAGTTTTTTTTTTTTTTTTTTTTTTTTTTTTTTTTTTTTTTTTTTTTTTAAGTTGACTCCCCTACTGTATTCCAAATTTTATTTGGACAAGTATTGTATCTGTCTTGCTCACTGTTCTACTCACAAGATCTCATAAGGTACATGACCCATAGTATGTACCTAATGAAAACACTTGAGGAACACACGAAGAAAAATAGAATACCCAAGATTAGGAGATGTTTATTTTGACAAAGGTATCAAGAGGAGTGATTCAAGCATACAAGTTCTGAGCTCAGGTTGCTTTGAAGTGCCATCCATCTAAATAAGTGGCAATGCATTTATCTTTTGATATAGCTCCTGTGAGTTGCCTGAGGACATTCACCTGGATGACATACTAAGCAGCTGTCTGTTCAACATGAGCATAGGTTAGGGACGTGTCTGGCAGTCATCAGTGTTTGTGTCACTGTAAAACCATGGCGGTAGATGAGGTCACGCAGAGAAAATAGGGAAGAAGAGGGAAAGGACTGTACAGAGAACCTTAGGGAATCAATCATCCTTGCAACCGCAGAGCAAGATAGCCTCTTAAATGCAGCCCAGAAAAATGTAGCAGAGAGGTGAAAAAAGATTAAGCAGCAACTAAATCAGAATCATGATGGCAGAATTGTTTCTTAAATCTAAATAAAATCTAAGAAATTGAGGAATGTTTCCAAATATTCTGTCATCACAAGGTCAAAATCATGTAAGCACCAAGAACGAAGAGTCAAGATGCATCTTAAGATCCTCTGAACCTTGACCTCAGACCTTTGCTTAGATAATCCCTTTGAAATCTATTTCATTGTCTTATGAGGTAAATTGTTTGTAACCCACACTAAAATCTATACACAGAAAATGAAGAGAAACTCGACTTAAATTATGTCAGTTTTCATTTAGGTTTCCATACACAATGTCTAAATGAATAGTTTATTAAAGGATGTGCCAACCACATAGAACAAATACAAGTACGAATGTCCCACTAGGGGAAACTCCCAAATTGCAGGACTTATACTTAATAAAAGGCTGAGATCAGGCCATCAGCAGTGACTTCTTCTACCCTGAGAAATTAAAGGAATGGAAATGGGAAGGAGATGGGAGCAAAGGACTCAAGAGACAGCTTCCTAAAGAAGTTAATAATGACCCCAAATCAACTTCATTTCTGGGTTTGTGTCAGCATTTCCTTTGAACAAAGAAAATAAAACAGTAATCTGGGAACTGAAAAGTAACAAACACATAGTTTACAAATTGGTAGAAACAATGGCCTTATATACTCTCAATCACATACGATTTTACAGCTTCATAGCAATGTAATCATGGTAAGCTGAGCCAGAAAGCGATCTGACACATAAGTAACTTACCTTCAAGCCTGTTCCATCATGTGAAATGCTATCATTTAATAGTATCATCTAGTATGTTGACCTGAGCCACATACAGCTACTTAGATTTAACTTTAAATGATTAATATAAAAATAATAACTTCTTTTATGAGTTGTACTAGTCACATTTCAAAGGCTCAATAGCAATGTGTGACCAGTTGTTGACAGAATATTTTTTTGTCTACACACACAGAAGGATCATTAAAAAATTCACCTTAAAGTGGAATGCCTTATGTTGGACCTTCCCAAAGAACCACAGCTAAACATAGGCATGTCAACCATGAGAACAATTAACACTTGGTAGAGACCAGTTTGGGAGATTAATTTTGAGGGACAGTAGAATGAATATATTATGCAATAAACATGGTAGATACGCTCATGTTTATTTCTAAACCCAGTTTGTATTTAAATTAAAAATCAACTCCTTCCATCTACATTTAAAGCAGTTTCCTTCCTACACATATGTAAAAAAAAAACTTGTATGTGCCTCCAGTAAGGAAGCCAGGGTTTCTCAGCATGTGGCACAGGTTTGGAAGTAATGGGGAATTTATCTCGTGAAAATGAAAGTGAGCATTGATCTTAGAGTTAGAAGGAGAGAATAAAATACACAATCTACAAATAGACAATGGAAGAAAGGGAAGGTATGCAATCTCACCTCATCCCTACACCTCCAAATCAAACTGAATAATCTCACACTTTAGTCTTGATGCAAACTCATGAGCTAACTGGTATGTGCTAGCAAGTAGTTGATACTGAGTTCAAAAGCCAAGTTCTCCATGTTACTAGCTTTGAGTCTTAACACGCAGCACTGCCCTTTCTTGACCATGGACTTGGGGAATCTGTTGTAAGCTGGCATTACTGACCCAGGAACAATGAAATAAAAAAGCAGAGAGTCCTTGGGTAGAATAGAAGAGGTCACTGTGTGCAAAGAAAAAGACAATAAAGAGAAGGAGGGCTGGGTATAGAAGTCAAAAGGAAAATAGAGCAAACCAAGATAATTCTCTTTTCTATTTCCTAGTGCTGTTCTTAACAATAAAAGAAAGCAATGTCAAATAAATGTACTTTTCTGAGCACGGTTTTCTTCCACTAAATACTGAAGAGAGAACTTTTCTCCCTTCTACTCTTTCTTCTTCCTCTTCTCCTTTATCTCCTTCTTATTCCCCCTTCTCTTCTCCTCTTCCTTCTCTTCTCACCCACTCACTAACATTTTAAAATGTATTCTGAATGACCATAATGAAGACATGGTGTGAAGAGGGTGTGGTCTGTTCTCTGGAAGGTGCTTGGGGAAGAATGAAAAGAGGAGCTAGAAAGGAGTTCTCACTTCATTTGAACATTTTTCATATGTATCCATTAAATGCCTGCTCTAAAATAAATGACATAATTTTGAATGATAAAGGAAATACTTAAAATATTATTTTTTTAATTCTGATTGTTTGAAAAGATTGACAACAGCTACAGAAGGAAATACTAGTTTCCTAGTAGCTTATTTTTAGCAGTATTTCTAAATTCCATAAGATAAATTTCAAATAATATGATTTTTATAGCATATTTTTTTTAGTTTTTACTTGCTGTTGCTGTTGTTATTGTTGTTAGGATTTCAGGCATGCATGGATTGTTTTAATCAAATCCGTCCTCACATTCTCTTTCCTCAGATTCAAGAGGGCCATTCTTTATAAAAATAGCTTTTTCTAAGCATTTGCCAAGAAAAAAAAATCTATGCATATGGTCATCAAAATTGTCAGGAAATTCCACTTTCTTTCTACTGAAGCAGAATTCTGTACAAGCTCACAATAAACATCTCCTGTTTTCAAAGTTACCTCATTCTTGAAATAGTTTTATTCTGGAATTTGGAAGTAGAGCTATAACACAGTGTGAAGCTAAAGGACCATGGCAGATATACTTGGCCTAGGAAGATGACCAGGCAGGAAGAACAGGAAAATGTGGCACAGAATTAACTCTTATGTGTGGTAGGATTTGATGGAAGGACAGAGATTTTAAGTTTCCAGGGGATTATATGTCCTATATCTATCTATATCTATAGAATATAGGTAAAACATTCTGGTCCACTCTGTCCTTTTGACATCTAATCAGAGATGAACATTGTATCAGACAATGCTACAAGAGTCTGCTACTTGTCCTGAGCCAAAGGCCATTGGTTTCTTACATACTCTTATATCATTTGCCAGTATTCTTCTTAAATTTCCTTTTAATTCCACCAAAGGAAGACAAGAATCTATGATAAAATGATTATGGAAAATGATTAATCATACTGATTACATGAAGGAAGCATAAGTCTCAAGATCTTGTCTGAGTGAATTATGAATGACTTCAAGTTTTATTAACCTAGTGAGTCAGGGATATGATGCATTAACAATCACATCATAGGGGTCTTAAAGGGTTTTAGTGAGCAAGAGTACCTAAGTATACAGTGGACGCTATAAAATACCTGCATCAAATGCTGGGCTATGGCTTACCAGAAAATAATATTAATTTTACCTTAATGAAAAAAAATCTACAAAATATGTGTTGTGTTTGGAATTAGCACATTTGTCATCACAACCAATGAAGCAGTAACTGACTGACTTGCATTGCTCTATAGCTGATTGCATAAAATACCTGTTGCATGTGAATAGTGGAAACTATTTTAAAAAATTAGGGTATTAGTTCTGGGCTTGCACTCACGTATGTGTCCATGCATTCAACACGTATTGAGATTCCAGAACCTACATCATGGAAGAAAATAGATTTTGAAATCCCAAAGATATTATAAGATGGTATTAAGTGAAAATGTAAGAGCTAAGATATGAAAAAGTAGGAAAAGGGGCCAGAGCAATAGATTTTTTTCTCATGCAGGAAGTAACTAATGTAATGGTTCTGAAGGGACACTGAATTAAAGAGAACAAATGTGGCAGATACTCAAAGAGAATGTGTAGGGATAGAGAGATGCACAGTCCCATCCATTTAGTGTCCTGCTGACTAACTGTGGCCAGGGACCCTTGATCCTGAGAAACCATTTATTCACCCTGATGACAAAGCATAGAACAAGGTCCAACTGTTAGATGGCTGGTGAAGTATTTTGGCAAGAGGAGAATGTAATGGAAGTAGGAAGGTCATAAAGAGGGTGTTTGGAGATTGTTCCAGTAAAATGCTCCTGGATATGGCTTAAATGCAAACCCTTGGAATCTTTAAAAAGACATCAAGACCACGGCTTTACACCTGTTGGGTTCAGTTTCTTCATTTAGAAACTGCCATAAGGCTGGCATGCATGAAGCCCTGGATTTGATTTCTATCCTCAAATAATCATAAACAAATCAATATTATAACATTAAAGATTCGTGAAAAATAAGTTAAATAATATACATAAAGACACACTGTCACGTCCAAATGGATGGAGACCTTCAGTAGTGGAGACCATGAGCCCTGATTATTTGAATATGGAAGTTTCAAACACATACTGAAAGAGAGGAGCTATACAAACTGGGCTGTGTTCTAAGGTGAATAAAAGTCACTGCAAATTGAAGCCAATGACTTTAAAGTGGCCTCTAAGATCTGGTACCTGTTGCATGTCTTTCTTCATTCTGCATGTCTTCTTTCTGCTACCTTCCACTGCAGCTACTGTGGGTTCATTGAACACACCTGGCATCTCTCGTTGAAGTCTTTTTCTCCTATAGAGTGTAAGGTGCTTCTCAGTACCAGCAATTCCTCACCAGTGGACTCTTCACACAGGGCTCCATGATATCATCTTATGTTTGTCTGTCTCCCTCTACAAGAATATAAGCCCAGTGAGAAGAAGGAGACTCGAATGTTTTGTTCACTGATATATCTCAAAAGGCAGAATAACATTTGGACCCTAGCAAGCTTTTGATACATGATTTTTTTATCTGAAAGGATGTGAGAGTAAAGTACTGTGAGTGCCATGTAATGAAACCTAGGCATAATGTTCCCCACTATTTTGCTGATTTCCAGTGTCCATCAAAGCAGCAGATGGTCAATAATCACAAACCTTTATAGAGTTAGCTGGGATAGGTACAACTAAACCAAAAATGAAAATCCAATTTTCAATGTGCCTAAGGAAAAATAGCCTAAGTTAACATTGACCAAGCCTCATTTTGGATATTAATGAAAAATGAATAAATATTGAAAGAAAATGTTCAGAGAGTAATGAAATTATTAGCAATGGATGTGGAGGAAATGGGATTAAAAATATGTTCTGTGGATAAAAGTTCCCTTCAAGGGACATGTAATGAACCTGTGAACAAGTTTAATGGCTTGTGGAAAAAGTGTGGAGATATTCTAATGAAGCATCATCACCCTATGTCTTCCTCTGTTACAGCAGGTGTCTCTCAAACTGTGGGGTACCTGCTCCACATGTCTGTCCTGACCACTCAGTGGAAAATCACATCCTGTTACTATTCCATCACTTTATGAACCTTACAGAAATCTAATTTTCTCTATGGTAGTATTCACTCTTTGAGATGTGCTACTTAATGTTTATTTCCTACATATAACCTTTTTCCTTCAGGGACAAGGAACTTCTATTAAGTCCAGACTTACTCTTGTTTCTTGACCAGGACCATTATCAAGTAGGTACTCTATATGCTTAAGACAAATAGTAAATGAACATTTTTCTCTTTGAGGGAAGGTGGCAAGGAAAGGAAGACTCTGGCAATGAAGACGTGACCTTTTAGAGTGCCTCCCATTGAGTGTTGTAACAGAGTCTATCTGTGGGTGAAGGGTTTAAGACATTTTATCTCATTCAACAAAAATTCACCTGTGTGAAGGGATGAGGATGAGGGTGTTTGGTTTCTCATGTATTATATTAATTATAAGTAGGGAGTCAAGGGACAGTTAGTAGCAATAATAGACCAAACAAATGCTCAAGTGTGTCTAAGCCACAAAACTGGGCCAAAGTAAAGTCCCTTTTTCTTTTCCTTTGAAAAAAATATTTTCATGAATTTTTTGAGAATTTCTTACAGCGTGTTTTTTTTTTTTATCATATTTACCCAAGCTTTGCCGCTAACTCTACTCTCACCTCCTTACTCTGCCCCAACTTCGTGTCTTTTTCATCTTTTGGTAGTTTCTCTAGTCCAATTTGTAGTACTCATGATAAGATTCTATCCATGATAAGATACTCATGAGTAAGATCCTATCCACTTGAGCCATTCTCGCTGAGGGATGTCTTTTTGCAAGCTGTGAATATGTGTTGCTATGATTGGTTAATAAAGAAGCTGCTCTGGCAGTTATAGCCAGGCAGGAAATCCAGGAGAGAGACAGGAAGAGAAAGGGTTGAGTCCGGAGTTGTCAGCTAGACACAGCGGTAGCAAGATTACAAGGCAGAACTGAAAAAAGGTACCCAGCCATGTGGCTAAACATAGATAAGAATTATGGGTTAATTTAAGTATAAGAGATAGTCAGTAAAAAGCCTGAGCTAATGGCCAAGCAGTTATAATTAATATAAACATCTGAGTGATTATTTTATAAGTGGCTGAGTGGCTGCAGGACTGGAGGGAACACAGAAAAACTTGCAACTACATTTGGCTGCCCAACATGTTGGCTCAACTTTCAACCTAAAACTTGAGAGAACTTTAAAAAAGATTCTAAAATGGAGCTAAAACAGCTTGCTAGTGTATCTCTCAGGCCAGGTGCAGCCGATGGGCTTGAGCTACAATATGGCAGGTTTGTAGTATGTGGGCTTGACCTGCAGCATGGCAGATTTCTGCCTCAGTACCCAAAGGCATCTCCAAGCCATGCAGTACACTGCCTAGTGGATTTAGCTTTTGCTAGCACAGATAAAAAAAAGTTTCTGGGATACACGCTGCTGGATGAAGGCATGGACCCACCGCCTCCCAGAATCAGCAGAAAGCATGGCTCCCAGAGCTAGAGGTTAATTACCACCATCATATTGAGAAACTGAACTGGGCAGAGTCAGTTCAGGGCTGTCACTTAAAGCAATGATCAAAAAAGGATTATAGATGCTCACAAAAGACAGATTCAGATGGAATAAATCTCTAAATGATTTACAATGTATGTAAAAGGTACATAGGCTTGAGAAAGAAAAGAAAAAGGATACAGATAGTCATAAAAATAAAATAAAGTCTTAATAAAATAAAATAAAATTGTGTGTGTGTGTGTTTGTGTGTCTGTGTGTATGTAAAGATGGAAATCACACAGAGAGTATGGATTATGCTGTCTTTGGGATTTTTAACTGCAGAAAGACATTTGAATGCAAAAGCTGCTAAGTTAAACATATATATATATAAAGATTTTTGACTTCAACATTTATGTCTGAGGATATGTTGCTTTGGAAAAGAGGCTCTTCTTTTGTTTCCACAGAAGATGTGAATCTGTGGCTAATATGGTTTTGATCAGCCAAGATCCCCTGAAAGATATCCAATGACACCATGGTCCAGATGATCCAACATCCAGAACAACTTCAAGGCACTGTTCAGAGAATACAGTGTCACAGACTACTCCAGTAAGGACTTGACCATAATCCTAAAATTTTCTTTGTGTCCCCCTAAGACTACCAACACCCTCAATCAGCAGGAAGTAGCCTAGAACACCACGCCCATATTCCCAAAAGATAGATTATGAATGCTTGTCTTTGTTTAGATTGCTGGTTGCAAATTGTTATTGGTCATAGTCAGTCTCTTTCTAAAAGAAGAAAGGGGGATGTGATACAGAACTGTAGGATATAGATATGATAGGATAAAAGGGTAAATTATTGAATCTACTTTTAAAGAGCAAAAACTTGTTTAAAATGTTTTACATTGCTATAGATTTTAGTTTATTGATACAAATTTAAAGTTAATTTTGTTTACTGTATGTATATTTCTATTCTTGTTTAAGGTATTATGTTTATGCAGCTCATTTAAAATTGTAATTTATAATTAAGAAATAGATTAATAATTAGTCATCTATGGTAATCACACTTATAGTCATGTTAAGTTTTTGAGGTATATATAGATATATTTCACTTAGGTAGATAATCTTCAAACACTTCACAGACCTATAGAATATGGCATTTAAAATGTTTTAAAAACTTAGACTTTCTGGACAGTGAGACATATCTGCTCCTGGCAGCACCAATTTACTTCAAAGAGAAAGATGGACATCAAAGACACTTCATATGAAATTTATCTTTTTCTTGGTACAAAATAACCATTTGGACAAGAACTGCTTTTACCTGGATTGCTTGACAGGATGTCATATAAACTGGACATGCAGGATCCATAAGAAGATGACCACTGAACTTTGCAAGGTGAGATGATCCTTCAGGTTCCTGCTTCATAGAGGAGACTGCCAGACATTCTGCAGGACACAGGGAGAGGTGACTAAAAACTCTAGGCCTATTGGCTGAAGATGGGTGCCCCAACATTACAGAGGAAATTTAGATGACTGTCTAGGCAGGCAGCTATCTGTCATTTCCAGAATTTTGGAAGTTGCTTACAAAGCACTTCCTGTTTGCTTAGGTAATATTATATCTTTCTGGGGTCTTTGATGTAGTTGAAGACTAGATAATTATAATTTTCCTTAGTTGTGATAAAAGACAGATTAAATATAAAACTTTAGACTCACAAATATAAAACATTTTCTTTAAGTTTACAAAATATAAATAAACTAGATATTGTAATTATAATTCTTGCTTGACAACTGTTTTGTTATATGTAATTTTACTACATTAAAGTTAAAAACCTTCCTTTTTGATCAGACAGAAAAAGGGAAGTGCTGTGGGATATCTTTCTGTTTGCTGTGAATATGTGTTGCTATGATTGGTTAATAAAGAAGTTGCTCTGGCCTATGGTGAGTCAGGTTATAGCCAGGCAAGAAATCCAAGAGAAAGACAGGAAGAAGAAAGTCAGAGAGGGGAGGAGCCATCTCGCCATCCTGGGAGCAGTGTGTAATGGCACACACATAAATCTATGGAACATGTTGTGACATATAAATTAATAGAAATAGGCTGAGTTTAGTTATAGGAACTAGCTAGCAAGAAAATTAAGTCATAGGCCCTGGCCATGCAATTCATAATTGATATAAGCCTCTGTGTGTTTACTTGGGTCTGAGCAGCTGCAGCACTGGATAAGACACAGGAAAACTTCCAGCTACACACCCTACTAGGGGTCATAACCTTAAATTAAAGTGATTTTTTTACTCCTCAGAAGCTATCAACTGCAAATAGTTCCTTAGAACTAAGGTCCACAAATCTCTTCCCATTCCATACTAGAATGCTGATTGGCTTGATCTTGTAGAGATCTTGTGCAGGCAATTCCACCTGCTGTGAGTTCATGAGTAGAATGCTTCTGTTATGTCCAGTGTACTTTGTTTCTATCAGGTCCTCTCTGACACCTCTTAGATTCCATGCCATCTTGCTTGATGACCTCCAAGTGAGAAGTGAGGTTTGATACAGATGTCTTATGGTGGCTGTGTACTCCATTGTCACTCATTCTCTGTATTTTAACCAGTTGTGAATTTTTGTGTTAACCATCACCCACTGGAAAAAAAAAAAAGAGACTTCTCCAAAGATACCTTGGAGCTGCAATAATCTATAAGAATAGAGATATGAAAGTATGGGGAAGTTTTATAGCAGATCCATTCAGTAAAATAAATAGTGGTTAGTTCACCCCTAGAGAGGCTATTTTTAAAGTATAAGGTGGCTGTATGGGGAAATGGAGGATCAGCAATTCTTGCTTTGTTTTCATTAACTGCCATTTTATTTTTGTGAATTATGCTTTGTCTCTTTACTCCATTGTGCAAATACTTTTGCTCATCTATTCTCAAATAACACTGGCCTTGACATGCATTCTTTTTAAATTAATTTTTAATTTGAATTTTATAAAAAAAATTTAATTATATTCTTCCCTGTCTCCCAACTTCTCCCAGATCCTCCCCACCCGTTTACACAGGTTTCCACACAGACAAAATCCCATACAGAAGAAGAAGTGAACATAAATTCCTACCTCTAACCAAGATGCAATTTGCAATTGATACCTACTGGGAGAAGGAAAATCTGGTTTTCTCTACCACACTCTAGGGCAGGCTCAATATCCAGAAGTATTTGACCAAATAAAACATGCTCTGCTCTTCTTTATTAGAATAGATACAGTCCCCACCCTACAAATTTAAAATCATACTTGCTTTGCCTTGGAAGCAAAGATTAATTAATTCTTCCCTGCACTAGTCATATACATTCACATACATACTAACTGTTCTCTGTGCTGCAGCCTATAAGTCAGCTTAAGTTCACAGTTTGGCTTGGGTGTCAGACATATGACACACTTAACTCAGGGCAGCACTAAAAATTGTAGCAAAGTGCTTAGGGTAAAGAAAGGTGAGAGACACTTGTGTCTCAGAGAATAAAAGACAAA
The DNA here is from genome assembly GCF_004664715.2 of Peromyscus leucopus. Taxonomy (NCBI): domain Eukaryota; kingdom Metazoa; phylum Chordata; class Mammalia; order Rodentia; family Cricetidae; genus Peromyscus; species Peromyscus leucopus. Next base: position 999,393 of record NC_051084.1, on the reverse strand, counting down.
TATTGGGCCCAATATCTGAATGATGAACTCTATTTTACCTGGCCAAAAAGGAAGCAAATATCAAAAGGAATCAGTATGAGGAGCAGAGACTCTAAAATGTGTGTTGGGAAGTGATTCTGTTCTGTGGCATATAGAGTGCTTAGAGGATGAATCAAAAGTAGACTTTGGAGTTTGATAAACACCTTGGGCTGCTTTGGTAGGGAATTCAAACCTTGTGCTAGAGGCATATGGGTGTTTGTTTTAGAAGAGGGAAATAGAATATCAATTCTGGCTTTGGACAATGACTTTGCAGGATGGGAGTTGTGTGAGGGGAGAGATTAGAAGCACATTGATCACCCTGGGGATGGTAAATTGTACATTTTAAAAAGATTGTCTCAAAATGTTCTTATGTAGAAGCCAAAAAGTTACTTTAAGGAGTAGAATTTCAGATGGCATTAATCCTTAGTTGGATTCCTTAATCTTTTCTAAGACCAACATTATTTTACTTTTGCTCTCATTTTGAGGCATTTTAAAAACCATTTTGTAAAAATATTTGCCAGTGAGGTTCAACATTGAAGTTTGTGCTTGCTGAGTTATAAATTCTTGGAATTATTATAGTAATAATGCTGAAAGAGTATAAAAGAATGAAGGAAAGAACATAATAGTATTTGAAAGCTTCCTACATACCAGACATTTAAAATACTTATTGTTTTTACAAAGACCCTAAAAGTAAGGCATTGCTACTCTAGTCTCATGGAGAAGCCATTTAAAGAAATTGTCAATAACTCACAGTTAAAGAGGAATAGAGAAGGGGTATAAACCCATGCATGCATAGCTGCTCCCCCAGTCTTATATACTTTCATCCTACCTTTTTTTTTTTTTTTTTTTTTTTTTTGGTTTTTCGAGACAGGGTTTCTCTGTGTAGCTTTGCGCCTTTTCCTGGAACTCACTTGGTAGCCCAGGCTGGCCTCGAACTCACAGAGATCCGCCTGCCTCTGCCTCCCGAGTGCTGGGATTAAAGGCATGCGCCACTACCACCCGGCGCATCCTACCATTTTTGATTAGGCAAGAATTTACTGAGGATCTACCATGTATTCTTTGTAGGTAATAGACTTTGGGGAAATGTTATTCACTAGATAATTATTTATTTGCTATTACTAACTCACATCTGCCAAATGAACCATTTTCTCCTATTTTCATCCATAATCTGGATTCTTAACTATAAAAACTACATAATACAAGCCTTTTATACATGGGTTGGTGAAATATTACCAATGGGAGCCATACAAAAGTTTTGAAAACAGGGCAGAACTCAAGCAAGGAAAACAGAAAGGCTAATTGCAGATATTTGCCCATCTTCAGCTTCTCCAACTCCAACCCCCTAGTCTCATCCCAAGTTCTGCAGCAGACCACCTATTAAGGTCTCCCTTTCCTCTTTCTCCCTACCTCTTTCTCCCTTCCCCTTCCCCCATCTCCAGTGGCTCACACAAATCTTCCCCTCCTAACTTTCTTCCCCCAATTCATTGTTCCCCTCCCCAGCCCCCATCTCCAGCAGGCAATCCCTGGGAACCCATAGACCACTCCAGGCAGAGAAAGAGGTATGCTCACTGAAGATCTTCACCTCTCCCACAGCTCCTCCAAAGCCAGTCACCTAGTTTTATTACCTAGCTCTGTAACAGACCACTTGATGTAACCTCCCTTCGCCCCCTTGTCCTCTCCTCCTTTAGATCACACAGAACTTCCCCTCCTGACTCCCTTCCCTTGACTCAATGCTTTATCCCAGCCCCAAACTCCAACAGTCATTCCCTGGGAACCCATAGACTACTGTGGACAGCTAAGCAGGTAAGCTAACTGCAGATCTTCACTTCTTCCATTCCTCCAAGCCAAATCCTACGGTCACATCTCCAGTTCTGAAGCAGACCACCTACTTCTGCTTCTCATTCTCTGCCCCCATTCACAGAGGACTAAGCAGGTCCATGTGGAGCACTCTGTTTTCCTCCCTCCTTTGGACCCCTCCTAGTCTACCCCCATGCCTAAGTGTCATTTCCCAACACCTTGAAACACATTTGATCTGGAACTCCAGGTCAACACCAATCAGGATCATACAAGAGTCTCCTTCCAGACAAAACACAGCCACCACATATCTCCTAAGAATCATAGATGGTAACAGGAAGTCCCACACAAAAAGACCAGATGGCAGCACCAAGAATTACAATCATCCAAAACCAGATGCCTAGACACCAACATAAAAACACAATCAATAACAGCCAAGACAATATGTGTCCATGAGAGCCCTGCAATTCTACCACAGCAGGCCCTGAGTATTACATCATAGCTGAAGTACAAGAAAAAGACCTTAAATTGGCCTTTGTGAATATGGCAAAACTCCTAAGAGGAAATGGAAAAATCAAAATCTAGGAAAAAACACAATGGGAGAAAATGAATAAAACCACCATTTAAGATCTGAAAGTGGAAATAGAATTGATTTAAAAAAAGCCCAAATTGAGGGAAATCTGGAAATGAAAAATTTAGGTCTCAAACAAGAAACTCATAGGCAAGCCTCATCAACAAAATGCAAGAGAGAGAAGAGAGACTCTCAGGCATTAAAGACAAGATAGAAGAAAAGAATAACTTGGTCAAAGAAAATATTAAATCTAAATAAATTCAAAATTTCAGGAAATCTGGAACACTATGAAAAAAAATCTAAGAATAATAAGAATAGAAAAAGGAGAAGAAATACAGGGGAAAAACCATGGAAATATTTTCAACAACATCATAGAAGAAAAGAAAATTCCAAATCTAAAGAAGATGCCTATTAATATACAAGAAGCATATACAGCATCAAATGGACAGAAACACAAAAGAAAATCCCCTTGACACATAATAATCAAAACATGAAGCATACAGACCAAAGAAAGAATACATAAAACTACAAGGGAAAAAGACCAAGTAACATACAAAGAAAGACGTATAATAATAACATTTGACTTCTTAGTGGAGACTCTAAAATCCAGCAGGACCTAGAAAGATGTTCTACAGACTCTAAAAGACTAAAGATGACAGCCTGGATTACTATACCTGACAATACCTTACATAAAAATAGGTGGAGAAAAAAACTATTCTATGATAAAACCTAATTTAAGCAATATCTAACTTATCTATATTAAGGATAAACATTAACTCTGGGTAAAAGGATGGGAAAGGATATACAAAGCAAATGGACCTAAGAAGCAAGCTCATGTAGACATTTTGCCAGTTATCAGGTGCCCCCTCTTGCTATTAGCTTCTTCAACTTTGCCCATAACTCAGTATATCTTATTAACTCTCCACTGGTAAACTCTGGGAGGATGCTGCCAGACTCTGCTGAGTCTTAATTTCCTCCCATTACATGGTAAGCTACGTGAGAATGAGAACCATACTTGTCTTATTAGGTCACCCTCCAGAAAACCAGTTTTTGGAAGGTCTGTGGTTATGTAGAAACTGACAATCTGATGAAAATGTGTCTGATTGCTGAAAATATATAACTTTAGATGAAACCATTTATGTGCTTTGTACCAATCTATAAATCTCATGAAGAATTTTTTGTCTAGTTGTATTTACACTCAGATTTAATTTTGAAACATACATTTTCAGACCGTTTGGCATCCCAAAATATAGTACACTTTTATCTCAAGTGCTTATAAAATGGGATGAACTAGTTAAGTAAATACCAGTCTAAAGAGTTCTTCTGTGACAGTCAGAAGACTTTCAGATCAGTTTTAATTCTGACACTTCATTCCAGGATCCATTGAAACATGACCTTCAAACTTCACGAGACAAAATTCTACACTGCATATAGAGAATATCATTCTAGCATATATAATTTCTGTGGACTCTTGGCACATAAATAATGAAAAATGGAAATGTTCATCTTATTTAAGATCTTGAGTAATTTCCCATAAGACTTGAGTTTTCATATATAGCAAGAGTTGTAAGGTAAGAGACTCTTAAAGCCGAAAAGAAAGTCTTTATTACCAGCCAGAAAATGCATAGAGAGCCTGCCCAAGTCACTTACAGCCCTTTGTCTTTTATGCATAAAAATCACATCCTGATTGTCCCACCAGTTAACAAGATGCAGGACTATAGAATCTGAAAAGTAAGGTTAATATATTTATGGACATACTGAAACTAAGGTCTAGGTCTTTGATGGATTAGGTCTTTGTTTTCATTTTGGCAGATGCTGGAGCATATGCATTGGATTTTAAGGTCAGAATGGCTCCGCTAACATGGAGTTAGGTCTGGGGCCCATTACACATACTTCTTGGGCCAACTACTACTGACACCCAATGTGTGTTCTCAAGGAGTTTCCAGCAGCAACTTTCCAAGATAAGAAGTCCCAGCCATATGTTCTGAACTGTTGGACCTTGACTGAGCAGCAGAAGCAGATGGGTCCCTGGGAAAGATGCCAAGATGCTGGCAGAACCAGCTCCTGGCACCTGGGTGCTCTCTTTGAGAAATGGGAATTTTCTGAATAATAGTAACAAGTATGACTGTGAAGATGGTGTTAAGACCAGTCTTGTTAAAAACTGGCTTTCACCCGTGTGCAACCTGTGCAAAGCACTGTGTCCTATGAAAGAGGTTTAAACCTAAATTTTCATGGACAAGATTTGAGATTATAAAAAACTTGCAGCAGAAAGAATCGCAAAAATCTACTACAGGGGTATATCTTCTGCATGAGTCCATGCATGCATGTAGGTGTGTTTACGCAAGATTAATCACTAAAAGTAAGTTTTATATGTAATCCTAATATGATATAAAATCTTCACTAAGACCTTGACTTTAGAAAATCAGAGTATTAATATTGAAGTTTTACTGTTTGCTAATTACCAAATAGAATCTGGAAGGATATGATGATTGGTTATTAATAATAAGAGTAACTTAATAATCTTATAGTCACTATCCTACATTCCCAATAGTCCAGAGGCCCAGACAGGGAGATTGTGAGTTGAGAACATCCTCAACTGCATAGTGAGACCCTATTCAAAAACCAAGTAAGAATTTTTTGATGAAAATAAAAATAACATCCAATATATATGAATCATATATTATAATGCTCTAAACCATAGACCCTCAAAGCATGGCTACAGGCTAAATCTGACCCATTGTAAAACACACACACACACACACACACACACACACACACACACACACACACACACACGTGTTTTTGTGTTCTCTATGGCTGTTTTCCCTTATATAAAAGCAGGTTGTAGAGTTTATATGGAGACCACATGACTTAAGAAGGTGAAAGTATTTACTGTTTGTCTAGAAATTTCCAGAAAGTCTGCTGGTCTAATCTGTATACCTCACACATATTTACTCCTATCATCAACTTGTGAAATATGGAATGTTTTTACTTTCCTCTTATATACAACAAAATTGGGAAAAGTTAGTGTTCTTTAAATCTTACAGCTAGAAATGATTCTGTCTCTGAGAATGTGAAGCCAACACCTCTGTGAATCTGACTTTCTTTGGGATAACCCTGTTGTAATACACAGGCAGACGAGGGATTCACTGGGAACTGGAAATGGCTTTACCTCCTGTTCTACTCAGGCTATCAGATTTTAGCTTTTATTCACTTTGGCCAAATGTCTGCCTTTCCCTGCTTGCCTCCTCTCTTTAGGTCCTCCCTTGCCAAGTCCTTCACTCCTAAGCCTTGAGGCATTTCTTCTGTGAATCTGCAAAACATTTTACCAACACAGTAACGTCTATGATAGAGACACTTCTAGCTTCATTTCAGGCCTCCTTGTGAGCAGAGGGTAGAAGAGATAGACCTTTCTCATCTCTATACTACAAGGCTTTAAATGGTCATCATCTGCTTTTCTGGCCTTTTCTCATACTAAGCCCCTATCATTAGAATTTTATTGTCTACTAATCCCTCATTTCTTGAAGTTTCAAGCATGTGTTCTCTAGTCTTTTCCCTCTATACTTACTACATACTGTTTTCTCACCCTCAAACATTCATTTCTATTATTGAAACCTCCCTAGTCCATATGAAAAATTATAAATCAACTTTAAAACATGATCCCAGAGCCAGCGCTTCTAAGATTCTTTTCATGTATTTTTATTTTTTTTACCATATTCCTTTTTATTATGTGATATCACTACACATAGAATGTTACATATTGAGTGCATGCCTTCCTGTTGGTCAATTAACTGAGTGGTGTAGATGAAGTTTACAATCTAGATAAAATTGTTTGCAATGAACCTGAGGGTATTTTAGCTATTAATTTAGGGATTATCAGTACTAATATTAGGGTTTATTACAGTAACCTATAATTTTGTCTTCATGTATGGTTGCTGAGTCATTATAGGACCAAGATTATATATGTTACACACACACACACACACACACACACACACACACACACACGTTGCATTATTTTACTTTCTTTTTCATAATTTTCTGAGGATTTTTGGTTGCTTTTGTTTAGTTTTATAATGATTTGTATTTTATAGCAGAGGAAAAATACAGTTCTAAAGCTATTTTTTCTAAGACTGCTTATTAAGGATGGAAATTCTTATTTTACAACATAGACATTCTGACAGACACTGCCAGATAACAGACTAACACCATTTTGTATTTCTTTCTCATTGGCAAAAACCAATATGGTGGTTTAAAGAGATTTTCCTAGACTTCTCTGCTTCTAAAATGGGCAGATGTCAAACATCTGGCCAATAAGATGTTATTGGAAATTTGCTGAAGTTGTGCCCTGCCTTGAGGTCAAGTGTGATGTTTGGAGCAACAGTAGCCATATAATAACCCCCTCAAGTTTAAATATAAAGGGCAAATAAATAGGAAAAAGATAAAAAGATCTGCACCTTTGGTGGCTTTTAGTCTCTACATTACCCCATATTTCGTGAGTCTAGATGACTTGTTTGTTTCTTGGGAAATAGAGTGTATTTTTAAAAACATTATTAATAAGCTTTGAGCATTCCTGAGTTTGCATCCAAAAGAATTCCACACTGAGATGGCTATTCTTGGTTGTCAAGTTGACGACATTTGGAATCAACTGAAATCTAAAAATGGGCACATCAGTGAAGAATTTTTTTGCTTAATCTGAAGTAGGAAGATCCACTTATTATCCAGATCTTGAAGACACATGCCTTCAGTTTAGGTCTTGATGTAGGAAGACATCCATCCCTTTAGTCTGGGCCACACTTTCTGCTGGAAGCCTGTATAAGGACATGGAAGAAAGCAGCTTTTGCTCTTTGTCTGCTTGCCCTCATCTTGCCATCAAAGGCATTCCTTCACTAGCATTAGAGACTGTTTCTCTAGGATTCCAGCATATATTAATGACCAGCTGAGACACCCAGCCTTGTGGACTGAACAATTAGTGGATTTTTGGACTTTCCATTCACAGTCAGCCATCGTTTGATTAGCTGGCTTGAGCCTGTAAGGCATTCTAATAAATCTCCATTCTATATATAGATAGCAAGATTCATTCTATAAATTCTGTTACTCTAGAGAACCTTGACTAATAATTCACAAAAATAGATGGGTAAAAAATTTTTACTCGAATGATACATTAACATAATTATTAAGAAGTTTGAAAAGTATTAATATCTAGCAATCAAAATATGATTTTTAAAATCAGGGAGCCAAATAATCAGCTTTTAAAAATAAAGTTTTAGACAACTACTAATGAGTTTTAAAAGAATCCACGGTATACTGCTAAACTTTTTAAGCAGTTCATAAATTGGTTTAAACAACTTGATTTCAATTTTATTTAGAAATATTTGGAAGTACATAATAACAAAACCATGTAATCCCATGGTAACCCCCAGGCCAGACCAGGGAAGCAGGTAGGCTAACTGCAAATCTTCTTCTCAACCTCCTCTCCTACAAATCCAATCCCCCACTCTCACCCCAGGCTCCACAGCAGACCACCTGCTCCAGCCTCCCCTTGCTGTCGACTCATCTCCTGCTGATGACTCAGATCTCCTCCAACCTTATCACCATTCATCTCATTGTCCTAGCCCCCAACCCCAGCAACCATTCCTTGGGACCCTGACAGCCAAACCTGCCTGAGAAGAAAGTAGGCCAGCAAAGTAGGTAGGCGACGTTCAGATCATTCTCCCTCAAATCCAGTCCCCCAACCTCATCCCCAGATCTATAGTAGATTGCATGTGGTGGCCCATCCTCATGCTTTGCTCCCATTCCTAGGACACTAAGTAGTTCCTGGTAGAACACTCTGCTTTTATCCCTCCTATGAACCCGTTTCAGCCTTCCCATCTCACCCTGATTCCTAAGTGTCAGCTCCCAACACCTAGAAACACATTCTAACTTGAACTTCCCATGGCCATACCTAGCAGGATCATAGAAGAACATCCTACCAAGCAACACACACTCCTTAAAACCAAAGAGGGCAACAGGAACCAAGGAGGCAGGGGAAGTCCCACACAAAAAATCAATAAAATTGATAATATTGACACCTATACAAATTAACTAAAAGGCAGAGAGAGAATATCTAAAATAAGAAAATTAGAAATGAAAAGGAGGACATAACTATAGACACTAGGGAAATCCACAGAATCATAAAGACATATTTTTAAATCTTGTTCTCCACCAAATTGGAAAATCTAAAAGAAAGGGATAATTTTCTCTACCCGTATTACTACCAAAGTAAATTCAAGATTAGATAAGCAATTTAAACATATCTGCAGTCCCCAGGAAAACAGAAGTAGTAAACAAAAGTTGGCTAACTAAAGGGGGAAAAAAGCCCAGGGCTAGATTGTTTCAGTGCATAATTCTACCAGACTTTCAAAGAGGAGTTAATGCTAATACCTCTCAAATTACTCCACAAAATAGAAATAGAAGACATAGAAATAGAACTGCTCAGTTCATTTTATGAGGCCACAGTGAGCCTGATGCTCAAACCATATAAATATCCAACAAAGAGACTTACAGACTAATTTCCTTTATAAGCACAGATTAAAAATTTCTCAAAAAAAAGACAACTTGCAAACAGAATCCAAGAACATATCAAAAAGATCACCCAACATGATTAAGTAGGCTTAATCATAGAAATTAGGGAAGATTCAACATATATAAACTGATAAATGTAAACCACCATATAAACAAATTGATAGGCAAAAAACCACATGATCATGCTAATCTCATGAGATGCAGAGAGGCCTTTGACAAAAATGTAATATCCCTTCATGATAAGAGTCCTGAAGAGGTTAGAGATCAAGAGATATACCTCAATACAATAAAGGCAGTATACAGCAAGCCTATAACCAACATCAACTGTAATGGAGAGAAACTCAAAGCAATTCTACTAAAAGACAAGACTTTCCACTCTCTACACACATATTTAATATAACACTTGAAGTTTTAACTAGAGCAATAAAATAACTAACTAAAGGAGATCAAGGGGATACAAGTTGGAAAGGAAGAATTCAAAGTACCTTTATTTGTAGGTGATATCATAGTATACACAAGTGATCCTAAAAATTCCACTGGTGAACTCTTACAGATGATAAACACTTTGGGGAAAGTATATGGATATATAATTAACTCACAAAAATCAGTAGCTTCACTATATACAAATGGCAAATGGGCATGAAAATAACACCTTCCATAATAGTCTCAAACAGTATAAAGTATCTTGGGGTTCCTCTAACCATTCAGGTGAAAGATTTGTAAGATAAAAACTTTAAGGCACTGAAGAAAGAGATTGAAGAAGATATCAGAAGATGGAAAAACCTCCCATGTTCTTGGATAAGTAAGATTAATACAGCAAAAATGACCATTCTACCAAAAGCAAGCGATATCCATCGTGATTCTAACACAATTCTTCACAGATCTTGGAAGGAAGTTTCAGCTTCGTATGGAAACAGAAAACAACACAGGGTAGCTAAAACAATCTTGAATAACAAAGGAACTGAGAGAAGTCTTCTTATCCTTGGTTTCAAAACCAGAGTAATAAAAACAACATGGTATTGGCATAAAATCAGACACATTGATCTGTGGAATTAAATTGAAGACCAAGTCATAAATGCACACATCTATATGGACACCTGATTTTTTTTTTATAAAGAAGCCAGAAACATACATTAGAAAAAAGACAGCATCTTCAACAAATGGTGCTGGTCAAACATGGTGGCTGCATGTAGAATAATCCAAATAGATTCATACTTATCACCCTGAACAAAACTCAACTCCAAATGGCTCGAAGAATTCATCACAACACCAGATACACAGAACCTTGTAGAAGAGAAAGTGGGGAATAGCCTTGAACTCATTGGCACAGGAAAAGGCTTTCCTAACAGAATACTGTTAGCATAGGTATTAAGACCAACAATTAATAAATGGGACTTTTATCATGAGGACTTCTCATGAAATGGAGAAGTTTCTGCAAGACAAAGGACACCATCAAAATGGGAAAAGATTTTTTACCAACTTCACATTCAATAGAAGTCTAAATTTAAAAATGTATAAAGCATTCAAAATCTAGATATCAAGACAACAAATAACCCAACTAAAATGTGGTACAGATCTAAACAGAGACTTCTCCAAAATGAAAACTCAAATAGCTGTGAAGCATATAAAGAAATGTTCAACATCCTTAGCAATCAGGGAAATGCAAAATACAACTACTTTGAGATTCCATCTTCTACCTGTCAGAATAAGTAGGATGAATAAAACAATCGACAGCTCACACTGGTGAGGATGTAGAGTAAAGAAAACCCCCATTTTTTGCTGGTGGAAGTGCAAACTTGTATAGTCACTATGGAAATCAGGTGGCGGTTCTTTAGGAAGATGGAAATTGATCTGCCTCAAGATCCAGCTATAGCACTCTTGCGCATATACCCAGAGGACTCTTCATCCTACCACAGAGACACTGGATCAACTATGTTCATTGCTGCTCCATTCACAATAGCCAAAAATAGGGGGCGGGGACCAGATATCCCTAAAAGATGAATGGAAAAGTAAAATGTGGTACATTTACACAATGGAATATTATTCAGCTATTAAAAATGAAATCATGAAATTCACATGTAAATGTATGGAACTAGAAAAAAAATCCTAAGTGAGGTAATCCAGAAAGACAAACATGGTATGTATTCACTTATATGTGGATGTTAGCTCTTAAGTCAATGATAAGTAAGCTGCAATTCATATAACTCTAGGTTAGGCCTAGAGTAAGGAACTAGGGGGGGCACATAAATCTCTTTAGGAAAGGGAAGTAGAATAGACAGTTATGGATGGGTGTGTGAATAAATAGAAGGATCAAGAGGAAAGGGAGAAAATAGAGGGGGATGAAGGAAAGACTGCTAAAATTAAAGGTCATTTGAGGAGTAGTACAGAAACTAATAAGTAGGAGTTTCCTATAGTGCATGCATGTATGAAGGCTCTGTAAATGAAAGCATGAAATAATTGAGAATAAAGAACCCCAAACTAGCCATCTCTTATCACCAAATGAACCTTTGGTACCAGTTATGGGTTACATCTAATCAAGTTTTTAGCCAAAGGGGCCCCATGAGAACCTCCAAACAACCCAGGTTGTAGCCAAGACTATAGGTTACTCTCCAGGACTGATCAGAAGACCCTATTGCTGATAATGACACCTATACAAGTCATTTAATATAAAAAAGGTGAGCTGATGTTTACTGAGAGAGCCTTCACCTCTGTGGGCTTGTATTCTTGTTACCAGAAGGTACTTTGTATGCTACCAAGGAGAAACATAAACATCAACCCAGCAGCAAACCCTCCATTATACAATGGTGTCCTACCTGCAAGATTCCCAATAGTGCAGTGGTGGCACAAAGCTTGTGGGAATAACTAATATCTGGTTTGTCTTAATGCTCACTCTATGAGTTGTAACCCATACCTGACATTGTGTGGGTGACCAAGAACCTAAAACTACATAACCCAGGGACCAAGGATAAAACCAAATGCTACTGTTCTACTAGACTTTAGTTTAGGAAGGTAGCAATAAAATGACTCAATGAAATTCTGCTATACTCATAGATAGTGTCTTCCTTATCCATCATCAGAGAAGTTTCCTCCTGCAGCAGATGGGAACAAATACAGAGATCTACAGCCAGACACTATGGAGAGAGTGAGAGAACTTGGAACATTAAGACCTAAAAGGGATGTCTCCATCAATTCTGCCTCCTCAGGGCTCAGGGAACCCTTCAGAAGAAAACGAGAAAAGAGTGTAAGAGCCAGAGGGCATGGAAGACACCAAAGAGTCAAGGCCCTCTCAAGTTACAGGATCACAAGACATAGAAACTTATGGAGACTAGGCAGCATTTTCAGGGCTACATGGATCTGCACCGGATGGGATGGGGTGCTAGAGCTGAAAGGATAAGTAAACACATGTACCCATCCTTAACCCCGAAACAACCTCCAACTGGTAACTACTTGCAAATTAAATTTTAGTTTTCTCCAGTGGAGTATCACTGGGGAAATAAATTGCTCTTAAGGGTAGGCTGCATGCCCAGCAGTAGATGGCCAACAGAACAAACTCAATAACTCAATGGCATCTTTGGATGTTCTCTGTCATGTCAGGGATTTTTTTTCTTCTTTTTAAAATTTTTTAGTTTTTGTTTTATTTTTATTCTCTCTCTCTCTCTCTCTCTCTCTCTCTCTCTCTCTCTCTCTCTCTCTCTCTCTCCCCTCTCTGAACTGTACAGGTCATTTTTGTATATTTTATGGCTTTCAGTTTTGTGTCTTAATGGGATTCCCAAGTGTGTTAATGAGTGGGTCTCTGCATCTATATCTGTTTCTTGTCTTTTCCTTGGACTCTTTTCCTTCTATTTGTGAGTTTTGTCCTATTCCAATGTGTTTGTTTTTGTTCTCTCTTATTATATTATATTTTATTATTATACCTTCGATACCTGTTTGTTTTCTAAGGAGACACAGAATGTGGGTGGATCTGGATGTGAGCAGAGGTAGGGAGGAACTGAGAGGAGTAGAGGAAGGGAAAATTATAACTAGGATATATGTAGAGGAAGGGAAAATTATAACTAGGATATATTATATGAAAAAACCTATTTTCAATAAGAGACAAAATTATGCATCACATAATATGAATTTTACTTATCTCTAGGCAGTTACCACCACAATTTTATTTCATTTTATATGAATGTCTGTTTTCAAAATACCCTTTTATGTACATATATTATTATTCAATTAAGAAAAATAGCACTAAATGTTATTTATAAAATTTTAAAAAATAGCAGAGGCCTTCTATCTGGAACATGGACAGGTCTACCATGTGGCAAATATCATATGAATAATTGGTAATTTGGAAAAATGTAAATTATATTACAATGGCCTGTATTTCACTACACTGCATCCATGCCAACATTGATTAAAACATTCAGCCAATGATACTTCACAGGAATAATGGGATGTTAGATCTGCAAAGAACCATAGAAATTTTTATTTGCTGTTGAATTTAGAGTTAGTTAAATTCCATTAACAGTCAAGTGGCATTGTACTACAATTTTATTTCCTGATTATTCCTTTGCAATCTATGACTCATAGATTGAGCACAAAGCCTGGATATACTCCTGCCTTTCCTCTCTTGGAGATATTTTCACCTCTGTTTGCTTTCCTATCTCACTGAACTCTCATTTTGAACAGTTTCAACACCCTGGAAAACCCTATTATCAAGAACCCAAGTGCTTGTTATTTTAAGAAAAAAAACAAAACAAAAGATAATCTCATCTAAAAAACAAGGAAACAGCCACTTGGGGGAGTAAAGAACAAAGCATTAATAATATTAAAAGTAGCCCTTTTATTTGAGGGTGATTCTTAAAAGTGTATGAAATGAGTCAATTTTTTTTTTCATCTGTCTGAGCTCTAATTCTCAATCCATGCAGTAGGTTTACTTAGGTATTCCCTCTTAGAGTTTCAAGGGCATAGACTAATGGAGAACTAAATATTCTCTACTATGTCAGTAGTCACAGGAACCAAATACTCTAATAGCCCCTAAGAAAGAAAAATATCTCATTGAAAACCCTGACTAAACCCCCATCAAATAAGGGTGATTAAATATTGTCTATAGAGATGCTGTCCCCATGCCTGAGGGTCCTATCAATCAACCTAGTAGCATGGTCTTAGGTTTGTTAGAGGAACAGGACCTTGTGGCTAACTTCTGGCATGTTGGTCCCAAGACATTGAATTTCCTCAAAAACATTTTGTAGTCTGAAAGGAGATTTTATATCCTAAGTGGTCTTTTATTTTATGGATGTCTAGAGTTCGTCTATTCTGTATGACAACTTGTATTCCCTTGATTCCTTTGATACCTTAGTGTTGTTCTATTCCAATTTGTTGCTCTAAGAATGTACTCGTTGGGAGAGTAAAACCAGAAGACAACATGTCCTGAGAACCATCACAAGTTGCTTAGAGTAGTTTAGAATGGCATAGTTCAGTGATCCTATGTCCACAGAAATAGTGTTTTTACTGGGGGCAGAAAAATGTTTTAAAAAGTGATGCAATTGGATTGGAAAGATGGCTCAGCAGTTAAGAGCACTTGTTGTTCCTGCAGAGGGAGGATTAGAATTAGAGTCCCAGCATACATATGGTGGCTCAGAACTGTCTGCCATTCCAGTTCTAGGAAAACCAATGCCCTCTTTTAGCCTGTGACGGCTCTTACACACACACAGTATGCAGAAATCCATACAGACCTCCCCCCGCTTTTTTAACACACACACACAATTCTTTGCAATGTGTTCCAAGCGGTAGGGTTGTCAGGCTTTGAGCTCTCCTTTGCTTCTGCAATATTTTGCTTTTATTTTAGATGTGCTTCTACCCTTCAACAGAAACAGTGGTGTCAACAGTGGTGTGAAAAAGTTGGCCATCTTCATGATCTTACCCTGAATCAGCACAGTAAAAGACAGATACTGCCTGTGTAGTAACAGAGCAGTGATAGCAGGAGTTGTAATGTATTTACTCTTAAAAGTAGCAACTATCCTCTAACATGAGTTTCAGCCCATTTACAGGCATTACATCCATTATCAAATTTAACTTTGACATATAATAAGACTATAGTTTGGGGTCAATGAAATACATATAAATGTTCAGTGATTTGCAAAGGGTGACTGGTTAGTGGTTGACATGGGACTCAGTTGAAATGGATGATGCAGAGTCCAGCCTCACTCAGTCTTTTCAGCTCCACATTAAGGACTTCTTCCTATCCAGAGATGCTAAGCACATGTAGGGAAGATAATGGACATTTCTAATTTTCTTTGGAGCACCGAGTCTGTGGTCATTATGAGACAGGAATATTAAGCTATTTTTCTTCTGTAGCCCAAAACACACTGAGTCAGGTCATGGACCCCAGGCCTTTGGAATTCCACACATAATGTGGCCACAGTCTCATAGAACCATAGATCTGGAAGGAGCTAAGATTACAAGGTGGGTCTTTTGTGCTTCTTGCTTATTCTGCATTCACGACATGAATTTTAAGGGGAAGGAAACCTATGTTCCCAGAAACTATCTCATTTTCAGTCTAATTTGACAGTTAATGAAGTGATATGTGCTTCCCCAGATAAAAGTCAGGGTCAATCAGATGATGTCTTTCTGGAATTTGAATTATGAGTCATAACTTGTGAAAATATTGAACAGAACTTATCATCCCTCCTGGACAGGGTACCAGGAACCTCAGGGATATCCTGAATTCTATTACAAATCTGTTAAGGAGTCTTCATGCTTGCATCAGCCCAGAGATACAGTCTTTTTTTGGCCTATCAAGTCTGTATTCTATATATTGGTTACTTTTCTCATCATTGTGAACAAATGCATCTCAGAAACAGCATACTGTGTATGCTGCAGTAGTGCACTTTCTCCTGCTCACCATGAAGGCAGTGTTGTGGGGAGTCTGGGAGGTACCTTTGTCATAAGAAGTTGTGTGGTATTGTGTTCCCCCATATATTGTGCATGCTAATAAACTTATCTGGGGTCAGAGACAGAGCAGCCAAAATATTAAACATAAAGTCTAGGCAGTGGTAACACACATCTTTAATCCTAGCATTCGAAAGGCAGAAATCCATACAGATAGGCATGGTGACTCATCACGCCTTTAATCCCAGAAAGCAAGCCTTTAATCCCAGGGAGTGGTGGTAGAAAGCAGAAAGATATATAAGGCATGAGGACCAGAAACTAGAAGCATTTGGCCTGGTTAAGCATCTGGCTGGTTAAACATTCAGGCTTTTGAGCAGCAATTCAGCTGAGACCCATTCTGGATGAGGACTCAGAGGCTTCCAATCTGAGGAAACAAGACAAGCTGAGGATCCGGCGAGGTGAGGTAGCTGTGGCTTGTTCTGTCTCTTTGATCTACCAGCATTGACCCTAATAACTGGTCTCAGGTTTGATTTTATTAATAAGAACTTTTAAGATTCATGCTACAAAGTTGTCTGTCATGGAGTGCAGAGGATTGATCCCTTTGTGCTAATGACTTCCTGTCAAGCTTTCCTTTGCCCTTAGAGACAACCATGTCCTTTCAAGCTTAATGACAATACTATATGAGCTGGAGTCACTTAAATGTCTCTGCTTCTTTTTGAGTAACAGCACCAAGGCAGCACATGGTTCATTTTCAACCTGAAATGGCATGGAAGCTAAGAACTTACTGTTGGAGAAGGATACATGAATTTCCTATTTGAGGTGCTGATTCTGATGCCATATATGTTGTTGGGGCAGTAAACTCATAAGTGCAGGAGGCAGAAGGTGGGTTGAAAGGACAGGTTGTTTATGAGGTTTTCAAAAGGGTGCATGCTTCCTTGGTTTTTATTGTCTGCAGGAGTGGGGAGGCTACCACCTATGACACCTATAGCTCTTGATAAAAGCCCTGATGGCAGTATTTGCTGTGGACAGTGGTATGACAACACACCACTTTTCTTCCTGCTTTGAGTTCAACTATGAACTTGTTCTCATCGAAACAAAGTGCTGCAGAGTGGCAGATTCTTCTTCACTCTTCATGATGCTCAAGTGATTCAACATCTTCTCTGTTGCATCCTGCAGTGTACATCCACATATGCAATCCTAAAAGGCTGTTCAAGGCATCAGGAACCTTTTCTCAACATACTGAAGAGGTCGTCCAGTAGGATGTTCAACTGAATAGGGATAGCCTTAATCCTGTAGTGTGTGAAGATGGTAACACTTCCCCCTAGCTTCATGGGTTACACAGGGGGAATCTGCAACTTATTTAGAACATTAGCTACCAATCCAAGTCTACACTGCTCAAGCTGATGGCAGCTTTTTTCCCTCAGTTTGGAATTTAAAACAGCTGTAGTTCAGAATGAAGTGGATGGCTTCAGCCATCCTCTAACTGACATAAAGCCTTGGTTCAAGATGCATCATGCAGGCCCAGGTGTCTGGCAACAACTGCCTTGGTCCTTACATCCAAGCTCCAGTCTTTCAAGGTCTACTGCAAGGGGAGTGTCTTCCATGATACCAGGGAATACGATAGCAGTGTTTAAAAATATCTGAATGAACTGACAACAAAGTCTATCATGTTTCTCTTGAAATTATAGTTAAGTGTCCTCTGTGTTAAAGAAAGATTCTTCTATCATCCAATACCACTATCTAGTACCATTCATTGAGAGTATTTCAATCTGAAATTCTTACAACCCTGATACACAAAGGCAACAAAGAAATTTCATTTTCTTTAAATTCTATCACTGTCTGGGGAGTGTCGAGGGTGACTGATGACTTTACTTCTTCTAGTCTTTTTAATATAATTCCAATAGTTATCAACACTCAAGCCTCATCTTCATTCATTCATTTTTTCACTCAATACATATTTTTCAGGTATATATAATGGGTTTAAGATAGAGTGCTTAGAGCCTTGGACCATAAAGCAATAAATAAGAGAAAACATGAACATTTTATAAATAAATGAAAGCAGACTCAAACACAAACTCCTTAGCATTCATGGAGCCAGTGTACAACCAGTACTTTCTGATGTTGGCTTTGTTGCTGTGTCTTTCTTCATCTCCACTTAGATTCTTGATGCTCTGTAGGCATAGCTAGTAGAGATGCATTTTTCTCTTTCTTTCTTTACTTGTTTCTTTCTTCCTTCCTTTCTTTATTTCTTGAGAAGTTAAATGTTTATTAAATCAATCCATGAAATTATATATCCACCAGTGGTTAGTAAGCAAATGCAGTATAAGTGTGGGTTAGAGGCTAGCCAATCAGAACTAGCTAAAAGACTAAAATTCCCTTTGGACCTTGGTACCTCACAATACCACCATCTAGCTCCATCCCCTGAATTGGATTTCAAGACACGGATTTGTTCTATACTATAGTAGCAAAGCCATCAACAAGGCAAGGATTTTACATCCATAGATTGAGTTTCTAATCTAGGTGCCATTGTCCCCATCACAGCTAGAAAGAAACATCATCAATAATGGTTACAAAAGCAGATGACACAGAGAAATTGCTACCTTTAGTTAGCAGAGCTCAAACTTAAGCCTTTTGCTGTCATGTGCAGATTATGATAAGCATGTTCTAGATCAGTGATTCTCAACCCATGGGTCACAACCCCTTTGGGATCCCATATCAGATAATGGGATTATCATTATACCTACATTATGATTCACAATAGTAGCAAAATAACAGTTATGAAGTGGCAATGAAATAATTTTATGGTTGAGGTCACCACAACATGAGGAACTGAATTAAAGTATCAGCGCATTCAGAAGGTTGAGAATCACTGTTCTAGATGGACATCAACAGACTTCAAAGCAAGAAGGATCATTTCAGAAGGAAGGATCTGGAAAGATCGAACCAAGTGGAGAATTGGAATGCAAAATCCAACATTCTCTGTCTTCCTTTTTCATCATCAATGTAACAGTTGGCTTACAATCCCTTTTGTAAATTGAAAACTCACTCTTTGTATAAAGGCCCATTATGGCAACTAATGAAGAAAAAGGAAGCTAAAAATGCAGAAAACTATAGTGAGAGCAAATATGCAAGTAGATTATCCACTTAATAGATACTTGTTAAACCATGACCAACCCAAAAGATAAATAGTTAATTATGTTAAGTTTTGAGACATTGTTTAAGAGTTAGATATGGTGATCTTTGCCCACATCCACTTGTCCATTATAATTAACATTTTAATGCTGGCTGACTTTAACATCAAGAAAATGAGAAACAAAAATCACCTCCACTAATATGGATTTGAATCCCATCAATAAAGTTTATCTGAGATAGATCCAGTCTTACAGGCTACTTGAGTGGGGAAATTTCAAATGTGATCATTAAGAGAATGTAAGAGAATGCCTAGTTTTGGCAAACAGACTCCAGGAACACATCAGAACAATTATCCACCATAATCAAGTAGGATTCATCCCAGGGATGCAAGGGTGGTTCAACATACAAAAGTCCATCAATGTAACACACCATATAACCAAACTCAAAGAAAAAAACCACATGATCATCTCACTAGATGCAGAAAAGGCATTTGACAAAATCCAACACCCCTTCATGATAAAAGTCTTGGAGCGATCAGGAATACAGGGAACATACCTAAACATAATAAAGGCAATTTACAGCAAGCTACCAGCCAACATCAAATTAAATGGAGAGAAACTCAAAGCAATTCCACTAAAATCAGGAAGGAGGCAAGGCTGTCCACTCTACCCATACTTATTCAATATAGTACTTGAAGTTCTAGCCAGAGCAATAAGACAACATAAGGAGATTAAGGGGATACAAATTGGAAAGGAAGAAGTCAAGCTTTCCCTATTTGCAGATGACATGACAGTATACATAAGTGACCCCAAAGATTCCACCCAGGAACTGATAAAGCTTATAAACACCTTCAGCAACATAGCAGGATACAAGATCAACTCAAAAAAATCAGTAGTCCTCCTATATACAATGGACAAAGAAGCTGAGAAGGCAATCAGAGATACATTACCCTTTACAATAGCCACAAATGACATAAAATACCTTGGGGTAACACTAACCAAGCAAGTGAAGGACCTATATGATAAGAACTTTAAGTCCCTGAAAAAAGAAATCGAAGAAGGTGTCAGAAAATGGAAAGACCTCCCATGCTCATGGATAGGCAGGACCAACATAGTAAAAATGGCAATTTTACCAAAAGCAATCTACAGATTCAATGCAATCCTCATCAAAATACCAACACAATTCTTCACAGACCTGGAAAGAATAATACTCAACTTCATATGGAAAAACAAAAAACCCAGGATAGCCAAAAGAATCCTGTACAATAAAACCACCTCTGGAGGCATCACGATCCCTGACTTCAAGCTCTACTATAGAGCTACAGTAATAAAAAAAAAAAAGCTTGGTATTGGCATAAAAACCAGCATGTGGACCAATGGAATCGAATTGAAGACCCTGACATTAACCCGCACACCTATGAACATATAATTTTTGACAAAGAAGCCAAAAGTGTACAATGGAAAAAAGAAAGCATCTTCAACCAATGGTGCTGGCATAACTGAATATCAACGTGTAGAAGGCTGCAAATAGATCCATATCTGTCACCATGCACAAAACTTAAGTCCAAGTGGATCAAGGACATAAATCCAGCTACTCTGAACCTGCTAGAAGAGAAAGTACGAATTAGTCTTGAACACATTGGCATCAGAGATCACTTCCTAAATATAAGACCAGTAGCACAGACACTGAGAGAAACAATCAATCAATGGGACCTCTTGAAACTGAGAAGCTTTTGTAGAGCAAAGGATACGGTCAACAAGGCAAAGCGACAGCCTACAGAATGGGAAAAGATCCTCACCAACCCCACATCTGACAGAAGACTGATATCCAAAATATATAAGGAACTCAAGAAATTAGGCATCAAAATGACCAACAGTCCAATTAAGAAATGGGCTACAGAACTAAACAGAGAATTCTCAACAGAGGAAACTCAAATGGCTGAAAGACATTTAAGGAATTGCTCAACATCCCTAATCATCAGGGAAATGCAAATAAAAGCAACTCTGAGATACCACCTTATGCCCGTCAGAATGGCTAAGATCAAAAACACTGAAGACAGCTTATGCTGGAGAGGATGTGGAACTAGGGGAACTCTCCTCCACTGCTGGTAGGAATGCAAGCTTGTATAACCACTTTGGAAATCAATATCAATTGGGAATCAATCTCCCCCGAGATCCAGCTATACTACTCTTGGGCATATACCCAAGAAATGCTCAATCATACCACAAGAGCACTTGCTCAGCTATGTTCATATCAGCATTGTTTGTAATAGCCAAAACCTGGAAACAACCTAGATGCCCTTCAACTGAAGAATGGATAAATAAATTATGGCACATATACACAATGGAATACTACTCAGCAGAGAAAAATAATGACATCATGAGGTTTGCAGGCAAATAGATGGATCTAGAAAAAATCATCCTGAGTGAGGTAACCCAGACTCAGAAAGACAAATATGGTATGTACTCACTCATAGGAGGATACTAGATGTGGAACAAGGATGACTAGACTGCTACTCACATCACCAGTGAGGCTACCTGGAAAACAGGACCCCAAGAAAGACACGAGGATCGCCCAATGACGGAGAAATGGCTGAGATCTTCATGAACAACCTGGACATGAGTGGGAGCAATGAAGGGTGAGGGTCTAGGGAAAGAGAGCGGGAGATCCCAGCTGGATCAAGAACAGAGAGGGAGAACAAGGAATAGGAGACCATGGTAAATGAAGACCACATGAGAAAAGGAAGAAACAAAGTGCTAAAGAGGCCCACAGAAATTCACAAAGATACCCCCACAAAAGACTGCTGGCAATGGTCGAAAGACAGCCGGGACTGACCTACTCTGCTGATGGAATGGCCAAACACCCTAATAGTGTGCCAGAAACCCCATCCAAGGACTGAGGAATCTGGATGCAGACATCCATGGCTTGGCCCCGAGTGGAGTGCCAGGAGTCTAATTAGTGAGAAAGAGGAGGGTTTATATGAGCAAGAATTGTTGAAACCAAGGTTGGATAAAGCACAGGGACAAATAGTCAAACGAATGGAAACACATGAACTATGAACCAAAGGCTGAGGGGTGCCCAACTGGATCAGGCCCTCTGAATAGGTGAGACAGTTGATTGGCTTGGTCTGTTTGGGAGGCATCTAGGCAGTGGTACCAGATCCTGGGCTCATTGCATGAGTTAGCTATTTGAAACCTGGGACTTATGCAGGGATGCTTGGCTCAATCTGGGAGGAGGGGACTGGACCTGCCTGGACTGAGTCTACCAGGTCAATCTCAGTCCTCAGGGGCGACCTTGATCTGGAGGAGGTGGGAATGGGAGGTGGGCTGGGGGGAAGGGGAGGAGGTCAGGAAGGGGGAGAACAAGGGATTCTGTGGCTGTTATGTAGAATTGAATGGTATTGTAAAATAAAATTAAATTAAATTTTAAAAAAAGAGAGAATGCCTAGTTTCGGATACTAGAAACACACACAATGAGAAAGAAAAACACACTCACAGATTTGTGAGTGCTTAGCTGTTACCCAATACCTCATAGCCAATGAACTGTCTCTTACAACTAAGACAGAAAGATGCAGCGATTCAAATATATTCAGTATTTAAGATTATAGTCAAATATGGATCTGCTTGTCAAGTCCTGATTTCCAAGCATTCCCATGTAGGTGAGGCAGAACTGTCCCAGCCATCTGCCAGATGCACTTCATATCTGCGCAGGATGGCTCTGGAGGCAGGTTAGCATCTCTGTGGTAGGTCTGCCTTCAAAGCAGATCTGATACACCGCTGTGAACAATGGAGAGTTGTGTAGAAGCTTCTTAAGGAAGCAGTACGCTAAGGCAGAGGTCTTGAGTCCTTGAAGCTTCTGCCCATTCAGCACCTCCTTCTCTAATTTTCCAATAGTCTTCCCGGTCCTGGTGAAGGTGGCCACCTTGTACTCACTGCCTCTGTAACAGGTAGCGATGAGGTCAGCCAAGCCACAGCTTACCAGGAAGGTGGCTGTGGACACCTGGCCCTTGCAGAAGATCCTGGTGAAAGCAATCATTTCTATAAGGCCAAGGCAGATGATGGCAGCCTTACTGTTGTTCCCACAGTGGAGACTATCACAGAAGGTGGTTCCCATAGCAACAATGTTTTCCAGTGCTCCACAGAGTTCCACAGTGTCAACAGCATCCACCACAGTGATGCAAAAGTTGGGGGTCTCTAGCAGCTCTTTGAAGAGAAGGCCATTCTGAATGACTTTGCTGCCGATGGTTGTCTCACAAAACTTCCCAGCAGCCACCTTGCTAGCTTTATTAGCCCCCATCAGCAAGCTGACATCCATCACCGTCTTCTCTCTAATGATGTCGGAGATGAGCTGCAGCCCTCTTGGGCCCTCGTCTATGCCCTTGATGTGTGTAATGCCCAAAGCCTTCTTGGGCACCCTGCCAATAATCTCATTACAGATTTTTGTGAATGAACTAGTGTGAGGTGGTGAACACCAGCAGATCTGCATCCTGCACTGCCTCATTGATTTTTGGGACGTCAACCACATTTTCTGGCAGCTTGTGTCCTGGAAGGTATTTGACGTTTTTGTGGTCATGATTTATGATGTCGGTCTGCTCCCTTCCGTTCACTGCTTCTTCAAAGACTCACATCTTGACTGTGGAGGCGAACTCCTGCTGGTTCTTGACATTTGTCCCAATTATTTTTGCAATGGCTGATCCCCAGTTCCCGGAGCCTATGATGCACACTTTCAGGGGTGCAGCAGCCATGCCCAAGCCAGAACTACAATACACACCCTAAAGGTTTTCAAAATTTGGAATACTCAACAATCTACATATTTTAGATATTAATCCCTCTCGGATGTGCAGTTGGCAAATATCTTCCCTCATTAGGAAAACTGCATACACACTTTCAGAAGAAGAAACTTGGACCTTCTCTCTCACACATGCAGAAACTAACAAAAAGTGCTCCATGCGCTTAAATTGAAAACCCTGAAAATGCTATCAGAAAGCATAGAGGAGAGCCTTTATGGCACTAGCACAGGCAGTATATTTTGCATAAAACTTTAAAAAGCACAGTGCAGGCAAGTGGCGTTACATAAAACCATGAAGACGGTCATGGGAGCAGCTCCTTTATAAATGTAGGGCACAGTCTGTGCAGTTTCTGACAGCAATTTGACAATCAATGTAACATGGGAGTGTGTGCCCAGGACACCACTCCAGTCTCCTTTCTTTCCTTCCTTTCTTCCTCTTTTTATTCCTTCCTTCTTTCCTTCTATTCCTTCTTTCTATCTTCCTTCCTTCTTTCTTTCCTTCCTTCCTTCCTTCCTTCCTTCCTTCCTTCCTTCCTTCCTTCCTTTCTCTTTCATGAAGTTGCTTTGTAGCCCAATGTAGCCTCAAACTTAAACTCTCTCCATCTCCTTGCCCTAAACACTGGAGTTCTAAGTGTGCAGCATGCCCATTTCCAGTTCATTCTAAAGAAAGATTATCATCTTATGTCCAGAATTGGGTCCTGGGTAAAGAGCTCTATCAACACTTCCTGATTATCAGATACTTTTCATTCCTGTGCAGAATTATGAGTCAATTGCAGTCTCTGTTTTCTCTCTAAAGATGTATCTGTTCTTCCTTCACTCTTACCTGTCTACCACATGAACAAGATTAATTCTTAAGTCTTTAAGGCAAATGTAGTGAAAGAGGCAGTACCAGCAGTATAAGGCTGATGGAACTTAGGTGTGGTGGTATTGTGTTCCCCAAAATATTGTGCATGCTAATAAACTTATCTGGGGTCAGATAACAGAAAAGTCACAATATTAAACATAGAGGATAGGCAGTGGTAGCACACGCCTTTAATCCTAGCATTCGAGAGGCAGAAATCCATGTGTCCAAGGATACAGACAGGTATGGTGACTCATCACGCCTTTAATCCCAGAAAGCAAGCCTTTAATCCCAGGGAGTGGTGGTAGAAAGCAGAAAGGTATATAAGGCCTGAGGACCAGAAACTAGAAACATTTGACTGGTTAAGCTTTCAGGCTTCTAGCATCACAGTTCAGCTGAGAGCCATTGGGATGAGGACACAGAAGCTTCCAGTCTGAGGAAACAAGACCAGCTGAGAAGTTGGCCAGGTGAGGTTAGCTGTAGCTTGTTCTGTTTCTCTGATCTTCCAGTGTTCACCCCAATAACTGGCCCCAGGTTTGTCTTATTAATAAGAACTTTTTAAGATTCATACTACACTTAGGTGTTTTTCATTAAAAAAAAAAAAAAAAAAAAAAAAAACTTGATGGCATATTGCATGCCCCATTCGGAGATAAGGACTGCACATTAAAGAAGAATAGAAAGGTCAGCTGCAGGGGAGATCTTAATTGTTTGTCCTCTAAACCATCTCTCACCATGACTTATTGCCAAGTGCAAAGAAAGAAGAGACTAGGCCATAATAAGTAAGAGTAAGCATTCCCATTAAGATGTTAAGAACCCCAAGGCAGAACTCTGTCTCCTAGTCATGTGCATACAAGAAGTTTGAGAGAAATCCTGTTGGCATTTTTTGAACTCAAAGTTGGTGATATCAGTAGCAGCCGAATTTTGCCTTCTGCATTCAGGCAGCCCTGGGTTGGCAGGGAAAGGTCTGTTTCTTGAGCTATGGCTCTGTCTCATTGAGCACATAGTTGGATCCCTGTTGTTTTCTGTTAGTGTAAAGAAGAAACACACATAGAATGGAATTTTCTTATTGCTTTGTCCTGTTTTTTACCCTCTCATCTTCAATTTGCAATTACAAAATGTGAATTAATTCCAAATTCTAGTACTTTTGTTTCACAATTGTATGTTGCAAATTTTTAGTTTAGAACTAAAATATGGATGATTATGAGAGAAATTAGGTAATTAAGAGTGTGTTTAGTTTTTGCATTATGAACTGGTTTTATTCCAAAGGTTCATTTGTATGTAGGCTGCCAACCATGGCCCAAGCAGTGAACAGATGCTAATTGCTGGGTGGCTTCCAGTTTGAAATGGCACCTGGCATGCCAGCAGCTCTGAACATAGCACTGTCCTTCCGTCCTCATGCTGCCTACGAAGGCACTGAATGGGGCAGATGCTCATTTCTCCTGAAAATGACTTGAATCTTGGAAGTCTCTTAGTAATTTTAAATCTAATTTAACATACTCCAGTAAAAATGCTGGAGATTAGACAAAATACTATCAGGTGTGCCTTAGAGATGGAGAAGCCCAACTAAATAGAACTAAGCCACTTACAGTCAGAATGAACCTTTGGACATGAGCTGGGAGCTTTGCTGCCACCCTGCCCTCAGCTGTTGAAGATGAGAAAACAGTATCAGGAAAATGGGTGGGAGTTTACGAAAAATACATCCCAGAGATAATTTGTTCCATTTACCTCTCGGTGGAGAGAATCAAGAAAACACCAGAATTGGTTTTCAACATGCTATATTGTAACCCCACACTAAGTATAAATATCATTTGGAATACTCAACAAGCTACAAAAAATATTTGCTAAATATGAGTAAGATATCTCAAGGAAAAAGCAGACTGGGGAAAAAATGAATGGGAAGAAAACAAGATTGTGAGAAAGAAAGAGGAAGGGAGAGGGGGACAGAGGGGAGGGGGGACGGAGGGAGGGAGAGAGAGAACCCAGGCATGACAGAGGCACTAGTGCAGTCAACGTTTAAAGCAGATAGGGGCAGAAGTGATAAGAATGTGGGAAATCACATCAGGATAGAAGAGTGGGGGGGGGGAGCATGAAGACAGAAGAGTTGAGGCGCTGAAAAGCTAGTTTAGCAGTCAGGAGCACGTACTGGTCTTGCAGAGGACCCAGGTTTGGTTCCAGCACCCACAGTGGGCAGCACAACTGCCTATGATTTCAACTCTGATGCTTTCTTCTGGTTAACTGCTTTACCTGAAAAGAAAAGAAAAACAATAAATTTAGCAGCCAGTGACGGAGGATTTGGGAGACGAGATTTCCTTACACAAAGACCTAAATACACAGATGGGAAGGGGCCGCCAAGCATGATTGATCAGCAAGTCACAAACAGATTTACCTGCAGACACATCCTAGCAAGAACATGAATTTCAAGCATGGGGGGAAATATTCTACAAACGTTAAGGTGGAAGGAAAAATATTTTCTTCCTCTAGGAACAAAAAGAAGGCTAGCTTCCTTTTAGAGTATAATACTTCTTTAATAGGACATTGATCCACAAAATACAAGTTAAATCATGCTAAGGAAAATAAACTATAATTAAAATCTCATTTACTTAGTCTTTCATCACATTAAATGTAACTCCATATGGAAGCAAATACTTAACCTCACCTTTACTATACAAAACCTACTTTTCCTGCTTTAATATTATGACGTTTGCAGGTGATTTAAAAATATCCCTCATGACTTCTCATGGTGCTGCATATTAACGTACCTGACTTAATTAAAATTTCTTCCTCACTTGTCTGTATTTCAAAGGTGACTTGCTTATGTCCTTTTACTGAGTCAATATAATTTTGGCTATCTCTGTGCAGAATCTAAAAGAAAATGTCTCTCTTACAGGTTCCCTAGGGACCTTTAACCAAGGGGTCCCAGTAAATTCAGAGACTATTAGCATTTCCTGATGTTTACTAAGTCTCTCCCTGTGGCTGTGATCTTTATGAGGAGCCTATCGAAGATTGTGTGCCAGCTTGCTTCTCTTAACACCTAATCTTGCCCAAACTGCATTAAAGAACAAACACTTTTTTTTTCCTTATTATCAAATTCTACAAACTCATTTTTCTTTTGGTTGTTGTTGTTGTTATTTTCTCTGTCTTCCTTTTTAATTGGTAGGTCATACTTTAACTGTATTTGGTTGATTTCTCAAAGAAGAGATTGTATTGCATTTGACTACTGAGAGAGCCCATAGTCCCGGTGGGTCCTGGTTTCCACTATATACACTCTGATTTTTCAGGCAAGAGAGTACTGTGTGCAAATGAGTCCCAGTGTGTTCTGTTCAGAGCCAGGGCTAACCTTCTCTTGCGTCAACACTCTGCAGTGAGGGGAAAATAATTAGCTGCACAGCATATATCTTTAAAGTTTTGATAAAAGACCGTGAAGGGCAAAGTGAAGCAGAGGAGTGGGGGAAGGATTTTTTTTTTTATTAAACCTAGCAGGGAGGATGGTAAAGATACTCATTTCCATAGATAAACAAACCAGCCAAAGGAAAAGAACATCTGCTGGGAAGGGCTCCCCCAACGTGTAGCAGATGTGTTTCAACAACAAAGCATATCCTAAAAGCATTTCAGGATTTAATTATTCAACTGTTTCAGTGAGCATAGGAGTGAGGGATGGGCCGAGGCAGCAAATTGTAAATTTACTGAGTCTAGAAATTAAATTCCAAATGTAGCTTAAGATTTTACATGCCAAAGCATCAGTCACAACATATTCTGACTGATTTTTTATACACTCTACCCCACACTGCCTTTGTTCAGTCCATCTCACATGTACGGTGGCTCCTGGCCCAGACCATCCTCTTCCTCCCACGCCACTCACAATGCTCACATCTCCACTTACATTTCTATAATGACCTTCCATCTCATCTCATAGCCTTCAGATTTTCTCTGTGCTAAATTACTGTCCAGCTTCAAGGGAACTGACACCTTTTTAACCTTCTGCAGGAACTCCTGCACATACACACACACACACACACACACACACACACACCTCACAGAGCATATACACACACAAATAAAAATAGAATAAATCTTTAAAAATAGGTTCAAAATTCATCATCAGATCTGTAAATTAGTAGGGGAAAGGGAGGTTGCATGAAAGCTTAAAGAATAATTAGTCCAAAGCAAAGTAGCATAAGGTAAAGAGGGCTGGAATAAAATAAACTGTTAGCAACAGAAGGTGTCTACAAATTAGCTCAGGAGTTCAGATGGGAAGGGCTATCTCTGAGTGACACACAATATATATAGCCAGAGTCAAGCTTTCCCAGGAATAATCCAGGTTCTACAAGGTTTGTTATCTGAGAAACCAGCTGAGCAAGCACAAAGTATTTCATTACAATGACCCCAAGCAGCTAGAAGGATGTGTCCTGGGCTCCTCTTCGTCATCATTCATGGCTACTGTGTAAAAGTCCAATACGTTTTGGTGAAGAATCCCTCCTTCCAGCTCCTGCTCTGTGCTTCCCTCCTTAGTACATGTTTGCATTCCCCAGTATCTCCCACCTTTATGGTTTTGGATGTCTTCCGTCTTCACGATTCCCTATAACTTTTTAACTGTAGAGTAAATTCCTCCCAAACTTAAAAAAAAACAACTCACATGTCTTTTCCTCTCTGATGCCTTTCCTGCTCACAGCTACTAAAAATGTTTTCAGGAATGGTCTCTTTCATGAACTTTCATTAGGCCTGCCACTATGGATTTAACAGCTACTATTCATTTTAAAATTCTGTCTTTAAATAGAACATAAACTTTATAAAGCCTTAATGTCCTCAGCATGTGTGTGTTATACAGATGAATGGTGTAGTAAATTTTATAAAGCCTACACTCACCAAGTTGAGTATCATGGAGGTGTTGTGGCAGGGGAGGTTTGTGGGAATATATAAGGACATATATTATCCCATATCTTACATGTGTCACAACAGAAATAGTAAGTGCAGACTAGCGTTTTCTGTCCCCATTATTTCATTTATGTCTGTGAATTAATGTTATGTCATTATGGTGCTTTTTACTGCAAGTGTCAAAATACTTACCTAATTTAAGCAAGACACCCAAATGTCTATCTGTCTGTCTGTCTGTCTCTCTCTCACACACACATACACACATACACACACACACACACACACACACACACCAGTAAAACTAAATATATATAAATACACATTTATTTATTTACTTACTATTTTTTATGTTTTCAGACATCTTCTAGAACTCCTGGATGACAATCTCAGCTTGCTGACTTGTGATTTTTAACAAGTAGCTGGATGATATTCAGCAGATGTGTTCAGCACAAGTTGTCCTGATAGTCACAAAAGAATAACATAGTCCTGAAGGACAGTACACACAGTATGTCCTGATCAATTGAATTGTCCCTTGAATGGAATTTGAGTGATCAATTTTTCAGTTAGCAAGCAAGTGTGCTGGCCCAGTGCACCACAGAGCCAGCAACATAGTTATGACTTTAGTTGTAATAGGAAAGTCTTCTCTCTGTGACATTTGCTAGGTTAGTACCCACGGGTTGATACACAGGCCTACCATCAAGTTCTATGATTTCTCATTAAAACTATGAATTTATGGGCATGTGCATAAAAGTGTGAATGTGTGTGCATTTGTGCATGCATGTGTGTCTGAGCACGAGTGTTCAGGGAGCAAACCCTGCAAAGCTTTATAACTCCTCAAAGATACTTGAAAAGCATCGTGCTTGGAGGTCTCAAAGCTCCTGCATCCACCTGTGAGAAACACGGAATTGGAAGTGTGCTTTGTGTCTATGGAAAACCTTCCTGGCTTTAGAAGCAGGTCTGAAAGGCAAAAGCTCCCAACAGCAATAGGAATTTTTCAACATTAATGGAAACTTCGCCTTCCCAGGTGCCTAGTGCTTCCAGCAGGATTAATTGTTTACTATTCACAAAGGACTTTGAAGATGAAAAGATCCCCATAAAGGCTGAAAATGAACACTTGCTTTATTTGCTTTTCCCAACCTGCAGTTGAATCCACAGGGCCACTGTATCTTTGATGCAGCTCCAAGATTATAATCATGATGACCACCCTTGGAGCTGCAAGTGGAGAGCAAGCAGCGATCAGGGGTGGGCGGTTCGGGGCATGACTTTGCCTCAGCTCTAATTTTAGTAGTAGTCCCAAGAAGTTCTTTGGTATCAGAGTCCCAACACTCAACTGCCTGCTGTGTGGCCTCAGGCAGGCTGATTTAGCCTCTCTGAGATCCACTTGCTCAGCTGAGAGATGAGATCATTATAAATATCTAGACATTGTCCTTTAAGGTGACTTATAGGATTTAGGTAGTTCCTGGCACATCGCTGATATTTGTCCAAGTATAACATTGCTACTGTTGCCAAGTTATTGAGAAATGTGAATAAATAAGGCCTCCACTTTTTGATGCTGCAGAAGTCAACATAGATTGATCCAATTTAATTTTTAAAATTTCTTATATTTTGAATTTAAAAATAATTGCATTATTTTCCCATTTCCTGTTTTCCCTCCAAAACCTTCCATATACCCCTTCATGCTCTCTTTTAAACTCATGTCCTATTTTTTATTAGTTGCATACATGTATGTAATACATTTGTTAAAATATACATGCATAAATATATAAAAAACAACCTGTTCATATGTTACTTGTCAGTATATTTTCAGGGTAGACCATGTGGTATTAGATAACCAACTGGTATACGTTCCTCTGGGGAAGACTATTTCTGCTATCAGCATTGCTTACTTGTCTGTAGTTCTTTCTGTAAGGCTGAGGCTTTGTGGTATTTTTCCCATCCACATTAGAATGGATGGGATTTTTTTGTTTATTTATTTATTTATTTATTTATTTATTTATTTATTTATTTATTGTACTTCTTCAGCTCATGTTTAGGTAGTCATGTTTATAAGATTTTATGGGCGTAGCTTCTGACCTTCCTGGAAGACACAATCTCATATCAAATTCTCTGTCTAACTCGCAGTTACACTGTGTCCACTCTCTCTTGCACAGTGAACCATGAACCTTAGGTTTGGGCCTTGTTTGATAGATGTATCCCTGAGGACCAGTGTGGTTTTCCGTAATGGTCTCTTGTCTCTTGCAAAGAGAAGTTTCCTTGGTGAGTAATGAGAGCTATGCTCTTCTGCGGGTATAATGACAAATATGTAGAATATAGTTGGAATTGTGCTGACTTCGTACGGCTGTTGTAGGTTCTCCTCTAAGATCTGTAACTTCACTAGCCCTGGGTAGTTAGCCATGTTTCCAATACCAGGCATGGTTTCCCTCTTGTTGAGCAGGTCTTAAATCCAATTAGAGAGTTGTTGGTTGCCACTAAGGTATGTGTTCCTCTACTGCACCCTTAGGGTTATCTTGCCATGCTGGTTATTTTTGCAGTTCATAAGCAACATAGCTGAGTAGGACTGCTGGTTTCTCCCCTCCTTTTGGAAGCATAGTACCTCCTGGTACCATGAAAGCTGGTCCTCAGGGAGGAGGATTTCAGGTCAGTTTCAGATCAGGGACCTCTGGGCCCTGCATCTGAAGTTTGTGATGTCTTCAGCAATAGAGACTTACCTTCCACCTCTGGGGGGCAACCAAGGACAACAACAAGAGCCTCTAATGTTCTGAGAGTCATTTGGACAATGCTGCCCAACAACTAATTTATATTTAGAAAAACACAAAGCAGCAGACAAGAAGCAAACAGACAAGCAGACATCATTGCTATTTCTAGTGTGTGTATATTGGCAGTAGGGTAGCAAAGGACTCCAATAGTGACTCAACAGGAAATAATCCAGCAATCTTTTTTTACACAATTGTTTTACTTTTTCCTCCAGTGTATTTTTCTATTTACTCTTCAACTATTTCATACATATTATATATTAACCTTATCCTCCCGTTTTCCTCTCCTAGCTCCTTCCTCCTTCTACTGAACCCCCTTTTCTTACTAGTAAATTTCCCTCTTACCTTCATGCCTTTGTTTGTGGCCCACTGGATTTAATCAGGGTCACCTTCATGAGCATGGGTGAGGGTTATTTAGTTGGGCAAGGGCAACTTACCAGTGGCTACAAGTTCCCCTTCCATTGGCAACCATTAAATGTCCATCACTCTTCAGGGAGGTGTGTGTTCTCTGAGTCCATCCTCTAGTCATGATGGAATGCTGATGGATCTTGTGAAGGTTTTGTCCAGGGAGTCGTTGCTGCTGTGAGTTTAGGGTGTATCACACATGTCATGTCCAGAGGACAGTTTGTAGAGTATTTCTTCCCATCCTCTGGCTTTCTTCCCCATCTTCAGTGTTGCCCCTTAGAGAGGGGTGGTATAGAGGTTTCCTTTAAGGCTGAGCACTCAGTAGTCACTTACTCTTAAACTTTGACCTGTTGTGTGTCTCTGTACCAGCCATCACTCACTGCAAACAGAAGTTTCTCTGCTCAAGGTTGAGAACAGCACTACTGTATGTGTATAAACATAATCATTCAGGAGTTAGTTTGACATAGTGTCAATAGAAAACAATCAACAATAGTAGGTTCCCCTTAGGGCCTATGCCCTCCCTGGCCATGGGCTTTGGGTCGGCATTAGAGGAGCAAACATGAATTCTTCTTGTGGACCCTGCCTAAATTCCAATCAGAAAACAGCTGCTCACCCACACAAAAGTTGTACTGGCAAGTTTTTAGGTCAACTTGACACAGGCTAGGATCATTTTAGAAGAAAATCTCAACTGAGAAATTGCTCTCACCAGATTGGGTCATAGGCAAGTCTGTAGAACATATTCTCAATCACTGATGGGTGTGGGAGGGCTCTGTCCATTGTGAGTAAGGCCACTCCTGAGCTGGGGGTCCTGGGATCCATAAGAAAGTAAGTTGAGGAAAAAAAAAAACATGAGGAGCAAATCCATAATCATTACTCTCCCATGGCTTCTGCATCAGTTCCTGCCTCTGGATCCCTGCCCTGACTTCTCTGTGTGAAGGACTACAAGACATAAGATGAAATAAACCTTTTCCTCCACAAGTTGCTTTTGGTCATGGTGCTTCATCACAGTAATAAAAATTCTAACTAAGACAGTAGCCCTGCCACTGTTGCCTCACTGGATACATCTTGCTTTGCCTTCTATGTTGGAAGTGTAACTGACAGGGTTCCCAGAAAGCTAAGACTATCAATGACCTTTCTCCCCCAGCAGCCTGCATAGCATTTTCAAACATCGTTATACCTAGCCAGCAGAGTTCCTCCAGGATTTTAACTAGTTTCTTTAATCTGGTTTGCCTCTTTGCTCCTACTCACAACTTGGCTTCCATTGTCCATGTTTCCACCTTGTTTCTTAAAGTTGAGAAACCAAGTATCTATAAATTCTATGAAAGTGAAATTGGAAATGCATACATGTTTTGATTCCAAGGTCTGAGAAGAAAAAGGGAAGAGATACAGGTTTTAAGCCCAGTCCTGTCTCCATGTCTTTCAGAAACTGGAGTTAAACTCGATCATCCCCATTTTCCAATCAGGAACACTCCTGGGAATGAAGTGGACACAGGCAGAGAGGGGCTGGAGCACCACAGCATTACTGTTTCCAGTTCTGCTGGGCTCTAGTTCAGGGGATCATGGTTGAACATCACTGCTCAGTCCTAGCTGAAGGTCCTTGGAGATTTACAGCTGTTTCCAAGATAAACAAGGGGCTAATGGTCCTGCCTGGAATCCTGCCTCTAGCACCAACCCCATGAGACCTGTGAATGTGTCCCTGTGTGGGTATTAAATAGTCAACCCATGAAGAACATAAAAGAAAATCTAGTCCATTTCTCAAGCACCAGTCCATACTAGACTGGTTTGTTGGGGAACTGTGGGATCTTAAAACTTTTGATGCCACAATATGGTACCTAGAAGGTTCATCTGAAGTTCTGAAAATCGAGTTTATAAAATCCTAAAATGACTTAACATGATCTGAATCAGACTTGGAAAAAAGTTTCAGAAACACAATAATTGGGGTGATGGAGGTTCCCAACCAGGAACAATGTTAATGAGTAACTCACAGAAAGAAAGACCTGTCAATGTTGGCAGTCCAGGAGAAAAGAGATTTCAATTAGGTTGCAATGGACCTGAGTTTGAATATTACCTTTAACATTAATTAGCTCTGTGATGTTAGAAAATTCAATTAAACTTTGCTGGCCCTGAGTCTTAGTGTTGTTTGGTTGTTGTTGTGTTTTCTTTTTGTTTTTTAATCTATAAATTGAGGCAGCAAAAAGTTCGATCAGGAGAACTTACTAAATCTTCACATATTTCAAAGTTTTGCTAGTGTCTTCTCTCCTTGGAAGGATGTAGCTAACTCTGCACAATCCAGCTACCATGCAAAGGTATAGAAAGAAGAGAACACTGAGACAAACTATGTCAGAAACCAACATGATGTCACTTAGACCTTGGCATTCTTGTCTCCAAAACTGTGAGAACTACTACAGACTCTGTTTACTGACAGAGTCTGGGGGAGGGATGGCCATTGTCTTGTTGAGTACTCACTGATGAACCTACTAGGCTTCTGCAGATAATGCCAAACCTGTGGTCATACAGATGACCTGGTATCTTGGTTATAAAGCCAAGTGAAAAGATTGAAATGTGAGAAAGGGACTTGTAGAAAGGACGAAGGAAGGAAAGAGGGATAATGAGGATTGGAGGGAGTTAAAAGAGGGCAGAATGGTGAGAGGAATCAGAATGTGCTACATATATGTGTAAGACTGTCAAAGAACAATTTTAATTTATATATATATATTCTATACTTAGCCCTTGTTCTTTTCCTGTTGGGCATAATAGCAGTACCTTTAGCTGATGAATTTATCTCAAAGATCCAAGGTCCAACATTTTTGCTGCAAGATGAACTTTGAGACCAAAACACTGGGCTTCACACATGATCATATGTTATGATCTCTTTGCATACCAATTATAACTACAAACATTTGTTTGGTGTTTAGTATATCATGAGGGCCATTTGTTGTACCTTCACTGAAGCATTTAACAACTAGCCAAACCAACACGAAGTCCATTTTTCCCTCTAAAGAACATGGCTGCCAGAGTTGAATACTACTCATTCAGGAGGTTCATAGTTCACTGTTCTTGCGTTAACCAGGCTTGCTGACTTCAATGTAGAAATGACATCAAAACTGCAACAAAGATTAATGTGGTAAGAAAGGCAGCACTAAAGAGAATAACAACATACCTAAAAGAACTCTGCTGCTTCAAGATCTTCATGTAATAAAAAAAGATTCCTACCTAAAGTGATGCTAGGGTGAACCTAGCAGGTGGTTGAAGCCTTCAGTAGTGTTAACATTTACACTAATTTTATTTCCACAAGAAGTGCAGATTTTAAATATCATGAACTTAGATCTCATCTCATGCTATCTTACATGCTAGCCTTAAAGTGCAATGCTCACCCAAAGTGAATGGCCCTATAATGCCCTCCCAGTGAAGCTATTGGGATGCAGCACCCCTGTGACTTCTTGGTGTACCTTTTCTATCTGTAGCTATATGCTCAATGTTCTTGTTCCTGTAAAAAGGAAAATACAGAAGTGAATTCAAATGTGTTAAATATTATGACATTACCCACTTTCCAATTGGATGGAAGAATGATGGACATTAAATTCATCCTGCCCACTCTAATATGAAAGAGGTAAATAGGGGGATCCATGCAGTGTAGCCAACAAGTGATAGATTTCTGATACCCTGAGACATGATAGCCCCACTGTTAGGATTCTCACTTATATTTCTATGTCTGTGCTTATTCCAGTGTGTATTCATGTATAAGGGACAGATAGGACAGACGCAGAGATGTGGAGGATCAAATATTGAACAGTACTAATTTCTTTAAAAACCCTTTGTTTGTTTGTTTGTTTGTTTGTTTGTTTGTTTTGTTTTGTTCTGTAACAGGGCCCCACTATGTAGGTCCAACCAACAGTTCTCTTGTCTTAGCTTCCCGAGTTCTGGCATTACAAGCATGCACCCTCATACTCAGGACTAAGAACACCCTTGATAAATACTGGAGGACAATCTTCTGTTGCTATGGTAAAATGCCCAAGATGAACAACCAATTTATTTTGGCTTATGATTCAGTCTACAGCAAGCATCTCCACTGCTTTGGGCCTGCATCACAACTTTAAAAGCTTGTGGCAGGAGTCTACTTGTCTGCTGGAGCCAAGACACAGAATGACAATGAGAGGAAGGGTCAGGAAAGATGAATCTTTCCAAGGTCTGACTTAGTGTCATACTTCAACTACCTCATACAATATCCCACCAAGCTATGAAATCAACTAATTAATCCAAATTAGCCCCCTTATGATCGAATCATGTCTTGATAACCTCAATGTCTGGGGACCACGCATTTGACACATGGGATGGCTCGCATCCAAGCAATAATAGTGGTATTCTAGTTTCATTGCAATTACTGTGATAAAAATATCCTGAAAAGAAATGCAACTGATAAGGGAAATGGATTTATTTGTTTTACAGTTGCAGGTTACAGTCCATCTTAGAAAAGTCGATGCAGAAACTTTAGGCAGCTGCTTATATCACATCCAACCACACAGAGAATAAATGTTTGGATAGTCACCAGCTTTCTTCCTATGCTCAGCTCGATGGTTACTTGCTTATGCAGATCAGAATTCTTTGCCTAGAGTGTGGTGCCACTCATAGTGGGCTGGCTCTTCCTACACCGATTAACTTAATAAAACAATTCCCCTCAGACATGCTGACAGGCTAACCTCATGGAGACAAGATTCTCATCCTAGGTGATTCTAGGTTGTGTCAAATTAACAAATAAATCTAACTGTCACAGCACAGTAATAATAGATTGAGATGTTACCTCTTTCAAACCCCACACAGTAAGTTACATAATCTTTCTCAACACAGCTGCTCTGTAGAAAACTTTCAGCGATGTCTCGTACTAATCCTGCCATTCAACTTGAGTAGTTTCCTTACAGAGATCACCCTTCTTCCTAAAACCAACATGTCACAATTTCAAATTTTTCTAATTATATTAAGTTCTGTTGTTGAATTAAAACATTCTTTCTATTCATTTCTACCCATTGTTTTTAATTTCAATATCTGGCCAAAATATCTGTTCACATTGTTGTATAATCTAAAATGGTTTCCATGTTCCCACTGGAAATACCTGTATTCCATTCAAACTGTTTATAAGTTTTATTCAAGAATGAATTCTTTCATGACACAATTTTGAACTGACTACTCTATTTGGAACTGCAAACAGATGAGTTGGAAAGAAAACTCTCCTTGTTTATACATAGGTCTCTAACATGAACAGTAATTACAGACATGATGTAGTGTTTGCTGAGACAGGGGAAACTCATGGTGTTATCAAAGCTGAAAGGAGAATAAAATCCATAACTCTGCAGAAGAGGCTTCCAAGGAGGCTTTTCAGATAAAATGAAGACTGGCTTGACCCCCATGAGAATAAGCGGGAAGGAGCCTGCAGAGGGTGGACACAGAGGAAATGTGAAAAAGTAAGTTGCAAGCAGACAAGTCAATCAATAAGGGAACAGAATATCCAGAGGTAAACATCAACAGCATATAGATGTTGGGGGTGGGGACATATAGAACACAGAAGTGCCTGTACAGTGAATCAAAAAGTGTAAAGGGGCATGAGAACCCAGGGACTTTGAAGACATGTGATGATTTTTGACATCATTGCAGGGACTTAGGGACAAACTGCAGCCAGACATAAGTGTGATAAAAGCACATTTACATTTTGGAAAGGCCATACTGCTGCATGTAGATAATGAATGGGTTGCCAGGTTGAGACAATGAGCCCCGTCGGGGGAAGGAGCATTATCACTTGAACACTGAAGCCATCTGAGGTGGGCTGAGCAGGATGGTGGCACAGCATTTAATTCCCAACATTATATTCACCTTTATCTCAGTAAATTCAGTTTGGGGAAGTTCCTCTAATAGTAAAATAGCCCAGTTAAAAATAAATCTTAAATCCAATTGTAGCATGACCACTGCAGATTAGAGATGAGTTATTCCCTTCCTTGCTTTGTACACTACAGAAAACGATCCTATTTTTTTTGGCAGCTCTATCACATTGTTTATTAAAATTATGATTGTAGTACACTAAAATACTTGAATCCTTTCTATGCTAGACAAATGACTTTGACAATTTGCTGCTTATTTAGGTTAGCATGATACACATATTTTTAGATTTTTATCATTACATTAATCCATTCTCTGTAGCTTATAACACAATACTTCAAACTGAGTAAGTTTGCCAAAATGAGACTTGGAATGATTCACAGCTACGGAGATTCAAAGCCAGGGATCTGTATCTGGTGATGATCTTCTTGCCGGCAGAGTCCCAAGTAGTGCCCAGCACCTACCACACACTGAGAAAGAAAAGCTATGCTTGTTGAGATTGTCTGAGCTTTCTCTCTCTTCTTATAAAGCTTCCACATTCAACCATGTGAGTTCTACCTGATGATGATCTCTAACTCTCAGCAGCTGCCAGAGGTGACCAACCACCACAGTCAGATGAAGTTTCAATCCTATGAGTACTTCACAACAAGCATTAAGTGACAAAATGAGTTTCAGGGGGTGAAAACCAGATGCAAACTGTAGCAATCTAGAATTTCAGATTGCATGGGATTTTTAGATTTCAGCTCTAATATTCAGGTGGTAGCTCAGAGTCTTTTTTGAAAGGATGATTGTGGAGGTTAATATTGATTGTCATACTGACAGGATCTAGACTCTTCACATAGATAAACCTTTGGATAAGCCTGTGGAGGATTATCTTGCTTAGGTTAACCTCTGGGCTAGCCTGTGAGAGA
Source organism: Peromyscus leucopus (assembly GCF_004664715.2). Classification (NCBI taxonomy): domain Eukaryota; kingdom Metazoa; phylum Chordata; class Mammalia; order Rodentia; family Cricetidae; genus Peromyscus; species Peromyscus leucopus. Next base: position 960,003 of record NC_051084.1, on the reverse strand, counting down.
TTGAGTTGATTAGGTGAATGGAGGTGGGAAGACTCACCTTAAGTGGGTAGTGTCATTCTCTGGGCTTGGATCCTGGAAAGAATTCAAAAGAGAAATGTAACTAAATCAGCAGCACTTCCCTGATGTCTCTTGACTGGGGCTGGGTGTGACTAGTTCAGACTCACGCCACTACAACTGTGCTGCCATGACAGACAGAAGCTTCAAAGTGTGAGCCGAAATCGATGCTTCCTTCCTCAGGGTATTTTATCCTAGCAACAGGAAAAGTAATTAAGATAGCTGTGGTCTTTAAATCATACAGACCTTGGTTATAATAGTCAGCTAGCTACTTAGCAGTTTGACCCCAGGGGGTTTAATCTTCCTCATTTTAGCTGTTGTTTATGTCACTGAAGGTTAGGTTTACCATGTTATTATGCATATGTATAATGCCGTTGAGAGGATTAATGTAAAGAATGCATACAAAAAGCTTTCCACATAGTTATCAGAGGCTAATCATTCAGCGGTTGCCTCTGGTGTTCATGTCAGCCTATGTGATACTTTGTGATGCAGGCTCTATGATCTGCACACCCTATTTGTCCTTTGCCATCTTACCTCCTGTGAGGTTTTTGTCATCAAGGGCACTAGAAGTGTTCTGGTAGATTGGATCAGAAAAAAATGGTTCTTTTTCATTCCTGTTTATATCTGTCCCCCAAGCAATGGGTTTTGATCCAAGGAGTGGCTGACAAGTTTAGTAGAAGCAGCTGGTCCAACTTTGGCTTTCTCATGCTCTCACCATCCAGTTGCCAGAAACAGCACAAATGAGCAGTGGCTCCTCCTCGGAAGGTGAGTCCCAGTTCATAAACCTTTATCCAGACTCCAAAGACCCACCCATACTGGTGAAATTATTAAGGCCCCTCCAAGTAGTTAAAAGGGAGGTTTATTTTGTGGGGTAACTTACAAGTGAAGGGATTGGTTAAAGGTTCTGGAAAAGGTGTAGTACAGTCCGGTGGTGTTCTCTGGAGAACTCTGGTCGGTCTACCTCCAGCGTCCAGGATCCAGGAACCAAGAGAGCCGTCACATCCAGATCTTGGGTCTTCAGGGTCCTCTCTTGGCCCGCCTTGTAGGCATGACAGTTACTGAAGCCTCAATGGGGATTGGAACTTCCAGATCAAAGCTGGAATGGCTGCCCACTACTCACCCACATTCTGGTAGGACCTCTCCACAGAGGCTTGGTGCCTAATGCCTTCTACTTCTAGATCCTAAAGACCCCCTGACCTTCCTTCTATGCCCATACCCACAAGCATGAAGGAAGTGTTGATTGGACTAAGTGGGTTATTTTTTTTTTTAAGAACTTTTCTTGTCTGGTACTCTCTCCAAGAGCCAAAGACCATATATAAAAAAATCTTAATACCAGACATGAGAAGCCCTCATTTGAGTTGTTGGACAGGGTTGGATGTATTGCCAAAACATACATCCTATTGCTATTGTCCTTGGTTACCCCCACAGAAGTGGAAGGTAAGTTCCTAATACAGAACTCACCATGAACTTCAGAAACTGGACCAGAGACCCCTGAGCTGGAACTGGAGGTTCCCTCCCTGAGGACTAGCTTTCATAATACCAAAGGTACCATAAAAGCTTCCAAAGGAAAAATGCAATCAGCAGTCCTACCCAGCTATGATACCACAACACTGAACAGCATGGTACACTAACTTTAAGGGTACAGTAGTGACACACACACACTTGGTAACCAACAGCTCTTAATTGGACTTAATATCTGCCCTACAGGAGGGAAACAATGTCTGGTACTGAAAACCTAGCTCACTACTCATTGCTAAAGAAGTCATAGTTATTGGGGGAGAATTTATAACTAATTTTCTAGACTAGTATAACCCCTACCCATAATTTATAAACATTGTCCTTATACCCACAGATTAGTGTAGTAACTACCCCTTCTCAAGGAAACTTATCTTTGCAAAAGACAGAGACTACGACAGAAAAAAAAAAAACCAACCAGAATGCAGAGTTATAGAGCTTAGTCCCATTGGATACATCTACAAAACACTCCTGTACCTAATGCTTAGGGAACATTTCAGAAGAGGGGGTGGAGAGATTGTAAAAGATAGAGGATCGGGGAGTTTGTTGTGAGACTGTGTCTTCAAGAAGCTACACCCACAAAGTCTCATCAGCATGACAGCCCAAATGGACACTAAACAAGGATGATACCAATGGACATGCCGAAATGGAGGGGGGAAAGTCATGAAGCCTCAACCCTACAAAAAGAACTATAGGCCACTGATTAAATCTGTGAATAATTAGCTGCCCAGTGCCATATGATCAGCCCTGAAAACACACATATAAGGAGCATTATACAGACTGAACAGGTACTATTTAGGAAATTTGCATATATGTATCTGCATACAATGACAATTGATGGAAAAGGGGGCCATGGGTTTACATGAGAGTAAGGAGAATTATATGCAAAGGTTTGGAGGGAATAAAGGGGAAAGAAAAATTACTGAAATTAATTATATTCCAGTCTGGAGGGCACCACGTGAGGAAGAGAAATGACTATAATCAAACTGTATTATATAAATATCTGAAATATTCAGAGTCAGCCTGTAGAACAGACAACAACTTTATATATGGTTACTTTCTCCAAGTGTTGGCAATATCTCTGATGTGGTGGCTCAACAGTATTGATGTGGCAGAATGTTCCATAGGGAAGTTTTAAAGCTCATCTAATCTAATTTGACAAGGCAACCAGAAAATTGGATGCCTTATAGAGACAAGGCTGTAGTTCATTATTAAATAGCCCCTGGCTTTTATGGGAGCATTGTCAAGCCAACTAGCATAATCTCATGTAAGGTGTGTGTGTGTGTGTGTGTGTGTGTGTGTGTGTGTGTGTGTGTGTGTGTAAAGAGAGAGATGCACACTTACATAACACTTACATATATTTGTATGCACATACACATATGTATTGCTCATTGGAGAATTAGCTTCTCGCTGGGATGAGCCCTCAAATGGATACCCAATACAGAGTGTCAGCTCTAAAATCATACATATACAAACCAACACTAAGTGGTCTTGTCAGGTTGTATTTGTATATTTGTGTGTGCGCATGTGTGTATGTGTGTGTGTGTGTGTATGTGTGTGTGTGTGTGTGTGTGTGTGTGTGTGTAACAATAATAGATGTCATCAATTTGAGAAGAAGTGGGGGAGGATATGGGAGGAGTTGGGGGAGAAGACATGAGAAGGATTAGAGGGAAGGAACAGGGAAGGGGAAAGTGATATAGCTATATTTTAATTTTAAAATTTTAATTAAAAGTATAAAGAAAGAGAGACAGGCCTGTGGCACACCAAGTTTAAATGGTATAAACTCCCCTAGTGACGTACTTTGTGAGACCTTGGACCATTACATACTCTGGTGGGGAACAGGTAGGGTAAGATTCTTGATGAAGATGAAGATGGAATGTATTACAGAATCAGTGTATAGGAGCTTGAACTAGATAAAACTAGGTTTGGAGTAATTGCTAAATGAATGTATGTAGCATTTACTGCATGTTCATGTTGTAAGGAGTAAACTTCACAGCTAATTCCTAAAGGTAACTCTTTCTTCATCGGAGATTTTATTAATGGGCTTTCACAGATGACTGAGAAAGATCATGTATGTCTTCATAGGAATATTTAAACAACTAAAATTATGTGTAAAGTGTGTGAGAGTGTGTCCATAATTTTGAAAACACTATGGAAGAACCACATCACCAAAATAGCAGAAGCCACAGACCTTCATGAAGGGAAAAGAATCTCCTACCTCTGATAGTCTGTGATCTATTTACTTTATGACTGAACACTGTAGGAATCTCTATGACTCTTAGCATCAAATTATCAGAGAGGTAAATAGAACTGAAAGCTTTATATTCTCAAAGTCTTGATTGAACAACATAAAGATATATTCTGAGGACATATTGTACTTTTATGATATAGCTAAAATATCACCCAACAACTCATTTCATGGAGCTGATCCTTGACCTCAGGAATCATGAGTTTTCAAGGGTGTTTATTTCACCTTGGATTACGACTAACCAGATTTACCCTGAGGAAGGGTGGGTTAGATTATTAAAATCAACCCTCTTATTAAATAACACAGCTCAGGGCATGTTGTAAGTATTGTTACCATGATGAGACTCAGAGCTTGCCAGATCCAGGGATCAGACAGTTCAGTAGATAAGTGATAGTGGGAAACGTCTCCAGTGACATTTTGAAGCGTCATCTTTTAATTATAAATGGGTGCATAGGTTGCTGGGTGGTGGCTTTCCCAGTATTGTTTAAAAGGGGTCAGAGGGTATAGCAAGATTCCCACCCTAGGCAGTTGTGTAGCTTGGCCTGTTTGTGGGGCCCCTAGCGGTGGGACCAGGACCTGTCCCTGGCACATGAGCTGGCTTTGTGGAACCCACTCCCTATGGTGGAATGCCTCCCTCAGCCCTGATGCAGGGGATAGGAGCTTGGTCCTGCCTCAACCTGATATGCCATGCTTTGTTGACTCCCATGGGAGGCCTTACCCTTTCTGAGGAGTGGGGTCAGTTAGAAAGGTGGTGTATATGTGAGGGAATGGGAGGAGATGAGAGAGGGAAACTGTGGTGGGTATGTAAAATAAATGAATAAAATTTAATAATAAAAAAGAAGAAAATTCCACCCTAGGCAGGCCCTGAGAAGGAAAGACAGAGGAGGCAGAGGATCATCTTCACTTTCTGATGGGTAGGAAGCAGACAGAAGCCACACCAGACACCAGGAAGTAGTGAGGACAAGACACAGCTCTCAAGGACCACTTGAACCCACTCCACTGAGCCATCCACTTCTTCCATACAGGCAAGGTATTCCCCAACCTCCCCAAAACCTATCAAGTTTTAAAACCATCATGGAATTAAGCCACTGAAGGGATCAGAGCCCTTGTGGTATTATCACCTCTGGAAATGCTCCCAAAGATGCACCTAGAGGTAGGTGTGCTTTACTAATATCTTAGGCATAAGTTGATAATGCTGCTGATGAAGATTACATATCACAAAGCTTCAAACACCACCACTTGTTCTCATGACCAGCAGGAAGTACAAGAGCATAAATCAGTCAACTTGAGATTTTTTTTCTCATGTCTGGAAATGTCATTGTCATTGCTGTTAATATTGGATGCCCAGAACTGAGGTACAGGGCAACAAACACTAACACAAGAGGCTGATGTAAAAGATCTGCATGACCATGACAGAATACAAGTGTGAATTTTCATAAGATGACTACAATAGATGCCGCATGCAGCAGCATTTGAGCTGAGTTCTGTGGAAAAGTCTGAGTTAAAATAGTAGTAAGTCAGAGAGTTCACGGTGATTATACACATCTCAAACACCTCAGCAAGACTGAATGTACTGTACAACAATGCTACCTACTGAGGACTCCTGCCATGTCTGAAATTATTTTCTTTATAAATGTTCTCAAAATACATTGTAAATAAAGAAGGAAAATAAAGACTTCTTCAGGTGTCTCAATGTTGCTACATTTATATCAAAATAAATGACAGTTTGACTTTAGGTTTTTTTTCCCCCAGATGTGGAATACATGGAAGGTAAGCTTTCCAAAACTATGAATTAAACAGTTTCAGAAGCATTTATGCCTCCTTCATATTCAGACAAAATAATTTAACTTGAAGCTTTCATATGGATCCATCCAAAATGCACAAATAGTGCAAAACCATGCAAGGCAAATTAAAAGGAACCAGACATTGGCTACATAGACCTGGCTGCAAAAGTGGAAGAGGGAAGAGAAATAATACTAGAAATGCTAAAAAGCCATTCTAGTCACTAGGGCTGTTGAGAAAATGTCTGAAAAACGGGGTACCAGAGTTGTGGCCAGGACAAAATATGGAAACTGGCATCATGGTGAGGCTGGTAGAGGAACTAGGATCCCTGAAGAAAAAAATTGAGTTGGGAGGGAAGTTGCTAATGCCAGAGAGAATGTGCAGGCTCTGCTAGACACCAAAGAAGACAAAGAATAAAGAAATACTGCTGTGGGATGTTAATGTATGTCCTGTGGGAGCCCTTCTTGGGTTCTTTGTGGCGTTACCCAGCAGGTCTGTATAGAGGATGATTAGGACCATGGGCCTGAGTGCAGGTGTTTGAGATGGTCTGCACTTGGCTGTGCTGGGGGATGGTCTGTATGTCAAGTTGTTCTGATTGATCAATAAATAAAACCTGATCGGCTGTGGCTAGGCAGGAAGGATAGGCGGGACTAACAGAGAGGAGAAATAAAAGGACAGGAAGGCAGAAGGACTGGCTGCCAGATGCCGCCAGCATAAGAAGCATGTGAAGATGCTGGTAAGCCACGAGCCACGTGGCAAGGTATAGATTTGTAGAAATGGGTTACTTTAAGATATAAGAACAGTTAACAAGAAGCCTGCCACAGCCATACAGTTTGTAAGCAATATAAGTCTCTGTGTTTGCTTGGTTGGGTCTGAGCGGCTGTGGGACTGGCGGGTGACAGAGATTTGTCCTGACTGTGGGCAAGGTAGGAAAACTCTAGCTACAGAAATACTGCAGCCACTCTGGAAATCAGTAAGGAGATGCCTCAAAAAACTAAAAATAAACCTACCATATGAGAGGACAGGGAGATGCTCTGCAAATACCACAGACAGCAGAGTGTCAGTCTATGTGAAATAAGAAGGAGGTCTGGTTCACCACGACTCAGTGGTGGCCCAGGGTGCTTCAAACTTCAAGTGTCTGACACTGGGCAGTTTATTTCAGGCATATTTAAGCATATTTAAGTACAGCACAATTTGGGGGGGGGGATTTTCATGGTGTAACACCATGTGCACAATAAAACTTAAGCATAATTCACATTGAAACTCTTCTCAAAGTATATGTCACTTATTACATGAAGAGGGGTCCTATAGGCTACATGTTTCATCTTAAGGGCCTGTGGGGAAGATCCAGTGTGGGCTTGGTCATACAGATATAGCACAGAGGTCACCAAGGCTATTATCTACCTAGTCCTTTTTGTAAAAGTCTGGGAGAGCCAGGTGTGACCTGGCCCTATAGATAGCACAGAGGCCACTAAGCTATTAACCACACTCATCTCCAGCCTTCTGGGTGGAAAAGAGGTTATCCATCTTTTTCTTTGAAGAGATAACACTGCGTGTTATTAACATTCATGGATTCCCTAGTGCTTCTCTGTGAGCATAAGGACCGTATGCCCTCTACAATATGACCTTGCTACACAATTCCTTGGCATATGTCCAAAGGACTTGATATCACACTCCGCAGATACTTGCTAGGCACTGTTCCGGTCTTTCTTTCACAGTAGCCATAAAATGGAAACCCAAATGTCCTTCAGCAGATGAGTAGTTGGTCAGAGTAGTTCAAGTGACTCCGAAGACAATATAGACTACCAGTGTAGCCTTTGGTTGCCTCTCAAGGGTTGATAGTGGCCCCCGTTGCTGAAGACACCACATACTTATGGCATAAAATTCAGATGATTTGATCTGGATCAGACTTGTAAGACTCTTTCCTGTAGTCTAGCCTCTATGGTACCAGAAAATACGATGCAAGCTGACAAGGGAAGGAAGTAACTAAGCAACCTACCAAGCGGCAACACCTATGAACCATGACAATTACCAGCATGCAAGCTACACATAAAGGTGCAGTAGGAGGCCCTCAGATGTCTGTGGCAACCAACAGCTGTCTAATTGGACTTAAGGCTCACTCAACAGGAGAGAATGCATGCATGGTACTGGAAACTTAGCCCTCAGAGCTAGTGAGGTCTCAGACCTTAGAGAATATACTACCACCATTTTTCTAGACCAGCCTAGTTCCTAGCTACATTCTGTATCTTATCCTTATACCCACAGATACCTGTAGCTAGCATCCCTCACCATAGCAGGTGATGGACACCATCACAAAAAACAACTAGACACAATGCAGAGATCAAGACGTTGTGGGATTCCAGCCCCAACAGATACATATACATCACAGCATCCAGACAGACAAATTAGTTTACATCCCGAGTCTCTAAGTTCTCCCCACTCTCCTGGAGGAAAATTTTCAATTCTGAGGAAACTAATATCTCAGTCTTTCTTGTGACACACTCAGTTGAGGAGAACTGAGTACCCTTATACCTCAGTTTCTCCTGAAGACACGCTTCGTTAAGGAGGACTCAGTTTTGTGGTGTATTTCAAAGCAGTGTTTTTCTCCTAGAAAGAGGCATCAGGAGCCTCAATGACAGAGAGCATGGCGTATTTGACTTAATGGGTCTGGATTACCTCACTCAGTATAATCTTTCATAATTCTATCCATTTATATTCTACCTGCAAATTTCATGTTTTCATTTTTTCTTTGTAGCTGAATAGTATTCTAGCGTGTATATGTACTACATTTTCATAAGACCCATTCAACAAGGAGAAACTCATGTCTAATACTAAAAACATAACCAAGTACCCAGGACTAATGAAGTCAAGGATCTGGGAGGAGCATCTAGTCTACTAAACCACTTTACTAAGCCAAAATAATCCCTGACTCCTTTTTGCCTATCTTCATACTCCCAGGTAAGTGTGGTTCTCACTTCTCACCAAAGAAACATCTTTTTTTGCAGCAGACAGAAACCATTGCAGAAAACCACAACTGAACAAAATGCAGAGTGGTGGAGCCCAGTTCCAACGGATGCATCTGTAATATACTTCTGCACCTAAGGCTCAGGGAGCATTGTGGAAGAGGGGAAGGAAAGACTGTAAGGGTCAGAGGATCAGGGAGTTTGCTACGAGATTATGTCACCTACCAAGTTTCACCAATATGACTGTCCAAACATGAGCTAAACAAGAACGATTACAGCATACACGCTAATGTGGTGGGGGAGGGGGAGCCCAGGAGGCCTCAACCCTACACATAGAACTACAGGCAACTAAGAAATGCTGAGAACAGGAGAAATACCCTCCCCAAGGAAGAGCACACCAACTGTTCATTTGATACCAAATGGTCAGCCCTGCAATATATGTGCAAGTAAAAGGAGGCAGATTAGAAATGTTGTATTTATGTATTTAGGAATACATGCATAAAAAGATATAGGTAGGTGTGTGTGTGTGTGTGTGTGTGTGTAAGCAATAACAATTAGTGGGGGAGAAAGGCCATGAATTTGAAAAAGAACACAAAGGGGTTTATGGGAGGGCTTCAAGGGAGGAAGCAAAAGGGGGAGAGGATGTGATTATATTATAATCTCAAAAAATAAAATAAATAATTACACAAAAGAAGCACCAGGAAATTCCCCCCACCCAATATTCACTGAGATGCTGTGGTAGAATTCCTGCTGGTACATGTCCATGACCTGGTCCTGGGGAGTTTTAACCTCTCAGGATTATACGCACTGTCTCCAGCAACTCATCAAATGTTCAGGTTCATGTACTCTCACAGTGGATCCCGGGGAGGTGACTGCTAGTGGTTTCTGCTTAGTATGCTGTCATTCTCTGTAAATGCCTGTCTGTCTTTCCAGTGTGCAGTCAGCAGTTGGCCCTGTGGCCCTGCTTTTCCTCTTGAAATAGGAGCATTATCGATTTTTCAGTTTGTCAACTTGTCTCTGCTGTCCAGATGGAATGGTTACTTCCAAGCTACTTATTTGTCATACTGGGAAATAAAATGCATTTTAAATATACTAGCATCAAATGCACCAGGTGTTAGAGACAATTGTAAGGACAATCTGAGTTTGATTCCTACCTGTGTCAGCACTACTTGGAGCACAATGTCTTTCTTTTTTTCCACTTTTCATTGGGAAATGGGAACACTCGGGACTACTCCATTCACATCATCACAGTTTTGTTTTGTGTTTTTCAATCACCCAGAAGAGCTCAGTACTTTTAAATACTCCATAGGCCAAAATTATTGGTTTTACTGGTTACCAAAGCCCAATCATTATTTGATTCAAAGAGAACACAGTTGGGTTAACCTGAGGGCAAGTAAGAGTAGTGCTTCTGATGAGGACCCTTCCGGCACTAGGGCATTTTAAACCCATTTAAACAAGGATTCCAGTATGTTTCCACGTGGCTAACAAGACTAACAATAAACAAAAGAGATGAGAACAAAGTTTCTCTAGTTGAAATGGTTGTTGTGGGACAGGAGGTCCTGACATAACTCCCTCCATATCTTTCAAGGCAGTTTTAATAGAAAACTCTTCAAAAGCTAGGAGGCGACAGCACACTGTGAATATCATTTTGTAAGAGACATTCCAGTCTGGGTAGTGCCATCCACCACTGCAATTTGAGATTTTGACACTGTGGTCTGGTGGTACAGGCATTCTGAGGTTTCACAAGTACCAGCACCAGCACCAGGGTAGTAAGAAAGTGGTTATTCTGGACTCTGTTTCCCTTTGTGGAAAAACATGGCTCCCTGTGTGCCAGCACCACAGCCTAACTTGCTCTGGTTGTTGTGGTAACTCCCTAGGTTATGATATTAGATAATACATCTTTCTCAACTTTGTTTTGTGTTTAAACTTTTAACTAAATAGATTATTGGCACTTCCGTATAAACATTCAAACCAGATGGCCAAATTGCATGAAGAGCTAATTTGGGTTCTGATTAGGATTGCTTTAAAACTCAGAATCAACTTAGTAATAATTGGCATACCTACTAGTAATGAACCTTCTAATCCGTAAACAGAGCACATTTCTCCATTTATTTGATTCTTCATTAAACATTTTGTCATTCTCAGTACATATGGTGCTTGTCTTTTGCAAAATTTGTCCCCACACAGTGTTCACTTTTGATGGTATTTTAAATGACATGCCTTGATTTTATTTTGATTTTTAACTAACTGCTGTTATTATATAGAAATATAATTAATTTTTCTCTAATGGCTTTACATTTAAGTCTTAACAAACTAATTAAATACTTTAGATTTGCTTTGTGTTGTGTGTGTTTATTTTTGTGTACAAGTTTGTATGTTTTTGTGTTTGTGTACTGTGTGTGTGTGTGTGTGTGTGTGTGTGTGTGTGTGTGTAGAGCTCTTAAAAATTTTTGTATGGCTGAACAAATCAGATGTGAATAAAGACACTTTTATTTCTTCTTTGCGACATTTTATAATGTTTTAAAACCTCTTATACTGGTTAGGACTTCTGAACCCATCAAATAGAAACAGTGACAGTGGATACCTTTTTTCACTCTATCTCTTGGGTTAAACATCTAACTTTTTACTACTAACAAAAAATTAACTTCAAGTTTTTATTGGATTCTCTTTTTTGACACTCAAAGGGTTTTTTTTTCTTTCACTTACTGAAGGATATTGTGAATGTGTGCTTAACTATAACAATTTTTTTAATTTTTGAGTGCCTTGAGTTGATTATTTTTAAGGAGTTGTTTTATCTCCTGCTATTATTTGATAAAGCTGGCAAAATGCATGGGCTCTCAAATAAAAATGTGCATATGACTATTTTTCATTTTAATAATGTAATAATAATAACACCAACAGCTTTTACATGCCTGTTGTGGGATATTTGTACACAGTGTAAAGATGTACTGATGTGACTGGTGCAATAAAAAGCTGACTGGCCAATAGATAGGCAGTACTTCCAGGCAGAGAGAGAGGAAGCCAGAGGGATGATCTAAGCTAGTGGGAGACGCCAATGGGACACAGAATAAATTGAACATATGGGACAGAGGAAAGGTAACTGAGCCACGTGATAGAACACAGATTAATAGAAACTATCTAAAGTTATAAGAGCTAGTTAGAAAAATGCCTAAGCTAAGGCCAAGCTTTCATAATTAAGTCTCTGTGTCATTATTTGGAGGCTAGTGGTCCAAAGATAGTCCAACAAGAAAGCTTGCTACACAGGCCAAAAGGCAGGAGGATTTGATGGGTTGATTTGAATCTATATGTTAAATTTTGGGGAGTGGTGTTACCTTAACAATACTGTTTTCTATCCATCAATGTGGGTGTCATTATGTTTATTTAGTCTTTCTCTTATGCCTTTTAGTACTTTTTGTAGTCCATAAGTCTTTTACCTCCTTGACTACATTTATGCATAAACATTTTATTCTTTTTTGATGTAGTTTTAAATAAAATGTCCTTAATGTGCTTTCCATGTCATTTATTTTCAGTGTGTAAAGATACACATATTTACTATGGTGATTTGTAGCCTATAACTTATCTGAATTAATTAACCATAATTGATTTTTTTCATATTCTTCAGAATTTGATGAATATAAAACCACATCAAAAGAGGATGAATTCAATTTTGCTTCTTTCTAATTTGGAGACCTTTTATTTGTCTTGACTTGTTTATGAGGCTTAGACCTTCTACACATAGATGAACAGAAGTTATACAGGTAAGAACCCTCTCCTTGTCCCCAGGTTTAAGGGAAGTCTCTCTTTTACCTTAGGATGATTTATGTGGGTTTTCATATTTTTTTTTAATTTTCAGTGTTTCTGTCAAAAGGTTGTTGATTTTATCAGGTGCATTTCCCTTTCCATTCACAAGTTTTGTTCTTTCACGATTTTCACACACATCTACTGTTAGAATTCCTACCCACTCCCCCAACTATGTGACTGTGCATGTACTGTCCAGTAGCCAGGCAAGATGCTTAGTCATCCTAGGGCCTTATGCCCTACATAATCCTTGCACAGCATGGTCGCATAGTCTATGCACATGTGTGGCGTAGCTGTGTAAACCCATATGCACATGTATGGAGAGGAGGATCTATAAAAGCAGGTTCCACCTACTCCTTCTCTCTCTTCCCACATGATCATTCCATCAGCCTAGGCACAGCCTTTCAATTCCCTTCCCTTAATAAACTCTTATAGTGAGTTTTGTTGTGCCTTGTAGCTAGCTTCTCTCGTCTGGTAAACAGTGCCGCTTAATAAATAACATACGCTATGTATTTTGGTTGCTCTGCCTCCACCTTCTGCCTTTCCTCTCCCACTCTTCTCAAGTACCCCTCCTCCCCATAAATATCTTTCCCCCATTCACTAGATTTTATTTACTTATTTATTTGGTTTTATTTAGTGCCCACATAGAGTTTAATCAGAGCCCTCTATGTTATTTTTGGAAATAACCAAAATTAATGGTGGGCTCATCGGGGGCGGGGGGGGGGAACCACACACACAACTGGATATGATGCTTTCCCATCCCCAGAATCGCCTGGTTACCAACAGATCAGCAGTATATGGTAGGACTCCATGAGTCCCTTCCCCCTCCACAGCTGGCTGTCAGAAAGGTCTGAGTTCTGTAGATCCATTGTCGGTAAACATGGTTGCTGTGAGTTCGTGGTTGACATGGCTATGTCTGCTTACGTGGTATTTCACAGGTCTTCATTCTCACTCTCCAGCTTTAATTTCTGCTTCTTCTTTCACAGTAATCCCTCTGCTAGCTGGTCCTATGTCAACCTGACACAAGCTGACATCCTCTGAGAGGAGGATACCTGACTGGTTTGGTGTGTCAACTTGACACAAGCTAGCGTCATCAGAGAAGAAAGAGCCTCAGTTGTGGAACAGCCTCCATGAGATCCAGTTGTAAGGCATTTTCTCAATTAGTGATCAGTGGGGGAGGGTCCAGCTCATGGTGCATGGTGCCATCCCTGGGCTGTAGTCCCAGCTTCCTTAAGAAAGCAGGCTGAGCAAGCCATGGGAAACAAGCCAGTAAGCAGCACCCCTCCACAGCCTCTGTATCAGCCCCCACCTCCTAGGTTCCATCCCTGTTTGAGTTCCTATTCTGACTTATTTGATGATGAACAGCAATGTAGCAGTGTTAGCCAAATAAACTCTCACCTCCTGAACTTGCTTTTTGATCATATTGTCTCATTGCAGCAATAGAAACCCTAAATAAGACAAGCCTTGAGCCTTAGGGAGTAGTATGAATGCCTTGTTTGGGGTAAGCCCTCTGCTGTCCTTTATTCTTAACACTTTGTGCAGCCACGTTTCCCTACAATCTCTGTTGGAGGCTGACAATAGCCTTTGTCTGGCATTTGGGTATTCAAATGCAATTTCATCATAAATTCAGATGACCGGTGTTTACCCCTTCACTCTTCACTTAGGAAGTACATTAAATTCTTTTGTATGGTGAATGATTATTGTGTTTCTGGAATGAATACCACTTAATTACAACATAAAAATCCTTTTAATCTGCTGGTGAATTCAATTTGCTAGTATTTTCAGAAGACTTTTGTCTTTTCTAACTTTCCTCCATCATTATTGAGTTATAATTGACAGATTGAAAACTGTTGTCTTTTCTACCCTTCCTCCATCATTATTGAGTTATAATTGACAGATTGAAAACTATACATCTTTTCACTTTGAAATGCAATACTATCACAGTAAGGCTAATAAACATATCTATAAAACCTCACACAGTAATTAAGTATGTGTGTGGTTAGAAAAACATACCTATTCTGTGCTACTCCCACCATCAACCACTCTAGCCTAAGTGTTCCTTCTCTCTGATTGACTGCCCATCTCCCATACCTGAGTCAACTTTACTTGGCGTTTTGTCTACAACCTTAGTTCAGACACTGTTTCCATGTGTTCTATGCTCACCCAAATAATATGAAAGGAAGATATTGTGCTGATGGATACAGAGAACCTTGAGATCTGTCTACCTCATGCATACACACTCCCACAGGACTATTTAAGGAAATGTTGACATGTGCACACTATGTCCATCAAGGGAGTTTGGTGAGAATGTTATATGGATGTATGAAACTCTCAAAAAAGTGTTACCATCATTATTACTATTATTACTCAGTTGTAGCAAGAATATAGAATTATTTGGAACCAGGTTCTTTCAAGGCTTTCCCTGAGGACCTGATATATATCTAAATCCAGGAACATGTTTGGTAGAGCTAGTTTTAGCCTGGGGCCAAGGCCTTAGAGTTTTTTCTCTGAGGCCCTGATGTATGAAAAAGAAACACAGTTCTTCATCTAAAATCAAGAATATGCTTGGCAGAGCCAGTAACACCCTGGAGCCAGGGCCTCGGGGGAGCTGTGACTTCATCCTAAGAACTCAGCTTCTTCTACCCTGAAGGACTATGGTTATCAGTCCCAAGGCTACTATGTGTATATAAGATGCTGTAATTCTTAATAAGCTTGATTGGCATAAGACATAGATTGTGCAAGATCTCCTGACCCCAGCTTTTCTATCTTCTTTACCTTCTCATTCCCTTAGGATTCTACTACTGAAGAACAACCTGCTGGTCCAGGTCACATAGAATAATCAGTTTCACTCTGACATTTCCATAAAAAGCATATGATTCTTTGATTCTACCAATCTTCCTAGGACTCTGTTCTCCTTTCTGAACAGTCTGACTTATATTTGGGAGCCATTTAAAAAAAAAAAACAGCCAGATGTAGTAAACATCTGCAGCCAAACAGCATTTTCTTGAATGAAAAGACTGTTGCACACACAAACACATGGCAGCTGTGAAAATATGCTAAAGATCTGCACAACATCAAATCAGCTGAAATGCTAGCTTGGAAGACAGAGATGCTCATGAAGCTCCATCCCAAGCTGAGGAACTATTGGCAACTGCGGCCCACTAGCTGAGAAAGTTTTGTCCATAAGATTGTCCTACACTTATGCACACACAGGCAACACTAATTAGACTCAATGGATTTAAAAGCAAAGCATATAAAGTTGGGAGGGAAAAGCATGAGGAGAGGAGAATGGATGTGATACAAACATTTTATGAATCTATGATATTTTTAAAAAAATAAAAGGAATTTTAGAAATTTTTTCAGTTCCCACAAATGAGACAACACAGGTCATATTTGTCGTTCAAAATCAGGCTAATTTCACTTACCATGACAACCTCTAATTTCATCCATTTCCCTGCAAATAAGATAAGTTAATTCTTCTTTATTGTTGAGTAAGACTCTGGTGTGCAAATATACCATGTTTATTTCCTTAATCCAGCCATCTGTTGATGATCACCCAAGTTAATTACATAACACAGCTATCGCAAATCTTGTGAGGATAAATGTACCTATACAGGTATCTTTATTATACACTTTTGTTGTGGAATGGTCGTTCTGTACCCTGTGAATATATGTTGCTACTACTGGTTAATAACAAAGTTGTTTTGGCCTACGGCAACACAGGATATAGCCAGAAGGGAAATCCAAGAGAGGTAGAGGGAGAAGAAAGGCAGAGTCAGGAAGACACTGCGAGCCTCTAGGAAGGCAAGATGTAATAGAACACAGGTAAAGCCACAAGACATGTGGCAATAAATAGATGAATAGAAATGGCTTAATTTAAGGTGTAATAGCTAGCTAGCAATAAGCCTGAGCCAATGGTTAAACAATTATAATTAATATTAAGCCTCTCAGTGATTATTTTATAAAAATGACTGCTGCCTGGGTGGAACAGGGAGGGACCAGGTGGGACCAAGAAACTTCAGTCCACAATTGGCACCCAGACATTTGGCAAGAATTTCCACATAAAACCTAAGAGCTTTAAAAAAGGTTCTAAAACAGACCCAAGAGCAACTTCCTAGTTCAGGTCTCATTATAGGCCATGGTACAGAGATGTGTCGCTGGCCACAGTGAGCTTCAGCTAATCACAGTGGACATCCGAGGTCTCTCATGGGTGGCAATACAAAGAGGCTTCTCCCAGTCACTGCCTGCGGGCTTGGGAGCACAGCCATGGGCTTAAAAACACAGGCATGCTACTTAACACTGCTTCCCAGAATTAGGGAGGTAATGCACCACCTTGAAAAGCCAAGCGGGGCACAGCCAGCAACCAGGGCAACTGCTTAGGTCCTAGCCATGCAGCTTAGCAGTTTAAACACTCTCCTGGTCAGAAAAAAAGATTACAGATAGACAATAAGAACAGATTCAGACAGAAAGGCCTCTAAATGGGTCACAATGTATTTAAAAATAGACGTAGGCTTGGGAGAGAAAAGAAAATGATTAGGGAAAGTTCTTAAAAAAGAAATAGAGAAATAAAAAATGATAATTATCCATGTAAAGATGGAAAATACACAGAGAGTCTGGATTGTGTATATTATTATGCTTTCTTTGAATTTTTTGACTGTTAATGAGTTAACTGCCAAGAGACATTTGATTGTGGGGGCTGCTAAGCTAAACCAAAAAACTTCAGTCTCTACACCATCTTATTTCCTTTGAGAATATTGCCAGAAATGATATAGCTGGATACATATGGCAACCCAATTTCCAGACTTTTAGGGGAACATTGATGCTGTTTTCATTGTGGCTACACAACTCTACACTCCCATTATCCATGTATTAATATCCTTTTGATTCATATCCTTGGCAACATTTGCTGTTGATTTTGTTTTGAGAAGGACCATTGTGACTGAAATGAGATCAAACCACAATATTATGATTTATATTTCTCTGAAAGATGAAGATATTGAGCATTTTCATATACTTAAAGCCTTTTCTATTTATTTTTGAACTGTGTTAGTTCATATCACTTGCTCATTTATCAGTTGTATTATTTGTAGTTTAGTTGTTCTCTTTTTGAGTTCTTAATGTGATATTAGTATTATTATTTTGTCAGATAAATAGCTGGTGAATACTTTCTTCCATTCTGTCTTTACTGTGTTGGTGGTATCATTTATTGTAAAAAAAATTTCAATTTTATGTAATCCCATTTTCTATTCTTACCTTTATTTCCTGAGTAATTAATTTCCTTTTCATGAAATCATTCCCTATGATAGTAACTTGAAATGTTTCTATGTTTTCCTCTAGGAATTTGTTTTACTTTATTTTGTTTTCTGAGACAAGGTCTTACTGAATACCCCTGGCTGGCCTGGAATACGCTATGTAGACCAGGCTGGCCTTGAATTCAGTGATCCTCTTGTCTCTAACTTCTGAATGCTGGGATTAAGGGCACACACTAATATGCATAGCCTGCTCCTGTGGAAGTTTTGCAGTGTCACATTTTACACTGAAATCTTTTTTTCCATGCACATGTGTGCATTAAGAGACATCAATGTGATTGCAGTCACTAAGGTTAAAGCTGGAAGAAAACATTTTTCCAACAAAGAAAAGTCCAGGACTGGACAGATTCATTACTGAATTTAACCAACCCTTTAATGGAGAACTAACATTAGTGCTCCTTAAGCTATGCAGTAAAATAGAAAGGGAAGAATACATCTAGCCTCATCCTAGAGAGCTGGTATTACCTTGCTATTTGAACTGACAAAGACAATAAAAAAAGGAGAGAAATGTGCGTAAGCAAATATTCTTTTTTTAACTAAGAAAAAATTTTTATTCATTTTACATACCCATCACAGATCCCCATCTTCCCTCCTCCCACCCCTCCACTGCCCCGAACCACAACCAACCCCGCACCATTCCCTCCTACAAGAAGGTAAGGCCTCCCATGGGGAGTCAGCAGAGCCTGGTACATTCAATAGAAGCAGGTCCAAGCCCCTCCACCTGCCTCAAGGTTGTATAAGGTGTCCCACCATAGGTAGTGGGTTCCAAAAAGCCAGCTCATGTACTAGGGATAGATCCTGATCCTACTGCCAGGGGGCCTTTACAAAAATCAAGCTACACAACTGTCTTGCCTATGCAGAGGGCCTAGTCCAGTCCTGTGGAGGCTCCACAGGTGTTGGTCTAAATTAGATGGATTCCCACTAGTTTGTTTTGGTTGTCTCTGTAGGTTTCCCCATCATGATCTTGATGCCCTTTGCTCATAGAATCTGTCTTCTCTCTCTTTGACTGAACTCCTAAAGCTCAGCCTGGTGTTTGGCTGTGGATCTCTGCATCTGCTTCCATTGGGTACTGCCGAAAGGATCTATGATGACAGTTAGTGTATTTTCCAATCTGATTACTGGTGTGACACCCTCTCCACAATTGCTAGTAGTCTAAGCTTGGGTTATCCTTAATTCTTAATGAACATACTTGCAAAAATCCTCAATAAAATACTTGAAAATCATGTTATACACTTCATTAAAATGTCATACACCATGATTTCATTCTGAGTATTTGAAAAAGTTTGACACATATAAATCAAAAAATGAAATAACATACATAAATACAATTAAGTAATCTCATATGATCATCTAAATGGATATAGGAAAAACCTTTGAAAACATTCACCATGATTAATCACTGAATAAAATAGTTATAGTAAAATTAACACATTAAAGGCTGTATATGAAAAATATATAGCCAACATAACAAATGGCAAAAGCACTTAAGGCATTCACTTTAAGGTGAGATATGAAATAGGCTTTCCTTTTTCACCATTATTATTCAGTATCCTGCTTGAAATTTTAGCCAGAGCAATGAGACAAGAGAAAAAAAAAATAAGTAAAAGAGGAATAAGTAGAAAAGGAAGTAGTCAAATTATTCTTGTTTTCAGATGATGAATCGTATACTTAGTAAAACTTAAGAATTGCACCAAATGTCTTAGAACTGATAAATTAATTCAAAGTAGCAAGATAAAAATTCAACAGATTTCCTATATACTAAGAATGAGAAAGGATAAGAAAAACAGTCCCATTTGCCATGACTGTATAAAGCACATCGCAAGTCCAGGAGTGAGCCTAATCAGGGAAATGGAAGATTGTCTTCTACAAAAAATTATTTTAAAATGAGCAAAAATAGAAGATGACACTAGAAGATGGAGAGAACTCCAATGTGTACAGATCAGAGAAACACTATTATTAAAATGACTGTATTACTGAAAGCACTATAGAATACTCACAATCTACTCTTTTAGCAGATTTCAAAGATACAGTATAGTGTTCACTAGTTATTACCAGGATGTACATTGGTTCTCCAAAGCTAATTCCTTTTGCATCATTGAAACTTCGTACATTTGACCAAAAACTCTAAATTCCCCTATCGATATATCTCTTAAGTAAAGTCAAATTAGTTACAAATATATAGTGTTATAACTAGTATTTGTGGATTGTTTCAGGTCAGTAAGAGATTCCTGGTCAGTTTCTCATACAGAAACCTTAGAGTTTCTATCTGAACTTGAAGGTAATACCTCCAAATTACTTTGTAGTGTATTACAGTCTTCACTGCATTTCCCCCAAATTCTTTTGAGGTCTGTACCCCATGATGAGAATAATACCCATTCCCAAATGCAGATGATTATACAGAAAACATACTATTTGCCTCAGGAGACTATTATTTCACCCATTTTAGTATTTAAGGAATTGTCAAGTAAGAGCACTGATATTATGTTGAAGGTCATATGGCTTAGTTATAGCCCAGTGCTGCAGTCTTTCTGACTAGATTTAAATCATTACTCAGATGCTTGTGAGTTCTTAGACAAGCTATTTAACATCTCAATGTAACTATTTCCCATCATATTCTAACAAGGAAAACTACTTACTAGCATCCTCCAAAGGATTAGATGAGAAATATGCAAGTAGGCCATTTAGAATCATGACTGTCATATACTGAAAACTCAATTAATGATGGCTTTTATGATCATTATCCTGTTAGATTGCAGACAATTTCTGTATTCCCACTTTGGTATAAATCTACTTAGGTTAGAGTAGGTTAGTTACTGAATTACATGTTCAGAAGTTGTCTCTATACGACGACAGCAAATATTAAGTAATAGAAGCAGCAAAGGGAGGGTAAAATGATGATACAGGAAATAATACTGAAGATTATTATATCCAGTGTTACAGGTAATGGGACACTATAATGTGAAATCAACGTAGCCCTGGGCTTCCTTGGCGAGGATAAAAGAAGTGAGATGAGAGAAGCATAGAGGCATAACTATGTAGTTCAATTCCTTCACGTTTCCCATCAAGTTCCCTGTACATTAAGTTAATCTCATTCACTCACAAATTGATACCTCATTCTGAAAGTCATCATTTAAAGAACTCGTTAGTGTTTGCTACAGGCTTTATTGTTTAGAAAATAACTAAAGCCTCTTCCCCTTAATGCCCTTTCTCTAGAATGAGTATCCTTTCCATTCCATCAGTCTCAGATTTGTCCGCATTTGACTTTGCCCAATGACTGTAAGTTGATGTGATTTGTGCTACTCATCAGTGAAACTTCAGGAACTGCCTTGTGCTAGGCCTCTATTTCATTCCCTTGGAAAGACTTGTGAATCTCATGTGAGAGATGTCCCCTCAGCCTAGGTCTTCAAATGCAGACACAGGGATCCCAGCTACAATCAACTTGTCCTGGATAAGTACCCTGAAAAGAAGAAAATTTTTGCTGTAAGCCACACAGATTTAGTAGCTGATAACTTCATTTTTTTGCAGGTTTACAAATTTTATTAAACATGCAAGGATAAAAACATTCCAGTCTTGCACATCAATTTTGTTTGTTTGCTTATTTGTTTTTTCAAGACAGGGTTTCTCTGTGTAGTTTTGGTGCCTGTCCTGGATCTTGCTCTGTAGACCAGGCTGGCCTCGAAGTCAAAGAGATCCGCCTGGCTCTGCCTCCTGAGTGCTGGGAATAAAGGCATATGCTACCACCACCCAGCTAAAAATATATAATTCTGTAGAATAAGAACTAAACAGAATGTGCGACTTCAAAGATTCTATGGAACCTAATCTTGATTTTTTTATTTTTTAAAAAAAAGGCTAATTATAAAATTTACCTGGAAATGAGAAAGGTAGAGAAAATATATGTATGTGCATACATATGTATATAAAATATATGTGTGTGTGCACATGTGCATATGAGCACATGCAATAACAGGCCATGAACTTAAGAGAGAGTAGAGAGGGGTATAGGGAATGATTTGGAGGGATACAGGGGATGGGGGCAATCTTGTAATTAAATTAGTACCTCAAAAATGTGAAAACAAAAGAAAAGACATTAGAATAAAGTTAAGAGTAACAAAGGACAAAATTATTCTTAAAAACCTGCCATTAAGATAATGAAGATGGGTCTTGCTTAGCTGATGTCTAAGAGTGGCCTCACTTACCCAACATCTTGGAGGGAAGAGTGTTGTCTCTGTCTCCAGAGACAAGCCTTGAGTTCAACCTTTGCATTTGACTCTGTTGCTTTTTAACTATGGTTTGAGGTAGGAGGGACCTGAAAGAAGATATGCCCACTGCTGTTCCAGAGGCAAGCTTGAAGACTTTATTAGTCAGACTTTTTATTGGTGTAAAAATGCCTTGTAGAGATGGAGAACATTTATTTTGGCTCATGGTGTCAGAGACTTCAGTCCAAAATCCACTGGTCCTGCTGAGGCTGAGACTGTGAGAGGAAGAGATATCAAGGTAAGAATAATGGCAGAGCAGAGATGATCTCATAGCCATGAGAAAAAAGTAAGAGATAGCCCGAGAGTGGGGACAAGGTATAATATCCAAAGCGATGCCTCTACTGGCATGCCTCTGCTTTAACCAGGTACCACCTACCTTTCAAAAAAGTCATCAAATTATGCATCTAGCAGTAGAGTCATAACTAACTCACCAATCTCCATGATCCATTCTCATCTCCATAATGAGGTCCACCAACCAAGCACAGATACTTCAATGTCTGAGACTTATGGGTAGATTAATACTACATATCTGAACCTATCAAATACCCTTGTCTTGGCTGTCAATCCTGAGGCAGACATGTGATTTGTTTTTTTATATCTTCATAGTGCATTCTGAGTCAGTAATACCTGCATAGGTACTCATTCTGTGGCCTATAAGGACCCTTCCTGTGACCCAGATAAAGCCACAATCATCCATCTGGGTGGTAGCATGCTCAGCATTTGAAAACCCCGAGGTAGACCCCCACCACAGTGCCAACACCTCTAACCAAGATGCCAAGTGAAGTCTCCCCAAGGATTAAACAGGGTTAATGTCTACTCAGGTCACTAGCAACAAGCCCACTAATGACAGATTCTAGTGAAGATCCAATGGCTGATATATGACCTAGCTCCAATCACACTCAAATGTTGGAGGTAGTTTTTATCAGCCTGAGGACATGGAAGAAAATCCTTGTCTACTGAAAACTGCTTTTAAATAAAAGAAATATGTTCTCCTTTATATGCCTGGATAGTAACATATGTCTCTAGGAAAACAGAAAAATCAGACACATAAAACACCATCAAAAGTAAGCGAGCACATCAACTACTAGTGTTCCAGTAACTAAGTGCAAAGTAATGCAGATCTATGAATTGCTTGACAAATAATTAAAACAAATAGCTTTAAGCATCTCAGAGACATGTAGGGAAACAAAAATTAATCAACAAATGAAATTAGGATGGCACTGTCTGAATGAAATAAAAAATGTATTAAAGAAATAATAGTAATCCCCCAAAACAACAACAACAACAAAACCCACAGAAATCCTGATGCTAAAATATATAAAAAACAGAAGTAAAAAAGAAATAACAGTATAAATGATGCAGAAAAGTAACCTAATTTAAAGATGGACCAATGAAAATTATTCAGTTAAAAAGGGATAAAGAAAAAAATTGGTAAAACCAAGAATGCACATTGGCCACATAGATCACCAGTAAACACCCATGAATAAAAAATTAAGTCCTTAAGAAAAGAGAGACAGACTGAAAGTTGTTTGAAGAAATGATGGGAATGTGGACACTCAGATTCACAAAAATCAGAGGACCCTCATCCCTGAGAAAGCATCCTGAAGGAAACTCCTTTGAGACACATCATAATCAAATATTCAAGAGTCAAAGAAAGAATCCTAAAAGCTCCAAAAAGAAAGAAAACTCTTCCCACACACAGAAATACCCATAAGGCTGTCAGTAACTTTCTCATCAAAAACCTCACAGCACAGTACAGGGTTTACTGAGTGAGATTATATATTCAAAATGCTCAAATCAAAAGTAAAACCTGTCAACCAAGACTAATATACCTGGCAAAAATGTCCTTCAGAAATGAAAAAGAAAAAACTTCCCAGATGAACAAAAGCTGGGGAAATCATCTCTACTAATCCTGTCTATTAAAATAATGCTGAGAGGATTCTTTTAGTTGAAACAAGGGAATACTAAGTATCAATGCGTATCAACACTTGAATAAGGGAAGGTAAAGTAAAAGCACATAACTGGTCAAACTCAGAATGCTCTAATACTGTAGAAGCGATATGTAAACCACTTCTAAGTCTAGTAGGAAGTAAAAAGCAAATAGTAAACTAATAATAGGTGTAATAATATCTTGATATATAACATAAAACATGCAAAATAAGACAACAATAAAGTAGACAAGAATAAGAGATAAATTAATGGTGTTGCATATTATTGAAATTGGCATCATCTAAGAACAGAAGTTTGTAACTATAAGAATAACTGTAAAAACTTTTGAAAATTCCATATGGAAATAAATCACTATAGAAGCTTCCTGGTGTGTGTGTGTGTGTGTGTGTGTGTGTGTGTGTGTGTGTGTGTGTGTGTCTGTCTGTCTGCCTGTCTGTCTGTGTGGGTGTGTCTGTGTGTAAAAGGGCTTTAAGTGGTGTTAGCGTAATACAGAGAGACAGTGCCTTTCTCCCAAACACCAGGCTATTAAATAAAAAGCCCAGTTAAAGGTATAGGTTGCCTTTTTTTTCAAAATTTTAGTTAGTGGGGTTCATTGGCCCACCTATAAATACCACAGGCTATTGCTATTGCTCTGTTTACCCACCAGAACTTGTTGGTAAGATCCTATTGCTGAAGACAAAGAAAAATGAAGTTGCTGCCCACCTAGAAACACCATTTGTACAGGCCTATCTTCCCTAGAGCTAGAAGAGTCTATGTATTACACCAGAGGAGAGATGTCATTGTTCCCTTTCACAGGGAATGAAGTTGCTCTGCTTTGCCAAAGAAACTTTTGCTAGACTGTCTAAGCTTTTGAATGAACTTTTTCCTTCAAGAAGACAGCAGCCCAGGAGACCTCTCACACAATGACAATCATTAATTCATCAGATCAATCAATCATTCATTCAATACATGCTTGTCAAGGAGGATAATTTGCTTCCTTCCATGCTGAAGCAAGACATTTTTTTGGTCAGTGACACACCTGTGAACTAAAGGACAATAATATCTTTCTCCTCTAGTGATTTCTCTAATGTTTGTCCCTTTCAGTAACCAATATCCAGTGCTATTCCTAGGTCAAGTAGACAGAAGACCGAGGTTGACATGTCAGATAAACTTTAGCAGGAAATAGTTGCATCTCAGAGTCGCTTTGTCAAGTTACTGTTTGTTAAGATTGTAATCCTTCCTTTCTCTGAGATGGACCTCAATATAAAATCATGTGTTAGGCTAGCTAAGAAGCAAAGGAGAGTAAGGAAGATAAGATTCAGAATAGAAGTAGAAATTAAGAACATGACAAATGAGGTAGAAAACTAGAAAAACTCCTAGAGAATGAAGATATTATACCTTTCTGAGCAGAAGTCAAGGTTAGCATTCAACTATGGAAATAAAGGCAAGAAATGCACTGCACTGTAGATGGAAATTTCAATCCCAGTCCTGGCCACCAGTCCCAAATAACTGACACAGAGGCTTATATTAATTATAAATGCTTGGCCAATAGCTCAGGCTTATTACTAACTAGCTTTTACATTTTATTAATCCATATTCGTTATTTATGCTTTGCCACATGGTGGTACCTTTATTAGCATGGCATGTTCATCTTCTGTTCCTTCTGCATCTGGCTTATGACTGACTCCATCCTTCTCTTTCCCAGCATTTTCAATTTTGTTTCACTACCTAACTTCATCCTGTTCAGCTATTGGCCAGTCAGCTTCCTTATTAAACCAATCACAGTGACAAATATTCATAGTGTACAAAAGGATTATTTGGCAGCATTTCCCCTTTTTTTAAAACTTTAACATAGTAAGGAAGTTTTTTTAACTTTAACATAGTAAGATTAAATACAACAAAACAGTTAATAAGTAAGAATTACAGTTACAATATCCAGTCCATTTGTATTTGCAAAATTAGAGAAAATATTCTATTTATCTTATCTTTATGACTCCAAAGTTTTGTACCTAATTTACTTTCTATCGTAATTAAAGAAAACTGTGGTTATCTAGTCTTTGACTCCATCGAAGATCCAAGAAGGATGAAATGTTACCTAATGACAGGGACATCAGGCTACCTAGATAGTCACCCAAAGTTCCTCTGCAACCTTGGGGTATCCAACTCTGGTCTACAGGCCTAGCATATCTGACAGACTTTCCTGTGAAGCAGGGAATTTTGAATGACTGTCCTATCTTGTCTTGGCAAAGCTCAACAGTCCCCTTTCTGGGTTCCTGCTGGTCCAGTTTGGAGAGCAATTGTCAGCAATTGAGGCAAGGGCAGTTTCTTTGCCCACATGGTTAGCTTTTGCCATAAAGAAAACAAACTGCATACGGAGTTTCTTTGATGCCCAATATTGTCTCTGAAGTAGATTGGTACTACCAGAAGCAGACATGTCTCACTGTTTTAAAAAGCCTTGTTATTAAAAACATTAAATGCCATATTCTGTCAGTCTTTAAAGTGTTTAAAGACCATCTGTCCATCTAAATATATCTCTTTATGACCTTGAAAACATACCTAGCATGACTATAAGTTTGACTATTATAGATGACTATTAATCTGTATTTTTAATTATACATTACATTTTAAATGAGCTGCATAAACACAATACCTTAAACAAGAGTAAAAATATACATACAGTATAACAAAATTAACTTTAAGTTTGTAACAACAAACCAAAATCCATACCAATGTAAAATATTTAAGATTAATAGTTGTTTTTTGAAGTAAAATAGATTCAATAATCTACCATTTTATCCCGTCATTTCTATATCCCCCCTTTTTCTTTTCAGAAAGAGCTCTTTGAATCTAATCTCATTTGTTCAGCTTTTTTTCCTGACCATTATCAATATCAACTTGTAACTACCCCCTTAAATGATAACAAACATCCATAAGCAATTTTGGGGGGAATGTGGACATAGTTTTCTAGACCACTTCCTGTTGTTTAGGGGTGTTGGCATCTTTTGTGGAACCTTGAGAAAATTGAATAATTGTTAAGTCTTGGCTGGAGTATTCTGTGAGGCCGGATTATAACAGTCAGCAGCCTTTAAGCTGTTTTGGATGCTGGATCACCTGGGCCATTTTTATTGGTGTCTGTTCCCCTCACTTTGAAAATATATAAATTTTTAAAGGCAACAAACATAACTGTATTAGTACAAGTATAGATTGTGCATTTTACACAAGTCAGTTAAAGATGATTTTTTGTTATGTGTTTGAGCACGTAAAATATACATTACATGTCTTGTAGTTCTTTTCAATTTTTTTCAATGTCTGTAGTCAGAATTTCAGAGGGTCTTCCTTGATCAAACCGGGTTTTCTTTAACTCAGAATGAATCCATAGTCTCTCATTTCCTGTGGAAATAAAAGCATAATTTTGAAGTCAAGATATTTTTAAAAAAATACAGGTTGGTTGAATCTTGCAGTTTTTATAATCCAGTGTCTATTAGCAGCCAAAAATTCAAATACAACACAATAACATACAGGATTCAGATTCTCTGTGTATTTTCCATCCTTATGTGGCTTTTTTCTTTTATATTACTTTACTCCCTTTTTAAGGACTTTACTATTTTAAAGCCATATTTTTTTATGACTGACTATACCTTCTCTTTTTCTCCCAAGCCTGTGTATGTTTTTAAACACACTGGAACCTATTTAGAGGTTATTTTCTTCCATTTGAATCTGTCTTTACTGTGAATCTGTAATCTTTTCTTGACCTCACGAGACAACTCTTAGGCTGTTATGCCAGCCTCTGCCAGTGTAGCTTTGCTTAGTGCACGTTGGTAGTGCACAGTGGCTGGCTCTTCCCACAGGCAACTTCTGAAAGATGTTTTTCTACACTGCAACTGGCATGAGAGACTTTGGGAACCTGCCATGCAGCTTAACTCATGGCTGGTGTGAGAGACTGCAGGAACCTGCCACTCAGCTTATCTCATGGTGTACCACAGCTGGCATGAGAGACACAAGACTAGAAAGCTGCCTTTGGCTCCATTGTTGTGCATTTAGAACCTTTTTTAAAGCTTTTTTTATGTCTTATGAGGATCTACACACCTCACAGTGGACACCATTTCTAGACAGAAGTTTCTGTCCCAATCCTGGCCCCCATTCCCAAATAACTGACACAGAGGATTATACTAATTACAAATGTTTGGCCAATAGCTCAGGCTTATTACTAACTAGCTCTTTATTTTACATTAATTCATATTCCTTATCTATGCTCTGCCATGTGTTTATACCTTTATTATCATAGCACGTTCATCTCCTTTTTCCTCTACATCTGCCTGGTGACTCCTGACTCTGTCCTTCTCTTTCCCAGCATTCTCACTTTTGCTTCCCCACTTAACTTTATCCTTTTCAACTATTGGCCAGTCAGCTTCTTTATTACACCAATCACAGTGACATATATTCACAATGTACAAAAGGATTATTCCACAGCACTGCACCAGCCACACAGCTACAAAGAAATGGGACTCAGCTTCCAACATTTGTTCCACCAGGGGGAGTGGTGCTTTCCGACAAACTGACTGAATTATGTTTTTGCTGAAGTCATGCCAGCATTTGTCTTTGCATGTCCAGAGCAGGCCATTTCCCTTTTTAGTATTTCCTTTCTCCTCCTTGACCACACACACAGCATTTCTCTTTACTTACAGAAGTCTTAAGGACCACCAAACAACAGCAAGCTGATTAAAAATTAATAACAGCCTCAGAGGGTAACCACAGAAATGCTGTTGGCTCTGTCATCGGCAATATTTTGAGTTTTTTTTTTAAATGCCCAATTATTTTCAGGACACCTAGAGAACAAAGCTATGAGAGAGAGGAAATAAGTTTTCATGCCAGAGGGAATACATTCTTAAGCAAAATTCTTTTAATATGGAGACGAGAAGAATTATGTTTACAGCCCTACTACTTACCTTCCATCCAAATCTCCACATGTTTTTTTCTTTCTTTTTTTTTATAGGTTCAAGCAATGTGCCCAGCAGGACTATGAAGAATTTATCTTCACCATCAACTTCATTATTCTACACTGATTCTTCATTTGCCCAGGAGTTAACATTCCTGTGTTGGGGGGGGGGGAGGCAATCGATGAATTAAAATCATTCCTGGGAATACTTGATGATCTATTACAATATAGCCTAACCAGGAAACAAATTTGAAGGTGCTGTGTCAAGGACTAGGAAGCACATGCTTATGTGACTTGGTTTCTTTGGGTGACACATGATTTTTTAAGTTGCCAAATGAACACACAAACTGTAACAATGGCTTCTAAACACTGCAAATGTGATTCTGTGGGAAATCTCTAACATAATCATTCTTCCTAAAACCCACTCCATGGTCTATAAAATATTTATGTTTTCTACTCTGGAAGCCTATTATTTATGATGCCCAAACCGAAAGGATTGCATCTGATGACCGCATTTTCATTTAGCCATGGGAAGGGACAAATTGCAGTTGAATTACTGACATGGAAACAAATCAGGCAGGGGGCAAATGATTTGTTTAGCCAGAGACAAACCTGTCAGGAAGCTGCACTGCAATATGGCACAGAGGAATATGTATGTTATTATTGCCTTCCAACAGGTTGTCAAAAATCAACAGGCCTAGGGAGTTTTCAACAAGGCATGAAGATTAAGCAAAGTATTTTTTTCCAGTGTAGTATTGATGCATGGCTGCATTATTAGCTTGCAGAAATAAATGCAAATTTTGCCATCTAGCAGAGTTAATTGGGCTATGACTTTTTAATAATGTGTGTGTTATTTTCAATCAAATCTAATGCTTCTTTCCACGAATAACTGTTAAATATAAAAACCAGAAAGCTTGTGAGGGCTAAGCTATTTTGCAGGATTTTCTACTGGTTCTTAATGTAAATCATGTAGCTGTCTGGAACCAGATCTTAACAAAATGTTCTTCTGATGTAAGAAAAATAATTATGGATAGGTGTCTATAGGCTACTATTGTAAATCAGGTGGTAAAGACACTTACTAGAGCAAAAGTAGCAACCAAGGGAAATTAAATACAAGATAACATCCTGCTTAGTATTTATTGGACATTTATCAAGGACTTTCTAAGGAACTATGATTGGGACTCCAACTTGCTGAGAGATGAACAAGTGTTTCTTGCTAAGCCATTCTGCTGGTTTTTGGTGGAAACACATTTTATATATTTAGGTTGCTTATATTCTTTTGTTTATTCAATTTCCTGATGTGTTTACTTCCTCCCTCATCTGAAAATAGGTTTGAAGAGCTGAGTCATAATATACCTTTCCTAGTGGAAAAGCCCAAATCACATTTTATTTTAGTTCAAAAATCATCACCCAAACATACTAATATGTTGGTCTATTGCTGAAAATTGTCAGTAGTTGCTTGTTGCCCAAATGAATGAAGTCTAAATGCTTCAGCAAAGCATTCAGGGCCCTGTCTCCACTCAGCAGAGTAGAAAATACACTGATTCTTGAGATTATCAAGGATCATCTAATGAGGCCTGTGATGCTCTTAAGGGTCATGAAAAGTGGAAACAAAGTGTGAGGGAGAATATGTTACTGTCAGAGTGATATGCTGTGCATTGTGTAGGCATATCACAAAAACTAAAATGCCCCTTATCTCTTCTATAACTCAATATAACCGTTCTGACACCAGATGTGTGGAGATTTGCCCCACATACCAAAAATTCTCTACTTGGTTCTCCCACAGATGCCAGCTATGTGCTCTCCAATTTAATTCAACTCAATTTTGACACAATCTACCTAGAGATGGTATCAAATCATATGCATGAGGAGTTGAGTTCTCAAATCTGCCCTTCGCCTTAGAGGACAGTTCCAAGCACTAGGTTGTCACCTGTGCATTTTGAAATGACCCTTCTGAATAATTTGCATAGAACTCCCATAAACTTAGGGAACCACTTTTCTCACATTTACTAAAACTTTAAATTTATATAGGGTCTGATATAATATGTAACTGAATAGCAGATAAAGAGATGCACAAGTTGAGAACTGTAAGAGTCCCTATTACAGAGCTTTTGGAGTTGGGCTGTGCCAACCTCCCAACATCTAAATCTGTTTACCAACCCAATAGCTTTCTGATCACCCATAGCATATTGATTTTTATGAAAGCATCATCATGTAGTCAAGATATATTATTGCCCCCATTCCAAGTCTGTTGTGGGGCTGAAAGTACCAACCTTCTAACAATGGCCTGCACTTTTAGGCAGTTATCTCCCTCCAGGAGTCCAATGTGACTTGTTCCATTACAAGAGATGCTGTGTGATTCTAAAAATTCCAAGCAATTCAGAAGTTAAGCATCAAATTCCTATCAGTAGTGAAATTTCATAGGTCTTGGGAGTCAGTATCAGGGACTGAGGTCAAAGAGCAGACACTCAGGTTTCTATGAGCTTCCTTACCATTCAGGACATTACAAGGATTTTAGGAGCTCTATGCCAAGAACAAGTGGTAGAGATTCTTTCTAATTATTCCCTACAACTAGTCATTGTGGAAGTGGAACACAAACCAAGTAATTTAGGCATTCTGTAGAAGCAAGAAAAGACAGAAAATGCATCTGTTCTAGATCATCACCCCTCAATGGCCACACAGCCTTGCTGACACCTTCAACTAAGAACTGAGACCAATAGCCTTCAGATCTATCTGAATATATTTGTGTGATTTTAATCCACTAAATTTCTGGCCAATGAAAATTGATACAATGCCATTTGTGTTTATTTCTTTTATCTTGACTCTTCTCATTTAGATTATGACTATTTTGCACATTATTTTTTTATAAAGGAAGCATCCATCATTTACATGAAGGTGGGGACTCGGTCTCATAAATGCCACAACTGTACCTCTGAGCTTCACTCACAATGGCTGTTTCTTGCTGCAAAAATGTTCTGGAAGACAACTGAGATGCAGGAGAAAGAGGCAGATGAAAACATCACTATTTATCTTGATTGATGGGGAGCACCATGTTTGCCTCCAGGCTTCCAGAGAGACCTGCTAGGGATCTGTATTTATTCCCCCCGCTTCTCCGCTCTGCAATCTGAATGCTGGGTATGCATTACCTTCTTTAGCTTTCACAGAAACCCTTGGAGTTAGTATTGTTATTCTCTATGTAACACATCAGGGAAATTAAATCTGTTAATGACTTAATGAAGCTCAATTTTCTGCTGGGTGACAGCGCCAGGATTTAACCATGGGTTTTTAGATCTCAAACACTGAGCTATAGGTTCCCTCTACAATAGTCTTTAGCCTTCATTTATGGAGATTTGGTCCATGTAAAGAACCTAATGAAAGCAATATTGTCTTTTCCCAGGAAAGAAGAGAACATGACGTGGGGCAGGGCATGGGGAGGTGGGGGCAGATCTGAGGACATAAGGGAAGAGAGGAGGTGAATTTGATCAAAATACATGGTATATAATTCTCAAAGAATTAATAAAAATACTTTTTTAAATGCACACATAATGATAAACACAAGGGAACACAAATGCACATACATTTGTGTGTAACCCTCAGGGTGCTGATTGGTCCCATGAAACTTTCATTCAGGTTGAAAACCATGTCTGTCTACACTTTCTATTAAATTTACTGTGACATAGTGGCTACACAGACATCAGCATGGCAAGCTCGTGTTCTGCTCTTGACCATGTGGGACCTTCAGACGTCACTTAATTTCTCTGTGCCCTCCACTACCATCAACCACACCTCTTCTCAAACTGGGATAGTCCTGTTCAGGCTGTAGTAGAGAAAAGAAAAATTCTTACATTGAAAGCTCTCAGAAGAGTAAATGCTCAATAGTGTGTATTTAATAAATGGTTTCTATTGTTGATTTGTGAACACATGACTTGGGCAATCACTTCTCAAGGATATGACCTTAGGATGACAGATGTAGCAGGAAAAGTCCAAATCATCAATAATTACAATATCCGGAGAGGAAAACTCCATGTTTTGTATAATGCACCTGCCATCCTTACAGATATTGACTCTGAATAACAGGGTCAACAGACAGTTAGGAATAAATGCATGTTTTTGTCTATCCAAAAGCATTTCTATGACACTTGTCTCCAAAGGACTAGAATACTGAGAAAGAGAGTTTAAACATGACATCAGAAGCTTCTGACTTGAGGTGAGAAACATTGCAGGGTACCCAGTGAATAATGAGGGGGATAACATTACTCTAGGGCCCCATTAGGGTAGTGCAGGAAGCTTCCAGAAGGCACTTGACATGTCTCTCTTGTAAGAAGAAGCTAGAAGGGAAAAACGAATGACACTTTGATCAGCTGGGTAAAAAAAGAACTTAGCAGTCATCACGCTGTGTAAACAGGTCAAGCCTTATCACTGTGAGCGCAATGCTAAGTGTCCAACAAAGTTAATAAATTCAAATAACAATATCCATGGTGATAAGAGGGCATATGTGGAATGGCAAGAGAGACTATATATTACTATTTCCCTCTATTGAAACAGTTTCCATAAATCACTCAGATGGTTTCAACATCTGAAGTCCTTTAGCCTTCTTGCACACTCTGGTTAGTTGTCTCTCCCAAAGAGCTACTAGAAGAGGTTTCGCCCTAATAATTTCCATAAATTCTCTTATCACTTCTATCTTCTCTCCTATGTTGCTCCCTCTCATCCCTCTTTGGTGTCTTCATTTTCTCAGAGAAACACAGAAAACATTTAATCTTTTTTTTTGTGATATATATTTTTTATTTTACAATACCATTCAGTTTTACATATCAGCCATGGGTTGCCCTATTCTCCCCCCTCCCACGCCCTCCCCTTACCCCCAGCCCACCCTCCATTCCCACCTCCTCCAGGACAAGTCCTCCCCCGAGGACTGTGATCAACTTGGTAGACTCAGTCCAGGGAGGTCCAGTCCCTTCCTCCCAGACTAAGCCAAGTGTCCCTGCATAAGTTCCTGGTTTCAAACAGCCAATTCATGCAATGAGCACAGGACTTGGTCCCACTGCCTAGATGCCTCCCAAACTGATCAAGCCAATCAACTGTCTCACCTATTCAGAGGGCCTGATCCAGCTGGGAGCCCCTCAGCCTTTGGTTCATAGTTCATGTGTTTCCATTCATATAATCTTATGTAGGGCAGTACCTCAAGATTGGGGA
This sequence comes from Peromyscus leucopus, assembly GCF_004664715.2. Classification (NCBI taxonomy): domain Eukaryota; kingdom Metazoa; phylum Chordata; class Mammalia; order Rodentia; family Cricetidae; genus Peromyscus; species Peromyscus leucopus. The sequence goes on along the minus strand of NC_051084.1, from coordinate 926,017 downwards.
TGACACATTACTGCTTCCTCGAAGTTATTAGTTTATGTTTTTTGTTTTATTTTGGGTGCATGAATGATTTGCCCACATGCATGTCTATTCAGCATATACATGTCTGGTGCAGATTATATCAGAAGAGGGTACCATATCCCCTGGGACTGGAGAAGCATGTTTGTGAGCACCTATGTGGGTGTTGGGAAGGAACTTGGGTCCTCTGTAAGAGCACCCAGTGCCTTAACCATGGATTCACCTCTCTGGCCCAATGTTTCTACTTTAAGAACCTGTATTTGTTCTGGAGGGATGGCTCAGCAGATAAAGGTGCTTGCCACAAAGCCTGACAAACTGAGTTTGATTCCTAGGATCTACATGATCGTAGGAGAAAATCAACTCTCTAAACTTGTCCTCTGATCTCCACAAATATTACACACACACATACACACAAAACACTATTTAAAATGCCATCTCTCCTGAATTTATTGATAATTAGGTCATTCTAGAATTGATTCACAATGGCACTTCATGAAGAGAACTGAAGGATTTCTTGGAAATGGCTAAAGTCACACACACACCATTCACTCATAGTATTACACTGTGATCTGGTGAACAGATGCTAATTGTTGTTCTTGGCAATGTTAGAAAATGCATATCTCCTACTTTTTTTAATTGTACAGTTTTTGAAATTATAATATAATTATATACTTTCCCCACTCCCCTTCCCTCCCTCCAACCCCCCCCCCTATTCAAACCCCTTGCTCTCTCTCAAATCCATTTTTTTTCTTTAATTGTTGATATACACACATATGCACACACACACACACACACACACACACATATATTCCAAAATACATCAATACAACCTGCTCAATCTGTATGTTACTTGTATGTATAATTTCTCAGGGCTGACCATTTGGTCCTGAATAACCAATTGGAGGGCTCTTCCCTAGGGAAGACCATGCCCCTTTTCTGTGTTCTCCAGTTGTCTATAGGCCCTGGGAGCTTTCTCTCTTCCGAGTTAGCATGTCCACTGGTATCATCATTGTTCAATACTTGTTTAGGCAGTTATGTGTCATTTTCACCCCTTATCAAATCAACTTCTCTCTGTAACAATCTGAGACCCTTGCAGAAAACCCACAACCAATCAAAATATGGAGAACCAGAGTCCATGCGGTGCCTACTCCCAAATGATACACCTACAACCCGATTCCTCACTAGGGCTCAGGAAACATTGAGGAAGAGGGGGCAGGAAGATTGTGAAAGCCAGAGGAACAGGAAGTTTGTTGTAAGACCTTGTCTCCTAGAAAAGTCAATGAGGCTACACTCATGAAGTCTCATCAACATATTCCATACTTTTAACAGATTCACAGTTTGGAAGCACAATTTAGAAAGTAAAGCTAGAATATGAACTCAGGATTTCCAAATACGATTCAGGAAAATTTAAAACTGAAATAGTTTCAATGAACTTCTTGGTTTAGAAACCTTTGAGACCAGAAACATACAGATGGCATTTAGTAATGGGAAGACTCCTACAGCTACAAACACAACTCCTTTACAGGTAGTTCCCTACAACGTCACATATCAACCAACAGCCCAACAACTAAAAATAACTAAAAACTATCCAAGCAGTTAATGCAATAAGCCTCAAAAAAGTATGTAAGCAGATGTTTCAAAGGAAGTAGCTGCATACATGGAAACCAGCAAACAACTTATTCAGTTTCACCATGTCACTGTCTTTCCATTCCTTGCACACTTCCATCGGGTGTCTCAGATATCCTAGCATATGCACACCCCACCCCCAATCCTCTTTTCTTTGTAGTGAAAAAGCCATCTTCTCTCCTCTTGACACTGCCATCTCTGACTCAGGGCTCCTGCAGATACCTTTCTCTCCAATTTTTATATAAACAGAGAAGGTCAGAGCTGACCTCACAGAAGCTCTGTCTATCCCCTTGGGGTGGAGTGGGAAAGAGAAGATGGTGAAGATTGATGATTTGATGTCTTTTCTTTCATCTCCTTCGCACTTGTGTTTTTAAATACAAAATGCTGTGTGTACCAACTCTGAAGGTGTTAAAAGACTCAATCTGCTTTTGAACACACAAGACAAATGGCTGTTTTGAGTCACAGATACTGTAGTTGTGGGGCCTAGATGGACGGTAGATTCACTGGAGTTTATTGAATTCCTCAGTAGCCACTGAAACAAAGTTTGTCAGCCTTACAAAGTGCTCTACTAGGAGAGAGGGAGAGGGAAACTTCGGAAAGTGAAGTTTCAGAATGGCCTGGCTTGCACATAGCTTGGTTCTGAGACTGGCTGCTGGAGACAGGAGGATGGGCACAACAGCAAGGAAAGAACACGTTACGCTTTAGCATACTTGCTTGACTGAAGTCATTGCATCACCAGTTAAGGTATCCAACAGCATTTAAGTGTGCGTGTGTGTGTGTGTGTGTGTGTGTGTGTGTGTGTGTGTGTGTCCCTGCTTGCATGTTGTATGTGTGTGCATGTGTCCCTGCTTGCATGTTGTGTGTGTGTGCATGTGTCCCTGCATGCATGGTGTGTGTGTATGTGTGTGTGTGTGTGTGCATGGATGTGTTACAGGACAGAAACCTTTACCATAGCATTCCTTTAAAGGAAACTCACTATCTTATTCTTCTCTTCCCTTTATATGTTAAATGGAGAGCAGACATGCTGTGAACTTGTACAGATTATGGAACCTATGGACCTGGCTTGAGCTTCTGAAACCTCATTGTCTAGCCCCAGTAACATGCTTCCTTCCAACAAGGCCACATGTACTCCAACGAGACTACATGTCCAATAATGCCACTCCTTATGAGTCTGTGGGGGGCATTTTCTTTCAAGCCACCGCAGTATGGGAGTGAAAACAACAGACATGATTCATCTTCCAATGAAAAACTGTTGTCTACATTTCGTATTATCTCCTTTGCATAGAGTTTTAGTAGTGAAACAGATAGATGCAAGGATATAGATATGTGTGAAGTGTATTGCTTGCCAAGGGAAGTTAAGATTTATTTATATTTCTTCAAGAATTCATTGATTTTTCTGAGGGGGGTGGTGAGACAAGGTTTCTCTATGTAACAGCCCTGGTTGTTCTGGAACTTACTCTCCAGTCCAGCTTGGCCTCCAACTCATAGATCCTCCTGCCTCTGCCTCCCAAGTGCTGGGATTAAAGGTGTGTACCACCATTGCCCAGCAAATTCATGGATTCTAACCACATGCCATTTGAGTTTTCTGAACAGAAGATGTCTGGAGATGGGCAAAGGCTTTGAGTGGGAACATGAGCCTCATGTGGTATGGGGTGTTGGAACTGGACACTTGGTTTGAGAGATTCCTTAGTAATTCCCTGCCATCTAGTTTTTAAATTTCTGAGATTGCCAAGCTCTGCCCTTCACAGAGGATACCCCCTAAGAAATGCAATAATGTCCCAGGAGTCTCCTATACCTATAGCTTTCAGGAGTATCTCCTTGCTGTCATGGTAACTGGAGGACAAGACTTGGTCACAGTGACATCACTCCAGGAAACATTTTAGATAGGAGTGAGGGATAAGAAGAGGAGGACTGTCTTAACCACAGGAGGCCTAACACTTCACCATTTACCTGGCAGTAATTATAGTTAGCATATTGTCCTGTGTTCTGAGCATTCCAGACCCCAGAGACAAAATGTGCTAATGGATGTGCCCATTTTTACCCACATCTCAGCCTAGATCCCTGACTTATCCTCCAACAGCAGCTAAATTGTTCCCTTGAAAATCAATAAAACATTTTCATTCTGACACTTATGAAACTGCTCCTGATATTTATTATATCCTGCTGTATTTACTGATTCTACAGTAAATATTTGACAAATTACAGGAACCCTCTCAAAAATACAGAGATGAACTGGCACTGGCTGCCACAGCAAAGATGCATGTTTTAGCCCATAATGCAATTCAGGTTTCCTGGGAAATAGACTCTGAGTCATTGATTTGTGTGCAGGAAATTCACTGTGCAGCGCTGTCAGGATGAACACTTGTGGGCAAGCAAAGGAAGCAGAATTGGCAGAGATGACTGAAAGAGATGCTAATTTCACAGAGCTCTGGTACTCATGGGGTAGATCCACACACCCCAAGGAAAATGGTCCTCTGTTGACTTCTCATTGGTCTCCCAGGATGTACCAGGAATAGACTGACCTGGGGCATACTGGTTCTCTTCTCCTGATGGAAGTGCACAGAGGAGGTTCAGCTGGGAGCTGTCAGTAGTCTGGCATTGGTAGAAATATGCAGTTTATCCTGAAGAGAGGTTCTGGTCATGGAATTCCCTGCATCTCTTAAGCAAGAGAAGACCATGGGCCTTCACATGTCCTTGTGTTTTGTTGCTATCAGTGCAGCTGTGATTACTTGTTCTCCTTTTTGCAGGCTCTGTTTCCACCCCTAGAACTACTCAATAGAACTGAAGGTCTAACTGTTTAATTAATACTGAGCACTGCAGTGACCCTCTGTGTTGTGTTAGCTGCCTATCACTCTTTCAGTTCCACTTTTGGACACCTATTATTGACGTGATTCCTGATCTTAGCCCAGCTTTTTTTTTTTTCCATCAAGTTTTATAAACCCATTGTGTAGTCCAAAATAATGTAGTATAATACTAAAAATCATGAGAACCAGGTCATAATTTAAATCCCATCTGACACTTCTTAGCTGAATGATATTGACAGTTCATTCAATCCCCAGAAGTCTTGGTTTTCTAATCTACAAAATTAGATAACAATTATAATTTTGATAGTTGGCATAACGATGAGATGATGTATGTGTGGCCCAGAGAGAATCTCGGCTTAGAAGAAATAACAATAATAATGAAAGACGTTCTTATGGTGATCCCTGTCACCTGGCATTTTCTGTGTGCCCTGTATAGACATAAGGGCATTACATTGATTATCTATTTAACTTTTACACAAAATGACAAGACATAGCCATTTTGTAGTTATGTGCTCTGAAGGTTGACTTTGCTTGTTGGCTTGACACAACAGAGATTCACCTTCAAAGAGAGTCTTGGTGAGGAACTGTGTAGATTAGATTGACCTGTAAAGAATTCACTGAGATGGGAAGACACACCTTGAGCATGGGTTGTGCCACTTCATGAGTGAGACCCTGGACCAAATCAAAAGGAGAAAGCTGAACACCAATAACATGCCCACAAATTACTCTCTGTTCCTGACTACAAATATGATAGGACCAATCCCACCAAGCGCCTGCTGCTGTGACGTCCCTGCTCTCATGAACTGTAACTTTCTGCCTTTCTCTCCTAGGCTACCTTTGTCAGAGCGTTTAACACAGCAGTAGGAAATAGAACTAAAATGTGTGGCAAGGTTGGTATTCAAAATACTTAGTAAATGGCAGAGGGAGGGTTTAATCTAGACATTCTGACTTTGTAAAATATCAAACAAAAATTTATAGATTTTATATAATCCCTTCCAACCTTAGTATCTCCTAAGAACTGTTCATTTTATTCCCTTGGGAAGCGCTAAGCTTTCTTGACTTTCTAAACCCAGTCATGCTAGCTATTTTCAGCTAATATCCTCCCATCTTCCACCAAATGCAATTGCCAGGGTTTATTGGACTGGGAGCTAATGTTGTGAGGTATTCTGAGCCAAAGCAATCACTGTAATTACATAGGATAATGGCAATTATTAAAAGTGATTTTTGGTAAAAAAAAAAAAAAAAAAAAAAAAAAAGCAAGCTTAAAATTGAGTTTATTTAAATAGTTCAATCAGAAGCACCATTACAGTAGAAGCTGAGCACGACAATGACTCTGAGGTGTGTAAAGGTGTCAGGGTGACATTAATGAAGGAGAAACACTCAATAATGAAATGGCAGGAAGTGCCATGACCCTGTCCATTCTGCCTCATGCAGACTTTTCAACAGTGGGAGGCAGGAAGCCAACACAGGAAACTGTTCCCTTGGTCGAAATAAGGTCAGTGGGGTACAGAAAGCAAGGCAAAGGATCATGGTGAAAACATCGAATGAGCATAGGAATTAATCACAGTTTCTTTGATGTTTAAATTAAAAAATAGTAATTCTTAGGAGAGTAGTCCCTGAAAATCACAGTGAAGATCTCAACAGTCACCTCAAGAGATTGAGCAAGTGTAAACATCCAAGGATTTAAGGTAATATTTATTGCCTCTCGATGTCTCTCTGTTCCTCCCCCACTGTGTGTGTGTGTGTGTGTGTGTGTGTGTGTGTGTGTGTGTGTGTAAGAGAGGCTAGATAGAAACAGAAGACACAAATGTCTATATATAGTTTGGTGGTGATAGTAATCATATGTGTTATTCAAACACACACATGCACACTTGCACACCTCATGATGTGCTGCTGATCCCCATTTTATAGATAAACTTTCACCCATCTTTCTCTTCCTAAATTCAAGCTTTGTGTGCTTTGACCTTGGCTATTTTGAGTCTCTAGCCCCTCTTACTTAGTATGTGCCAGCTCCTGCCTCATGTCTCTGACAACCATCTCAGCAAATGTGACCTACCCTTCAACATCTGAATGCCGACTGAATTCAAGAACATAAGGAGTATTCTTTTACCTTTGCCCAATTGGACACCTCCCTCCATATGTTATGTGAATTTCCCCTGGGGATGTGGAAATACCTATTAACTACTTCTAGCGTGCCATTGACAGACCAAAGAAATTATTTCAGCCAAGTCAAAAAAGTTGAACCAATGAGTTTCTTGAAGCTACTTCTCAGGAGCACAGGTGACTGAAAGTCAGCTATAATCATTGAAAAGCCCACCCAGGATGGGAGATGACTCATGAAAGCTGCATCTCTGGAGATCATTGCACCTGTTGAGAAAGAGAAGTCCATAGCCTTTCGCTGTTTTCTATCACCTTGTGTTCTGTTCCCATCTGGCTGTTCTTTAATTTACAGCTCCAGCTTCCACACCAAGAGGCAAAGCTAGAGAATTCTAAATCTGAGTGCATAATTAAAATTAAGCACTCCAGATGTTGGCTGTGGTGTGTTTGCTGCTGTCTTCCAGGTAGCTCAGCTGAAATCCTGTCTCTCTGCCACTGTGTCATACAACTTTGGAGAGGGTGCAGCATGAATCTTAGAGCTTTGGTAACTGTTTATGTGAGGCTCTTTCCCCATCTATGAGGGAATATTTCAAATCAGAGGAAACACAATAGTTGCAGTCTCTCAGAGTGTGATCATTAGTCAACGAATGTGTATACACACACACACACACACATACACACACACACACCTCACAATGAAGGCAAACCTAAGATACACCAATATTAATAACTATTTCACAGCAATTACCTATAATTTAACTGTTTCTTTTGTCATTAATGTAATACCATCTATGAAACATGTGTGAGTTAGCCACCCACCCATCTATCTTGCTACCTGTTGTCAGTGTCTAATAGGAAAGAGTTTGTAATTTCAGGAGAGTGTAATGAAGCTGTGACCAAGGTTAGCATAAACAATCGAAAATAATGCAATTCTCTGAAGCTAAAAACAGGAGCCCTTGCCACTCTTAGATCAGAAAAGCAATGTGAAAAGTCTGGTACCAAAACCCTGAGAGGGGATTTGTCATCCTAAGTTGAGAGAAAGAGACAACTCACAGTGAGATAGGGAAAAAATCAATTTCAAAACATCCAGGCCTTAGAGCATCACTTTTATCTCCTGCATGTGCTTGCATTAGCTAAGCCCAAATGGGAATGACAGGTCATGGTGTCTCCCTGATGTCACTTGTACAAGATACCTTTAGAGAACAAGATCAAGTAGATAAACGTGGGAACTGGGCTTGAGATGGAGAAGTAAAGATATCTAGTATACTTATAAGGTACTAGATCTGTGGTATTCACTAAAAAACAAACAAACAAACTAAAACAATAACAAAAACAGGTGTGTGTGTGTGTGTGTGTGTGTGTGTGTGTGTGTGTGTGTGTGTATGTGTGTGTGTGTGTGAAACCCTGGCTTCTCTAAGATTGCAGGCTAGTGGGAGTCCATCATATTACCACTTTGGGGTGTGTAAGGACAGAAATAAGAGGCGGTTGCCAAGGAAACAAAAGGGAGCTCCCTGGTGGGACAGGAGTCAGGCAATAGCATTAGTGGAAGAAAAAATGGCTGACTGAGAGGTCTTTGAGAGTGTAGATGTTCATCATGCAAAAGGGAGCTTCGGTTGCTGCAGGACGGAAGAAGTCACAGCTTTCCCAGCTGAGCAAATGTGACAAGCAAAGATGTGGAAATGGTCTGTCTAGTGTTTTATTAATAAAGTCACAAGCTGTGGGTCTTAGTCCCAGAGTACTGAAATGTGAAGAAGGAAAATGAAATATATGACATCAAGGCTAATTTCAAAATGATATAGGCCATTTGTTAGCATTCCTTGTACCTCATGGATTGCCAACCAAAAGTGGCGTTGGTTGACAGGATCCTGTCAGTGACTTGTGCTTAGCAGAGTTCATGTTTGAGACTAGCTGCCTGATGCCTCATATTTGATGCACTCTTTGATGTTTTATTTTCTTTTAGAATTGTGTAAACAGCTCCATTGTCTCCTGGTGCTACAGAGAATACTGGGGCAAGTCAAGTTTCCTCAAAGCAAGCAACATTCTCTTTATGTCTACGTCTTCACATGTTTACCACACATGCATCTTAAGTTTCTGGTAACGTACAAGTCTGTTTTGCTCTGAATGTTCAATTCTCATTTTCATTTCTAAAACCTCTATTTCGAGCACACAAATTATTCTGCCATGTTTGTCTGTCCTACTGTCAAGTCTCCAAGAACTTGTCCCCCTTTATTGACAATTATTATGCCATCTCAAAGCTTTATCTCATTCATTTCCATTCTGTGATACATCTTATCAGTATTTTTCTCTTATAGTTTTATAATGGTATTGTTTGTTTGTTTGTTTGTTTGGTTGGTTGGTTGGTTGGTTTTTGGCCTGTCTCCTTTTACACACAATTCTCATATTTAGTCCTTTTTGAACATTGAGTTATTAAACACCTAAGTATTTAATCTGTTGCAATGATCCTAAATGGTCTTATAACAAAAACCCAGAGCCATATATTGGGATAAATGCTGAAATATCAGAGGAAACAAGCCACAGCCACTTCTCATCTTGCCAACTCCTCAGCTGAAAAGAGAAGATCCTGTCTCCATGAATCCTCATACTGAATGCCTGAGTCCTCAGCTGAAAGGGCCTGACTTCTGTCTCCTTCTACCTTATATTCCATATATAAAAACCTGGAGACAGATATTGGGGTAAATGCTGAAAAATCAAAGAGACAAAGGAACAATCCACAGCCACTTCTCACCTCGCCAACTCCACGAGTCCTCAGACTGAATGCCTCTGAAACTTCAGCCAAAAGGCCTCAGTTCCTGTCTCTTCCCGCCTTATGTGCCTTTCTCTGCCCAGCCATATCACTTCCTGTCTCAACCTTCCTCGTGCTGGGATTCATGGCATGTGTGCTTCCCAAATACTGGTAGCAAAGGCATGAGATTTCAAGTGCTGGGATTAAAGGTGTGTGCCATGACTGCCTGCCTCTGTTTCTTTTAGACTGGATTAATTTCCTGTAGTCCAGGGTGTCTTTGAACTCACAAAGATCCAGACAGATTTCTGCCTCCAGAGTGCTAAGGTTAAAGGTGTGTACCACCACTCCCTGACCTCTATGTTTAATCTAGTGGCTGGCTCTGTGCTCTGATCTTGGGGTAAATTTTATTAGAGTACAACAAAACATCACATTAGTCTTTTGGGTGTGTTGAGTATATGCAACATATTGCTACCGATTTTTTTTCCTTAAATTATAATTTTTTTCCAGATTGGATTCAAATCTTCTTTATGCCATCCTTATTTTTAGATACATAATTGAGTGTACATTTAGCTACTGTGTTAAAGGCCATGCTATCCTGTCTATGTTTCCCTGGCTCACTATAATTGACCCCAGCTTTCAACTGAGTTTCTAAGTGTATTAGTCGGCTTTCTCTAAACGAGCAGAACACATATATAAAGGGGATTTATTAGAATGGCTTATAGGCTATGATCCACCTAGTCCAACAATAGCTGTCTACCAACAGAAGTTCCAAGGATCCAGTAGTTTTTCAACTCAAGAAGCTGGATGTCTCAGCTGATCTTCAGTACAGAACCTCAAAGGAATGGGCTCTAATGGCATTAAAGGAATGGACTTGCCAGCAAGAATGAGAGCAAGAAGAAGCAGGCAAAGAGCAAAACCCTCCTTCTTCCAGGTTTTTCAGGCTTCCAGCAGAAGATGTGGCCCAGATTAAAGATGAATTTTTCCCACATCAGAAGATCTGAGTTAAAAAACAGATCGTCCCACTTCAAATGATTCAATTAAGGGGAAAAAATCCCTCACATGTGTACCCTACCTGAATTTGGGTTACTTCCAGATGTTGACAACCAAGAATAGCCACCACACTAAATTTTCCAGAATCTATTTTTCTTCTTATTTTTATGTTCTAAGATGACCCTGTCAGCATGGAGGAGAGAGCTCCATAAGACATCAGTCATGAACAACTGCTTTCTTTTCTGAAATTTTTTATATAATTAAAACCATTCTTAGGCCAGGCGGTGGTGGCGCACGCCTTTTACCCCAGCACCCAGGAGGCAGAGGCAGGCAGATCTCTGTGAGTTCGAGGCCAGCCTGGACTACCAAGTGAGTCCCAGGAAAGGCGCAAAGCTACACATAGAAACCCTGTCTCGAAAAAACCAAAAAAAAAAAAAAAAAAAAAAAAAAAAAACCACAATCTTTGAGAATTTCATATATAAAATAACATCTATTCCCCACTTTGTTATCAGACTCCCTGAAGATCACCCCAACATGTGCACCTACCAACTTCACATCCTTCTTTCTTAAAATAATCCACTAAATCTAACGACATGGGTACGGGTCAACCACTGGAGCACAGGCAACCTACAGTGACTGCAGCCCCAAGGAACTGTCAACCTCCAACAGCTCCTCAGTTAGATAGGAAGTTTGGGGAGCTCCCCTCCCATCTGTGGTGGAAAACAGCTGTCATGCTCTTGTACAGACCTTATACAGGTAACCAGCGCACTGAGAATTCATGGATGCAATGGCCATGTCGTGTGCAGATGACAGCACTTCATGTCACCCTTCCACATCCTCTGGCTCTCCCGTCCTTTCTGCTTCCTCTTCCAAAATGTTTCTTGAGCATTGCAGCAAGAGGGTTTGATAAAGATGTCCCATTTGGGACTGAAAATTAAAAGTCACTTACTCTTAGCACTCTGACCAATTATGAACCTCTGCATCAACTGCTGCCCAATTTAAAAAGAAGCTTCTCTGACTAAGGTTGGGAACAGACCATGTCTGTGTGTATAAGGTAAATATTTAGAAGGCCGTTTGACAACATGACCACTTAGCAAAATAACAGAATGTCCCATTGTAGGTCCTGTGACCTCATCCAGGCATAGATCTTACCAGGTTCACAATACTAGGCATGAATTAAATCTTCCATATCACCATTTGTATCTCAGAACTAAACAAGTAGAGAGGTGTCTCATTTCTATGAGTGGATATACTTGTTTTGATAATTGTCTCAGTGTACAAAAGAACTCTTGGAAAATCCTGTGAAAATCATGGCAGTGTATTTGTGAGAGTTGGGATAATCGAAGATGTAGAAATTCAAGCATACGGACTTCTGCTGAAATCCTGAAATCTTCAAGGCTAAATAGAATTTTTAATTCTAGGGATCTGAAAATGCTTGTTTCCTTGCATGTTGTAGTTAGGGTGTTGAATTTGTCTCAGAGTCTGATGTGATTGATTATAGACAGGAGAGAGTGAAACCTTTAGGAGGCAATACATAGTTGGAAGTATTTTAGTCATTGGCGATTTGCCCTTCAAAGGAATAATAGGGCTGTCTTCTTTTTTTCCTTTTCCTCCATTATTATTACTATTCTTTCGCTTCACTACACTTAGACGAATGCTTTTGTTTGACAACATGTTTCTAGTATGATATTCTGCTCCCCTGTCAGAGACCAAAAGGGATATGTGTGATTTGTCCCAGAACCTCCCCTCAAGTCTTATTAAAATTTTCTGGAATTTTCACATGTGGGGTGAATGAAATGAACATGGAGATTACCCTCAGAATTCTTGTCAGATTTACTCCTAATCCTGGTTCTTAAAGTGACAAAGGAAAATAGAAGACATATGTAAAACTCTGAGAGGTCTTGCCACCTAATCTGAGGTTATCGATGGACACAGCAATGGGTTTTAGTCAACTTTCCCTCACTATAAAAACATGCTTTTGATAGTCAATTTTTCTTATTGTAAGCTAAGGGAATTTTTTTTTTGGTTTGGTTGGTTTTTTCTTTTTCTTTTCTTTCTTTTTTCCTTTTCTTTCTTTCTTTCTTTCTTTTTTTTTTTTTTTTTTTGGTTTTTCTCTGTGTAGCTTTGTACCTTTCCTGTATCTCACTGTGTAGACCAGGCTGGCCTCAAACTCACAGAGATCCACTTGGCTCTACCTCCCAAGTAGTGCTGGGATTAAAGGCGTGTGCTACCACCGCCTGGCAGAATTGTTTTTATATGTTGCTGTGGATATTTTTGTTGACTTAATGTTGTTAATTGGTTAAGTAATGGACTCTAACTAGATGTTTTAACTGCTAATGGTTAGTTCATCTTCGCAGAGTTCAGTTGAGATATTCTCCTCTGATTATGTAAGCTTACTCTTATATGTGTAGCTTGCTAGTAGTTAAGGACCATGGCTGGTACTAGCTAAAAATGGTTCTTCTCCGTGTGTCATCTCTCTGAAGACAGAAGGGCTAGTATATACACACTTCATTCATGGCTCTGTAATGTGAACAAATTGGACTAGTCCATGATGTCTCCTAAACCAAGGCTCAGCCCTAGGACTGCTACCTGATTCTGTTGTCCAAAATCAGTATTATACCCTGACCCAAATTCAGTGAAGAAAGCATGTAAACACAGGATGATATAAAGAATTCTCAAGACAGATGTGCTGGAGCTTGCTTGTGGTCTCAACACTCAGGAGGTGAAGACAAGAGAATCAGGAGTTCAAAGTAAGCTTTGACTACACAGGGAGTTTGAGATGGAGACCCACAAAATCCTGTTTCAAAAAGAAAATTCTTACCAAAACACAATTAATAATAATTTAGTTCACAATAGGTTATTGTGTATTCATGAATATCTAGTAAAGAGAAGCTTGGAGACTTCAAACAAAAAATAATAAGGAAATGCTAATTGCCCTGATTTGCTGAGTGAATGCTTTATATGTGCATTATTAATAAAACATCACACTGAATCCCACTCATATGCACATGCTAATTAAAAGCTAAAATAAAAACAATACATTCTCAGGCAAAATGAAACCTGGAATGCTGCAGAGATAGAGAAGTAAGTCTTGGGCTCCAGAAGTCAAACTGATGGGGATTTAAGTCATAAGGGAATCTCAAATTATCTGAACTTGGTCACATGATATAAGTCTTACAGAAATCATTCTTCTATTGTGGAAAATGGAAAGGTAATTGTCATGTAATACCATAAAGATGAGCAATAAATACCGAGCGGTGGTGGCGCGTGCCTTTAATCCCAACACTCAGGAGGCAGAGGCAGGCGGATCTCTGTGAGTTTGAGGCCACCCTGGGCTACAGAGTGAGTTCCAGGACAGGCTCCAAAGCTACACAGAGAAACCCTGTCTCAAAAAACAACAACAACAACAAAAAAAAAGATGAGCAATAAACTAGCATATTATCTGTTATAAATAGTTACTTAATCATCTAATCATCAGAAGCAATTATTGACTTTATTTTCTGCTATCAATCAATAATTCTGCCAATAACATCAGGGTATACAAGTTGTTATTTTAAAAAAATATATATTTAAATATACTCTCCCTTCCAAATTGAACAAATTCTTGTTTATCTTAAACAGCAACAGCAAAAATCATTGTTAATAGCTATAACTCTCTTTTTTTCCTCTAGTAAATGAGAGCATGCAAGTGTTGACATAGATGAAAGCATATTTAGTAGAAAATTCAGTTTGATTCATCTACTAATTAATACCAGTAAGACTTTGGAGGGACAGGTGAATGATGTTTTTATACAAATATCTGAATATGCTTAAAAAAAAAAAATTCAGCTCTGCAAAAAGGGTTGGTGCTGGGAAAGCCAGATACCAGTGAGATATGTCCTACTTATGAGGATTCATTGTGAACCGTAGATGGCATGCACTTTGCATAACATGGAGAACAAGAACACAGCACAGCAAGAGGCAGATAGAAAGCTGAGATGAATGGTTAGAAAACAGCATCAATCAGAGTAGAAAGCTGACATTCTTTATTATGGACCCGCAAGCAGTATATCCAAGGTATTTCCAGGACCCTATAATGAAGTGGGTTTTACCTAGAACTTTAATTTCAGCAAGAAGCCAGTAGAACCTAACAAATATTTCTTGAGTGTCTTCACCATACACTGAAAGGACAAGACCAAGCAGATGTAATCCGTGCTCTTGTGTACTGCACCACCTGAAGTTTCAATCACATAAAACACAAGCTAATTAGTCAATGGTCTACACTGTGTCAAGCATCCTACTGGACAGAGTAACAGAGTGAACTTAGTGTATTTACCCTGAGTGTTAATGAAAAGGAAATGCTGACAGATTTGAAGAATGAAGGTTAATTTTAAATTAATCAAAGGAAATCCTAAATTATTTCAAGAGACAAAAAGAGAGAGACATTGTGGGAGAAAGCTGGTCACATTAGAATACTTTGCTTGGCATAGACTGGTCGTTTTTAAACACTACAATGAGGAAGTCCTGTGTTTATCTCAATTGCAGCTGCTTTAAGGTTGGCACATAACCACAGGCTAATGGATACTAAAGTAGCTGATGCCCTATGATTGTCAGAAACAATGAATTCCTACTGCATGCACTCCAAGTACATAATAGATAACTAAATCAGGAGAGGGAACTAGAGAGGTACTTAACAACATGGTATCAGCTGTCACCGAGCTTACATTCCAGTGGTCATAAAGGTCACAGCTTAACAATCAAGAAAGATATGGGAGAGGATTCTATAGATTACATTGAGATAAAACAAAGACAAAAATCAAGGCAGAAGATTTTTCTCCAGGCAGACAATTATAAGGATAAAAATTTAGTGTGAGAAAATGTGGCACATTTTGAAGGGACTGAATGAAAACAAGTTTGGATGCCCCACAAGGAAAGAGGAGATGATATGAAATTCAGGGTACAGGAAGAAACCAGATCAAATAAGATTAGCAAGCTGTGGGAATGCATTTGGGATTTATCCCCAAAGATAAATATCAAGCATGTTTCTAGAATCTTCTGTGCTATGCTCTTTGGAAAACCCATCACAGATAAGAAAAATTGAAGTTTCCCAAGATTTAATAGATAGAACTTCAAAAGTAATTTAGTAGCTACACCTAAACATATTTTGGTCCAATATATTATTCACCAATAGTTTTTCCGTGGAATCAAGGAACTGTGCTAGAATTCACGATATATACCACGTAGACATCTCTAGCTGCTGAGCCTTTGTCAAACAACATTTTATCTGCTGGACAGCTTGACATCTACTAACTGATGTCAGCAATGTTGGGACTTCATAAGAAAGGAAAAGACACGAGTGGGTGGTATAAACAACATGCATGAATAAGCCCAACCACTCATGAAGAATAAACCTTTGTGATATATGGTAGCCCCTCTATCTGGGACCACAGGGCAGTAATAAATGTCACAAATAGATGAATGACTATAAAATCGTGAAGCCAGAGCTTCAAGAAGTCAAACTCAGCAGGTGGAGAGTCAAACCACAGAGTGGCAGAGAACAGCCCATGTCTACAGCATGAACTCATCACTGCTTCCTTTGTCACCTTCCTTACCCGAGTAGCCCACAGTGACTTCTGGTTCATTCCAGATTTTGGATTTAGGCTGCCCCTTGCCTAGAGTACTACCTCCTGGTCATCAGGACCAGAGCTTTCTCAATCACTAAAATTTAGTCTAGGCATTACCTTTCCCAGAAAACTCTTTCTGTCCCATCAAGATGAGTTGTTTTCATGTGTTTTCCTCTTTTCATGAACATACTTCTTAGCTACCCTTATACCTTCCTTATTCATGTATGTGTTGTGAGGTCTTCTCTGCTAGGGTTTCAGTTCCTTTAACCCATCTTCTCTTTACCCCTTTTGAATCCTATTTCAAACTTGTGGTTCTCCAGCATCCCCGAATCCTACTGCCAAGGTTTCTCATTCATCTGTGGTGAGGCCTGGGAATTTGCATGGCTAACAACTTTCCATATGATGCTCATGCTGCTGCAGTGGAGACAAATTTTAGGAAGCACAGTGACAATACCACAACTAAGTTTCATTAAAAGTGCTTCTATTGTGTAAGTGGTTAGAAGCACAGCCAATGAAGTCATCAAGATCCAGCTTTACATCAGTTGCTTAAACTAGAGGATGTTGTGCACTTGAATTAAGGTCATAGAGCTTTAGTTTCCTCATCTAAAAATGGGGGCACAACCAACCAACAGCAACACAACCCTCTATATACTTTTTGGAGCTGACAGCAAAAGCATGAAAAAGCAAAATGAGTAAGAAGGCATGAAAGTACAGACCCACAATCCCCAAAAGATAGCCTCACACATGGAGCTCAGCAGGGACTATAAATAAGACACACATTTACTTACTGAAGGAACCTATTTCCTTAACATAAACAGGTAACATAAATGATGTATGACAGCCCACAGTGTGCTGGGAAACATTTATTTGGGAGGTTTTTTTTACATCAAATGATCCATATATAGCACCACTTCAGGATGATTTGAGGAGTGGAATCTGGAGGGTTTTCCAATGGGGCTCGCTCCTCGCTCACCCTCCCATTATGAGGTGATCATCTTCTACTGACCTGCTCCTCACTTGTGTTTCAGAGCATCTGCTTCCTCCTGTGCCGTGACTTAAGCTCTGTTAGCAGTGATGAAAATGCATCCCTGTTGCTTCTTTGTATCGCTGACCTTATTATATTGTTTTGTGCCATGGATACACGCTTAGTAATAGTTTTGTAAAGAACAAAAACTTTTCCAACCTAGGAAGTTTTGAAAATTCTCCATGTCTGGTTGGAAAGAACTGAGTCAATCTTCAAACCATAGGGCTGGTTGGAGGTGATAGATTATTCACAGCCTCCAATTTTTCCAGAGTGAACAGAAATTCCAAGACTAACACTGTTTGACAACAGGATTCTTATGGTACAAAGTCAGTGATTTGTGTCTAATATTCATTTTGTTTTCTTTTGGATATCGTAACACTCGAAAATGTATCTAGCAACAACCCAAATTTACAGCTTGAAAACAGGTTCAAAGAGGTTAAATATCTTGTCTACACTGGACAGGGCATAAGAGGACAGCTTAGACCCTGATTCCAGCATCTGAAGCCTCTAAAATCTGAAGCCATTCTTTCTGAAGCTTGATATGCACATGGATGATCTGGAGATCTCTTTCAATAAGGGCTAGGAGTGAAGCAGGGATCCAACCTGAGACAAGATTAAGACCCTGCATGCCTCACAAGTCTCAAATAATGCCTATGATTAGATTAAAGAGAATCTCTTGGAACCATGTGCACACTTCAGCAACAAAGGCAATTTTCTTTGGGTCAGGCCATTCACCCCCATCTTTGTTTCTTGGTCATGATATTTTCCAAATGGACTTCCCTGTTGACTTTTAACTTTGATTTAATAACTATTATTAAATACTGCTCAGTACATATTCGTGAGAAGCTCCACTCTAGACTCTGAGTGGGAGAAAAACACATATCTTAAAAATAAAATCAAGCGTTGTCTGTTATACTGAATTACTTACTATCTAAAAGGGGCACCCATTGTAGTGTATACTTGGCCATCCTCAGTATAATGCAGCATGTACTCAGCTGTATAGATTAGTCTGTCAGTGAGGTCAACAAAAAAAAATCTTTAGACAGCAATTAGCAGCTGTGAAGTCGGACCAATGTAGATCACAGGTCACCGGGAAGATGCACAGAAGGGAATGTGCACTAGCATGGGGCATCTGCAGGTCTTCAGTGAGCCCGTATAGCATAAATAGTAATGTATGCTGAGGCCAGTAGGCTTCTGCTCAGTAAGCACTTTTGCCTAAATCATGTAAGGTTTCCTTCAGACCAGAACCATGGTTCTCAACTTGGACAAGTTTTTCCCAATTGGAATAATATGGAAATGCTTTGAGTCACTTGGAGTTGTCACAACATGGGAAACCCTACCCATACACAATGAAAGCAGACAGGGTCACTTCTCATACACTGCGAGCTCCTGCTCCCTTACCCCATATATCCCCCTCACTCCTGAAAAATATTCAGAGCTGAGAAAAGACAGTAACTCCTGATTAATGAATGAAAGGACCTGTAGCTAAAACAGAGCTCTGCACAGTGTGTCAACTACACTCATTGGAAGTATTTCACGGACTACAGAGGGACAAGAATAGACGCAAATGGTAAACTGATTTTCTGGGGCATTACCTTGCCTGCCTGCAGCTTCTCTGGCCAAAGATGAGAACTAAGACCCATGGATTCTTTGTGGAAGGGAGCTGAACTCCAAGTGTAGGAAGTCAGCGGGGAGTGGGGGGCGAATGTAAGGGACAGGTTTTCAGAATCAGATCCCAAAGGGCCAAAGGCAGTTGTGTGAATGGAAGGAGCACACCACAAAGAGAAGTTGGGGTCTACAAAAGCTAAGGCTTGATGTCACTGGAGTGGGAGATGGGTGATAGATGATAAGAGAGCTGAGAACTAGTTGGGAAACTTCTCATTTCTTTGTAAAGACCTTAGATCTTACACTCAGACCAATAGGAAGTCGAGCGCTTCTTCCAGATTGTCCAAACATCATTCTCTGCAAACATTCCTGGAGTCATACCCTCATTCTAGAAGTGAATCCTACTTGGCATCAGCAGCTTCTCCCTCCCTAGGCCTTCAATTAATTATGAGGCAATATCTACGCTCCACCTAAGACCAAGTGTTAACTGCCTGGATTCAAAGATATTATTTGCCCTCAGTTCTTGGGGCTATATTCTCATTTAGTCTCTTAAGTATCTCCTTGACTATTTTGTGCTCCACTGAACATTGTTTTCTTTGGATTTAGTGTGAACCTAAATTCTCCACACCATCTCCTGAAGTATCGCCCCCCCCCCACATACAATAATGCCCCTCACCTGCCTTGCTTACTACATAAAGTCTCCCTAAGGTGACCAAACATTCTGGTTTGGGTGGAAACCAGGAGGATCATATGGAGCAGAATCTTCCATTTTAAAGTTGGAAATTTCCAGGCCATGTGCACACCTTTAATCCCAGCACTCAGGAGGCAGAGCCAGGCAGATCTCTGTGAGTACAAGGCCAGCCTGGTCTACAGAGCAAGATCCAGGACAGGCACCAAAACTACACAGAGAAACCCTCTCTCAAAAAAACAAAAAAAAAAATGGAAATCTCCATAGCAAACCAGGGCGTCTAGTCATTCTCTTGCTCTTCAGTTTGCCGAGAGTCAGATCCATCTCCTCTGCTGCCCAGAGTCAAGTCACCCTTCCTTCCAGTTCATCACTTCCTTCAATGTTCAGTTCATTCTATTTCAAGTTTACCAATAGCTGTTAATCATCTTTCTCCTGACCCCCAGCCTCTGCTTCATCTCTGCTTCTACTAGACAAAGGTGGAATTAATTACGCACCAAAGCAAGGCAAGGGTAGTCATGGGCAGCTTTAAAGCTAGCCTGGAGAAATCACTTGTCAGTCATTCCAAAACCTGTACAGCAATGTGCAGATGGCGACAACATTTCCCTAAATGCATTTTTGAAATGCTTTTTTCCTCCTCCCTTGCCCTGTATTTTTTACTGAGAAGTAATGTATGTGTCTCACTATCACTTCCAGCCTTGTATTGTTCCAATGCCTGCAGCTATTTGTACTCCAACTGCTCCATTACAGCTAAACTTTGTTTACAAATTTCAGTTTTCACGTGAGTCAGCCACAGGCAAATTTGTTCTCTTCCCTGAATTCTCAGCCCTGTCTTCTGACAATTCTTAGGCTACAATGGAGCCAGCCCGAGCTACAGTGAACAAGGGAATGTGCACATATAAAATACAGAGGATGAAAAATCTCGCTCCAGCTCTGTACCAGCATGAAGATATTCTGCAAAAATTTGCAATCTGCTGAAGCAACACATTTGAAAACCTCTATTTCACCCCTGACCTCTTCTACCAGGAATCTTCTCAATGGACTCATACCTTTTAAACCAAGCTCATTCCAGACGTGTATGGAAAATGGAGCCTTGGCATACATATGCAAAAGTGGCTGTAGCTTTGGCCAGCACACTGTTAGCAGATGTTTTCTGAGGGAATTGATGGCAACCCAGGACCATCACAATCTGGCCACAATCTGTTTTTCCAGATGCACCCTCCTCCACCCCCATACACATTAGGCACAGCCTTATGAAATGACTCTCCAAAACCCGTTATGCCTTTTCATGCCTTCTCTCCCCTTTCACTTGCTATTTTCATAGACTAGAATATTTAGTACATCCGTCTTCTCATCCTTGCCTGCTAATAACCTACTGAATTGCTTATTGGTTTGTGTGGGGTGGGGGTGAGTTATGGTTACAATGCCATCACTACATCCTCTCTGTAATCAATCAAGCAATTGTTCATACCTTGATCCCCCAGCATCTTTGGCTGTCTATATGTATCAGGTCCCCACAGGACCTTAGGCTCCAGAGACTATACCATTTGGGGGTACATATGGAAGTTTTAGAAGCAATAAAATAAAGTGTTACAATGAGGAACAAAAAGTTCCACACGGAATGCAATTATTGCTGTGTTGGGACTGAGAGAGACTCAGTATCTAAGCTGCCTCAGAAGGTGGATTCAATTTTTTATTCTTTTAACCTCAGTCAATTTTGTTAGTTTCCATGTTTAGCTTTCCACCTCCTTTCCCTATTTTCTCCAAGTAGCAGTTAGATGTCGCCTAGACCCCATCAGTAAGCACGTGCAGAAAAGCCTGGCCAATCATGGGGCATCTTTCCTTGCCAGATAGGCACTGTCCTACACTAGAGGATGACCAAACAGCCTATCAGAATCCTTCCCTGGGATTGCTATCATGAATGGAGGGAGAAATAATTAGGGAACCTGGTTCTGAGTGTGAAAAAGGAAACTCAAAGCATACACGGATGCTGATGGAATTAAGCACTGTTGCCATGGTAACAGGGACATGCAGCAGACAAGAAGGAGCAAGTTCATTTCCCCCAAATTTCTTCTTTCCTTCTTTCACTACACTCGCCCCCATGCTGGAAGAACCTAATGGGAGCCAGTTGGCAAAGGAGTCCTATAATTTGCAGAGTTCCAGCTCAGCTTCACGGTGCAGCTAATGAAAGAATGGGTTGGAATCGAAATGCAATGACTTAGACCCATTTATAGCAGTGTTTCCCCACTGGTTTCTTGGATGGCAACATAATGTGTAGATGTTCTGTGGTCTCTGGATATATAAGTAAATATGTCAATAAGGTGACTTGGGAAAGACTTAGAAGACAACAAATGTAGAAATATTCAACATTCTGTTCCCAACTCTTTTCTCCACTTGCCCTTTTTTACATAGTAGGCCAGTGATCTGATTCTTCTAGCAGCACAGCTGCTAGTGATTTGGGCAATGTTTCTTGCTGTTTATCTTACTTAATCCCAATACTTGTGAAACGATCTCTCCATCTGTTTGTCTTTTTTCCTATTACATGTGTTTCTGTATCCACTTCCCCCACAAGACTATGACCATCAAACAGCTTGGTTTGGGATGCTCCATCTTATTTGTATTTGTGCTAGATTTGATGTCTAAGTTTCACTAAACATTCATACATTCATGCTTATGATAAACGATTTATTGAGTACATCTTGTATACCATACTCATAATGCCAAGTCAGGCAAAAAAAATTAATAATCATCTTAATAGCTACCCTCAAGACACTCGTAGTATGACAGCAGAAATACGTGCCAAAATGTCCGTATCCTGCATAGGTGCTGGGTGTAATGGGAACACAGACAGAAGTGAAGAGTATAGTGGAAATACAATGCCCGGCTACCCCTGGGGTTGGGGGGGGACCTTCATTAAAGCTGACAGTGGAAATTAAGACAGATAGAAAGACTTCTTGGATCTTATACTTAGCTACATAAGAGAATCACCCAGATGTTCATAAAAGCTTAAATACAGTCATCTTCTAAGACCTATGGCATATCCCTCTCTTGAGGTTGAATCAGAGGCATTAGCATTTGTCAAGTACCCCAGCTTACTCCAACATGCAGCCGGTTTTACTGAGCTTTGAAGTGTGAGGTTGGAGAGTTGGCTCAGCTGGTAAAGTGCCCACCTCTCAAGCAGGAGGGCCTGACTTTGCATCCCCAGCACACATGCAAAAATCCAAGCATGGTGGCACATGCTCGTAATCTTGGCATTCAAGAGGCAGAGATGGGTGGGCCCTTGGGGCTTGTTAGGCAGCTGGTCTTGCATTCAAGTTCAGTTAGAGACCTTGTTTGAAGTGAAAAGCAATGGAGGAAGATATCCATGGCTGCATGTATACAAATAAATGGACATATATATTATATGTGATACACACACACACACACACACACACACACACACACACATATATATATATATATATATATATATATATATATATATGTAAAGAGAAATTAATGAATTGCATGTATGGTGGATATTACTTTTCTTGTTGCCATGAGAAAATATCTGACAAAAACATCTCATGGGAAGAATGGTTTGCTAAGGCTCATGGCTTGAGGGTACATACAGTTCCTTATGATGGAAAAGTCACAGAGATGGGAACATGAGGTTCCCAGTCACACAGAGTGAACAGTGCATAGCCAGGGGTAACAACTCTTGGTGCCACACTATTTTTCTCCTTAATCATGTTTTGAAACCCTGACTTGCAAATCATTAAAAACATATTTGCTAAATCCTTTCTTATAAGACTCTATGTTACTAATTATAACAGCCATTCATCATCTATTTCCACCACCCCCCCAAACAGGAAGGTTGCAAAATGATTCTTCTTGACCAAAGTGCATATTTTCCATGGTCACATGACTAGTGACTCGGGAGTGGAATTTATATGGACTGTAGTTTCCATCCCTAGGTGTTCAATGAGTTGAATTAGTTCTATATCCATCCAGAACCCATTTCACTTTCTGGAACAATTACCAGCAATACCCAAGATGATGACTTGTATGTCTACCTCACTTATTGAGCATCTTTGGTGTATGTCCCACCTGTGAGAGCCAGGAGAGAAAGTTGAATCTTTAGTATTTTGACCTCTAACACATCTGAGTTACTTGTACCCTTAGCATGTTCCATCTTGACTTGTGTACATTTTATTCCTGGATTTCTTCTCTGGTCATTACCATCTGTATGTACTCATCTGGTCATAGCAGTTCTCTCTTGTGGTTTTTTTTCCCTTAAAAAACAAGGTATTTTTTTTTACTATGTGTGTGTTTGTGTGTGTGTTTGTGTGTGTGTGTGTGTGCATGGGTGTGCACAAGAAAGTTAAAAAAGGAAACAGGATACTTTGGTGTTTGCAGAATATCCAACTTGTTATATGGGTGCTGGGATCTGAGTTCATGGTTGCTTAACACTACTCTTAACTACAGAACCATCTTTTTCCCAGTCCCTTTTTAAAAATGTTTTGTTGGTTTTGTTCTGTTTTGTTTTGTTTTGCTTTGTTTTGTGGAAGGAGCATCTCACTGTATCACCCAGGCTTATCTGTAATTCACTATGTAGTTAAATCCAGGGCATTCTTTTTCCCTCAGTCTCCCTTGTACTGGGATTATAGGTGTGAGTCACTATGCTGAGTATAACATTCTGTGCTTCTAGATTCTTTCATCCCTACATGCTTATTATTCAGATCTCTAACCAGGATTCTGGTTCGCTCAGGGCAAGAACTGGATTTCAAAAAGTTACTTAGCTCTTGTGGGTGACAGTTTCTTAATCTTTCAATAGGGGTCTTAAAAAGTTTGTCACAGGTTTCCAGGAGGGTTAAAGGAACATGCACAGAATATCAGCCAAGGAACATAAAATACACCTCCAAAATTATGATTTTCTTTCCTTCCTGCTAGTTCAAATTTTAGAGTTATGAACTGAATACCTACTGTGTGGTAAACCATGGCTCGATACTGTTTCACTTATTATGGTTGCATGCAAACCCATTTCACAGGTGAGAGTCCTGAGGTTCAGTGACATTAAACACAATGATTTGTTCAAACGTTGAGAACCAATATGTAAAAGTGTTGAAACTTCCCAGTTGTTACATTCTTTCCCATGAAGCTCTTTGATTCCTTTATTGTTTAACTTTAATATTGACATAATTTAATTATTGATTATTCTGCAAAATCAATATATTTTTAGAGAACGAAGTGATATATTTAATCTATGTGCCAATTTACTTACCTATCTCTATAACATCGCTCATCTCTAGGAAACTATTGAGTGTAAGACTCATTACTAATTTAGTGTGCGATGGAAAAGGAGCAATTGCATTAAAAGTAAATATAGAGTTTTACATTTCATCTTGATTCAGGGAATTTAAGATGAAAGGAGAAAAGAGAATAAACTAGAATTAATGAGCTA
This sequence comes from Peromyscus leucopus, assembly GCF_004664715.2. Classification (NCBI taxonomy): domain Eukaryota; kingdom Metazoa; phylum Chordata; class Mammalia; order Rodentia; family Cricetidae; genus Peromyscus; species Peromyscus leucopus. Next base: position 901,382 of record NC_051084.1, on the reverse strand, counting down.
TCTTGATTCAAATAAAGTTGGAACCACTCTCTGAACACATTAGCCCATCAATTCTCAAAATAATCTTATGGAAAATACCATTGTTGCTAGTATCATTGGGACGTAAGAGTAACAGAAATTCCACAAGCCTTACAGGAGTGAGAGGTGGCCCCATCAGACACATACACATTGTCTTCATATGTCAGACAGAGTTGGTGCCTGTTTTTCACAATGATTTGCGATTTCAAAGGTATCTGTCAGTGTAATAAGACACCTTCTACTCTGTCTTTGGATGAAATGACTGAAAGACAGCTCCTGAGTTTGTATGGTGTAGTGTTAACTCTTCAAAAATCCCCAGGTAAATACCCACAAAAATCAAGGAAAAGAGCATGTATGTACCCACCCTTTCTTCCTCAAAGTGGCACCACTCTGCCAGGCATGGTGTTCCCTCCATGGCCTGTGTCTAAAGCATGTTCATATCAAACATAGGTCAGCTCCTGAAGACCCAGAGCTATCACACTCTCCAGCATCATGACATAAAGCAAGAAACTGTGGGCTTCTGAAATAAGAAAATAGAATTACAGACTAGTTAAAACCAGGAAATTTAAAGTTTTGAAACCCCTAAATACCCAAAATTAGTGATATCAGGGGGGTTGATTGGTACTAATAAAGTACTTCAAAACAGAGCAGAGACATTTGCAAGTAGGGAATGAATCATCTGCTGCATTATGATCAAAACCTCTTGATGACATCATCTATAACATACTTTTCTACACAGTACTGAAAAAAGGAGGTTCCGTGGATGATACACAACAGATACTTGGTAATAAGGGTTTGGGGCAAAAATAAGCACTCTATTTTGCTTAACCATTTGGACTTCCTAGAAATTATCAAGACATATCAGCCCAGCACAAGTGTAATTGCCTATGAGATCCAAGAGTCTGTTCGTAACATGGACTGAAACTGCCCTCCCGGTGCTTATCAAGTAATGCAATGTGGAATACAATGCTGTCTAATATTACTGAAGCTCTGCTGAGGGATATAGCCAAAAGTCTCATGGAGGATATGTCATTCCCTTATTCCACCAAATAGACTGAAATGTAACCTAAGATTAGGTTCAATCAACTAATGCCACTCCTGGCTCTATCTAATGACCCCTTACTGGATTATTTACACTGCTTTGCACTACTGCTGAATCACCCTTATGGGAGACTGTTAACCTACACTGAGGGTTAGTATAGGAAAATGCTCACAGTCCTCATCACTAAGTCTATAGAGGGTGTTACTGAGCACATTAATCATTACATCACGAAATGTGCTCTTCTGAAGGGTCCTGTCCAGAAATTTCTGTCTGCTCCCAGCTAATAAGAATAGAACAAATCTGTTTGTTTCTCACAAACACTGTGAACCATGTAGCAGACAGAGATTTTTAAATCTCCTATTGGCTGCCAACATTCATAAAATAATTTTTAGAATATGTATTTATAATATGCATATTTATTCTGATCCTTCCTTGTTTTTCCTATTCAGATCCTGTGCTCCCAATTTTAGCCTATTACAGATTGCTCTTGATTATGTGGGTTACCTTGAATTCCTCTTGCAATGAACTTAAGGTTCCTAAGTAGACATCATGTTTTGTTGTTAGTGTTAATCTAACAAAACCCATCCCTCCGTCAGTATTGTTCCTGAAAAATTATTTTATATAAATGAAAGTGCTTCTGTACATATCAAGTGAGATAACATTAAGCTGTCATCCTCAGACCTCATTTTCTATTATTTAGGTGAAAAAAAAAAACAAATATCTACTCAGTACTTGTATTTGCTAATGTAAAAGTGGATAAGGGGAACAAAATAGAAAAAAAATACTGTAATGGTTAAAGTTTACCATCAACTTGTTTGGATTAAGAAATATACTCCTTGTACATTGATGGAGCACTGGTTTGGGTGTGTTTATGTGTGCTTTTCCAGAGAGGAATAATTGAGGAATATGACCTGTTTTGACTTCAATGTGAGCAGCACTATTTCATGGACTGGGGTACAGAACTGAATAAAAGCAAAATAAGGAGATAGCCACCCAAGCACCAGAACCCCCTTTTCTCTTCTTTCTGAGGCGCTACCAGCACTTACCTGTGCCTACCCATCCATGAAGGACTGTAACATCTCAAAAGTTGAGGCAAATAAATCCTCCCTCCATAAGCACTTGAATAGAGACTGGGAGAGCTTCATTTAACAAGGTCAAAGGGAAGTTGGAGGAGGGGGGAATAGGGATCGATATGATCACAGTCCCACTGTATACACATATGCAAATCTCAGATAATAAGATCTATTAAAAAAAAAGTCAGAGTGAAGATCCAATGAATTTTAATAATGTTTAGTTTTTTATTTGAAACAAAGTGTATGGGGACTAATTATAAAGCTCATAAATATGAAGCAGGAGTCACAGAAATCCATACCTAACTCACATTAAATTAATGATATCAAGATATATTTGGCTGGGTTAATCCACATCTGGAAAAGGCACTTGATCCATATAACACTCTTGGGGGAATATGAATTATATGGAATATGAGATAATAATAATAACTATGTTAAAATTGCTGCAAACTATGTTGTATAGGAGTTTACAGAAGCCATCATGCTGGATCATAGCAAGTCAGAAAACAACTTTTATTTAAACCTACTTATGTTTTAATATTTGTTATCACTTGCTAGTAACTTGTGTTAAGGCTCTTCTAAGTATCTGATTCTTCTTTCTGAGGAGGACTTGTTGGACATATTACTTTTCTCCTAATAAAGGGAAATAAAATATGGAAGGCATAGAGATCCATTTGGGATCCTAAAACATAAGAAAAGAGAAAAAATGACTGTATACATGGAGAATAAAAATAGACCTGAAAATGTGTGATAGAAAGATCACATAAAATTTCGTTGATGTGGAAATAAATTCAGAATACATAGAATGATTTCATTAAAGTTTTATTTCAGAAAGCATGTTGTGATATTCAATACATCATACACATTCTCAATTGTTATCAACTGGATCAAATATTACAATGATAAATTCACAAAAAGTGAGAAACCAGAACCAGATTGTCACAGCAGTTTCCAAAATTAATCCTAGTGGAAAGCATGGTGGAAAACAGAGATTAGTCTGCATCTGTACTGTTCATGTGTCTCCAGACAAGATGACCCACCAGTCAACCTAACATTCTCCAGATGTGAAATTGTAAGTATAGCAGTTGTTCCCTGTCTAGCTCACAGTTTTGAAACACAGCATAAAATCATATTTGTAGACTATCTTAAAAACTATAATATGATATAAAACTCTTACTTTCATTAAAATTGTTAGGATTAATAGCCAAGTGACCAAAGGGACAGGTAGAGTTACAGATAAAATCTCAAGCATCTCTTTGAAAGAAAAAGGTCAAATGCAGTAAACATGGGAAGAGCAATGGCTGCAGGCTTAGTATGGTTCCACCCCTTGGTAGTTATGTTAAGAATTACTTTTGTAGAAAATACTGCATTTTTTTAGACAAATTGAACTTTGGATATGAGATCACTGACAGGTAAAGTCAGTTGATTAGAAATGATTGTCTCCTTTGCCTTCTAAGAAACATGCATCTTGATTACTGTAAATCTCTTCTTTTATGCTACTGCAGAGTGGGTTTATAATTTCAAACTAATCTATAATAAATATAAAGAAAGAAATTTTTATACACACATTTAAAAAGGAGAATGGTAGTTGAGGATAGTATAATGGAAGAGAACCCAACGTCATGGTGAGATCAAAAAGTGACTTTTAACAGCTGAAGCATTAGAAATGATAAGTGCAAGGAAAATACCTTCCTCTCTCAATAATATTCATGTCTCAGTCCCCATAATATCTAACCTGTCACGTTGTGCAGCAAAGGGGGCTCAGGGTTGCAAAGGGAATTAAGGTGGATAATGAAGTGACCAAGGAGGGGAAAAAAGGTTATCTTGGATTATCTAGGTGGACCTAAAGGAACCACAAGGGTTCTTTTCATGGGTATGATGAAACAAAAAGAAATGTAAAGTAGGGACTTGACTTCCCTAACAGCTTTGAAGGTAGAAAAAGGAGGCCATGAGTATCAAGGGACAGTGTTTGGCAGGGAGCTGGGGTCTGGTCTTAGCTCATGGTCTGGATGCACTGTCATCTTGGCTTCAAAATGGAAAGGACCCGAGTCAAACATGCAAATGAGAAAGAAAATAATTTACCTCCTAGAGCATATAGAAAAGAATGCAATCAGTCCCAGAACGCTTGTATTTAAGTAAATTAAGACCTTGTAAACTATTTCTTACCTAAGCGGATATAAGATTATAAATTTCCGTTGCTTTAACTCATGAAGTTATTAGTAACTTGCTATGGCAGCAATAGAAAACAAATATTTGGTCTTTAGTAAAGAACATCCTATAATGTGAGTCATTCACATATATCACATTACAGTATATTAAGAAATAAAATAGTAGTGATGGCTTGATTTTCCTGGCATACACATATTTCTAAAGCAGGATTAATTGGGTGTGGTCCAGGAGGTGACTGGAACCATCAATATGTTTATTCTAGAGAGCATAGTGAGAGAGGAAGGACTCGAGGAGGAACGTCTGAAGAAGTGATCTTTAAAAGATGAGTTGGCACTGAGAAGTGAAAGGAAGATAGAAAAAAAAGCTGTTGGAGAAACATAGGTTAAAAACAGGGATAAACAGGTGTTTGAGGCAAAGTTGGGGGTGTGAGCAAGGAAGAAATCAAGTATATGAAGAATATAGTTTCTCCAATTTTCTCTCAACTGAAATCCTCGTAGAATATTTGTGTAAGAGAGGAAGGAAGTTTTCGAAGCACATGTGAACTCACTTATAAATTTTCTACTTAAAAGACCATTGAAGGTCATTGATATTCATGGGTAGTTAACTAAAACAATGATAGTGACAGGAAAAAATGGAACTAATGGTAAATGAAAAAGCAAAGACAACATGGACTGAGTACTCACCTTTCGAACTCTCTGGAAATGCCTTTTTCCTGGTGTGATCCCTTCAACAGTTATGAAGTGGCTAACTTCTATTACTACTGAGGGGTACATAAAGTAAATACTCAGCATCAGAAACCAAATAATTATTGTCATGGGAATTTGAATCTAGACTCTGATATTCAACAATGCATATTGTTATCTGCTATCTATTACCACTTTGAATATCCGTTCTGTCATCTGACTGGCATGAATGTTGCATTCTTTTTCTTTTTCAGCCCCCAAATCCTGAATCTAACAGAAGCTGAGCCATTTCAAGAACCAAACAGACAGGAATTCAATTTTGTTTCCCATCATGATAAGGCTATCTATCAAAGGATTTGCCTTTTTATTGGAAGCAATCAAAACATTGTGTATTTCAGATGTATGGTATTAGGCAGTTAATGTAGGAAGTAGAGACAGGAGATTGAAGAGATGGCCTCACCAGCAAACAATTGAATGCATTATTCTGTATGGAAAGAGACCAGGAACTCTGAAAAAAGATTAAAATAAACCATACAAATCAGGGAAAGAAAACAAAATGACAGGAAACAAAAGAGGGTGTGTAGGGGCTGAGAACAAGAGTGAGCAATCTCATATAAATGCAACAGGAATCCCGGGAGAAGAATGGATGGGAACACAGAAGTTATGATTAGATATTTTCCCAAAAGTTCATGAAAGACATCACCAAAGATTCAAAAAGCTGAGAAGACCCCAACAGGATGAACAGTGAGATGGTAAAGGTACATAAGAGCTGGTAATAAAACTTATGAAACCCATGACAAAAAAGACAGGGGAAAAATGTAGCACAGAGGAAAACACAGATAAATCTGTAGCAGAGGTTTCATTAATGACCAAGGGATACTACTGATAGAGCAGTGCCTTTAATGTTCTGGAAAACATTGCCAATCCAGGCTCTACATCAAGGAAGCAGCTTTGAAACACAAGCTGGAAATACTTTCCTGATAAACAAAAGCAAGGGGAATTCATTGTCGACATACCTGTGCTACAAGATATGTTATTTTTTTTTCCAGGCAGGAAAGTAAAATGGAAACTTGAAAGCCTGTCATAAAGAGTAAATAAAAAAAAACTTTAGGTAACTACAAAATGCCTTGATTTATAAGTTTAATCACTTTCATGATAATCAACTGATGCAAAGATAGTAAGAATACATTATGGACTGATCACATACATAAAACTAAAACATACCATAAAACAGTGCAAAAGATTAAAGGAAGAACTAAAGAATAAAATAAAGGGAATCACAAAAATATTTTATATGAGATAAGAATAATAATATTCGGAGTTTTATATATATATATATATATATATATATATATATATATATATATATATGTTCATATATTACTTGAGATGAAAGATTCATGAAACTAATCATTTCAACTATACCTGATATATGGTTTATATTAAAAATACTTGAACTCCTGTAAATCATCATTTAAAATAGTCAAAATAAAAATGAGAAAATTAGTAAAATATTTTAATCACAATTCTAATAAAGATATGTAAGTGGACAATAACCATATTGAAAATTACTAATGTCACCATTCAGGAAATACAAATTAATATAGAGGATAATTTTGTAATACTTCATCTCCACTTGGATGGCTAAAATGTAAAATACAGACAAAGCCAGATGAAAAGGATGAAGAGCACCTAGATCCCTCATGTACTGTACTTGGGAGTGTAAAATCAATTGATGGGGTTTTGCATAGTTAAATGTCTATCTGCCTTATGAACCTTACATATCACCCATAAGTGTTTATTCATGTGAAATAAATATATTTACACAAACACTTGGAAAAAATATTCATAGCAACTTAAATTATCTAACAACTGAAGACAGATCCATTGTATGTGAGTGGAATATTACAATGAATTAATTATAGTTTCAGAAGCATAGCTATAAACAATGTTAAGAGAAAGAAGCCATACATAAAAGAGCACATACTATTCATTCTTATTATCAATTTATATGAATTTTGAGAAAAGACAAAAGTAGTGGAAATTAAATGTTTTCTCATAGGAGCAACAAGGCAATTTTCTAGTTTGAATAAAGGTTCTTTATTAAGTAAACACCTGAGTAGGGTGTTAGGTGTAGAATATGTTTGAGCAATAGCCATGATAAACATAGATTCAAAAATTCTTAACAAAATACCTGCAAACTGATAGGAAACCATCAAATAAATTACTCATCATGATTGTGTTAACTTTATTCCAAAGATACAGGCATGGTTCAGGATACAGAAATTATTAAATGTAATAAATCGTGTAAGTGATCTTAAAGATGGGAATCATATGATCATCTACATCCTTTGTGAAAAAAAAGCCCTGGATAGAATAGGAGTAAAAGGAATACACCTCAATCTAGTAAAATCCATATATGACATTTGCAAATGAAGATTGAGTGACCCATATTATTTCAATTTTACTGTGTGTAAATCTTTCCTTAGTAAAAATGCCCAGATTCTTGTGGCCCCAGACCCGTCCTAAATTCCATAAACCCCATTACTGACCCTTTACAAGGCATATGGTGTGTATCAGACAGAGATGGAGGGGAACAGACACAGCAAGGATTATTCCTGTCTGGAGAGTACGTGGTTCTGAGAACTTATCTAGTGGGAGAATGGCTTATGCTTCCTCAAAGAAATGCTGGCCTAGTGTCCACAATACTGAGGAAAACACATTTTTGTGGATTATTATCATTATTTTCCTAAAAATATCTGAAGTCAGGAAGCCACCCAACCGGAAGAATGTTAGATGCTTGTCCCGTTGAAACAGTGATCTAGACTGCCTACAGAAAACCTGCCTATTCGAGGTCACTTTGGATTTCATCATTTTAGCTATGTTCAAAACATGCTATAGTAGAATTTTTTTTAAAAAGTACCCTGTTAAATTTCTACCTCTGTCATGAAAATCTAGCTTAAAGGTATTAAATTCATATTTAGTGTTATGGTGTGCAAATGACTGGGTTGGGCATCCTGGGATAATTCAGGCTTTGATTTGTTTTTGAGGGCTTGTTTATTTCACAGTGAAGTGAGTATGAATACACTTATCTCTGAGAGGCAGGGAAGTTGGATTGGAGAGCACAGTATGCTCCCTGCTCATATTTCCCCTGATTGTCCTTAGTCGTCCTGAGCACGCAAACCCAGGACCGGTTTGGGTATGCTTTGCTTCTTCTGGCTTGCATCTACAGTAGCAGTTCTCAACCCGTGGGTTGCAACCCTTTTGGGGGGTCGAATGACCCTTTCACAGGGGTCACCTAGGACCATCAGAAAACACAAATGTTTACATTATGATTCATAATAGTAGCAAAATTACAGTTATGAAGTAGCTATGAAAATAATTTTATGGTTGGAGGGATCACCACAACATGGGGAACTGTATTAAAGGGTCACAGCACTAGGAAAGTTGAGCCATTGATCTACAGCTTTCCTCACAAAGCTGTCTAACGACGACTGCAGCCACTTTGATTATGTGCACAGAAAACTGAACCTTCTTCAGAGTTTCTCCCCTACTTACAATCCCTCATGGAAACACAAAGCTCAACTCCCTTTCCTGGAGCTTAGGGAAACTGACACATGGTTTCTTCTGTAGAACACTGTCTCATATCAGGCTGGAGATGATACCTGGCCTAATAAGACACCATGCATCACTGTCTCCATTTTTGCTAACCCTTACCACTTCTCTTTATAGAAACTAACATCATGGAAACTAATAAATCCCTGATTCATGAGTTCCCTTGCCAGGTGTGGTGGTAATCTAATTGTACTGAAATATTATTTTGATTGTATGTTAATAAATAAAGTTGTCTGGGGGTCAGAGCTATTAGAGCCATAGCAAGAGTGTGGCGGTGGTGGCACACGCCTTTAATCCCATAAGATCTCTGTGTGTTCAGGGTCAGAGCTATTAGAGCCATAGCAAGAGTGTGGCGGTGGTGGCACACGCCTTTAATCCCATAAGATCTCTGTGTGTTCAGGGATACAGTCAGCATTGGAGACATATACCTTTAAGACCTAGGGGGCTGTACATTCAGACGGTGACGAGGCAGTCATGTGTTTGGGTTTACAACCAATGAGAAGGCAGAACAACATACTTTAAAAAAACTAACCGACAGGAAGTAGGTCTCCTTTTCGCGAAGCTGGGACAGCAGAAGGAAGGGTGAGATTTAGCTCTGAGCTCTGACCTCTCGACTTTCTCTTTTACATTGTTTCTGTGTTTCTTATTTAATAAGACGGTTGGTTACATCTACATCTGGCGCCCAACGTTCGTGTTACGAATTCATGAAAAAGCTGTTTACCTGTGGCCTTGTGAGCCCCAGCTCAGGCCCAAGCTACACTCAGCCCATTGTGGTGGTGCATGCTGGTAGGATTTGCTGAAGGAGACAGAGGCAGGAGGATCCCGAGTTTGAGCCGGCCTAGGAGGCTTGGGAGAAGCTTTGGCCCGGACTGAGCCACAAACAGTGGTGGGACCATGGAAGCAGTGACTACTGCTCCACGTTGCCAGCTCCTTCTCATCATGTTGGTGACTACGGTGATGCTGCTACCTGGGACTAAGGGTTTACTGCTGCTGGTTCAGAGAAGAATTGCCAGGACCATCATGTTACAAGAAAGCATCGGCAAAGGTCAGTTTGGAAAAGTTTGGCAAGACAAATGGTGGGGAGAAATTGTTGTGAAGATTTTCTGTTCTAGGGAAGAATGTTCATGGTTCCGAGAGACAGACATTTATCAGACTATGATTGCTCCAAACCACAGAGGAGGCACAAAAAAAAAAAAAAAAAAAAAAAAAAGTCTGCATGGAACCATGATCACACCTAACAGCAACTTTGAAATCTTCAAAAGGACTATGGTAAAACCATTAAGCTGATTAACACCGAAAGATCGACTTTGGACTACAAACTGCTCAGGACAATTTTGAGATGGCTAGCTGAGATGATCCAGCCTGACAGACTACTTGAACAAGGACTTGAAACAAGCCCTGAACTTTCCTATTATGCAGAGACTAGACAAATGATACAGGACTTGATGATTAACCCAAAATTTTTCTTTTCAAGATTCCCTAAAGATATCTTCACCCCTAGAAAGCAAAAGAAAAAGAGAATATAGATATGAGTTAGATCATCGAATCTACTCTGAGAAAAAAGATAAAGAAATAATAGGATAAATAGGTAGATCATTGAATCTACACTGAAGAAAAAGGGGAAGATATAAAAATGACAAAAGGTAGACTACTGAATGTATTATGAATAGAAAAAAGAGAGAATATGGATATAATAAGATAAAAAGGGAGATTATGGAATCTACTTTTTAAAAGGAACTACTTGTTTTAAATAAGATAAGTAATGAAAATTTTTTGGTCTGAGTTTATCAGATGTTACTGGACTGGACATTGTTAATATATATAATGGAGTTTTTTGTCTGGATCTGTCAAATGTTAATGGACTAGACATCATTAATGTAATTTTTGTCTGTATATATTGTATATACTTATTAGATAGTTTTTCTTGTATTAGTTATAAGCTTTCTTTAATTTTAGACAAAAAGAGAGGAAATGTGGTCGTATTGTGTATTTTAATAAATTTATCTGGGGTCAGAGAACAGAACAAGCCACTAGATACAAAGGCTAGAAAATGGTGACACTCACACCTTTAATCCTAGCATTCCAGAGATAGAAATCCCTCTGGATCTCTGTGAGTTCAAGGCCACATTGGAAACAGCCACATTGGATAAACCCTGAACTTTGGCATTATATACAGACTGGATAATGAAGGATATAGTTACCTCTCCTAGAATTTGACAATTAACCTAAAATTTTTCTTTCAGGATAAAGAAAACTTCGCCCATACCCAGCAGGAAGCAATTTTAAGAATACGACGCCCACATTCCCAAAGAGGTGGTGTGGGGCGGGTGGTTTTTTGGTCTTTTTAATGGGTTTTGGGTCTGGGATAATTTTGAGTATTTAGGGGGGTTGGTTACAAGTTATTGTCAAGGGTTAGGAAAAAGGCTAAGCAAAGGAGATTAGATTTAAGGTTCTTGTTTAAAAAAAAAAAAAAGAAAGAAAAGAAAAAGACAATTACTAATTTTAAATACTTTACATTGGATTGGATTGTTTTATATTGTATACAAATTTGAAACTGATATTGTTAGAAAATGCTATATGTATATTTCTAATTGTATTTATTCCATCCATTTAACAATGTAATGCAAATTTCTGATCCTTGAATGTTATTATTATCAACTATTAGGATATAAAGAAATGAAAGCTAGTAGTTAGACATTATCATAGAACTTGTAGTCATATTAGATATGTTTTAAAAATTAAGCAGAGATGTTTTAGACAGGTCATCTTCAAACCCTTCAGAGATCTACAGAATATGGCATTTAAAATGTTTTAATAACTTAGAAAAATTTTCTTTTTTGAGACATGTCAGCTCCTGGCAGTACTAATCTACTTCAGGGAAAATATGGGCATTGAAGAAACTGCATATGGAGTCAACTTTCCTTGTGGCAAAAGTTAGCCACTGGACAACAAAGTATCCTCAAATCAACAGGACAAAATGGACAGACAGAACACGAAACAAGGGACTACTGATTCTTGCCAAAACAAGTGTGGTTATGGCTTTATCAAAAGGCATCTTCTGAGGCCAGGACAATACGGCCCCATCCCTGAAATGGCCTTCGCATCCGGAAAAGGTACGGTGCCCTTTTCTTCAAAGCAGCTTAACAGGCAGAGGGCCAATGGATTCTGTTGTACAATGGAACAGCAGCTGAAAGCTAATGCCTCTCGAAAGTAGACTGGCATTTAATAGAGGGATGTGGAGAAGAAGGGGATGCTGAGATGAAGCCATATATACACAGCCAAGAAGAATGGACAGCTGAATTAAAAAACTGTCAACAATTTCCAGAATTTAAAATCCTGAATCATGACAGGACACTAGTGGAATTCAGGTGTTTCTGGTACGTGGACTGCTCTCACCCAATGTGAGGTTGAACTGTTGACCTTGTGTACATCCTACTTCACAAATGAGTCAGATACACTAAGCCTATAGGCTGAAGATGATGCCCCAACACTGCGGAGAAACCTCAGGTGACTGCCCAGGCAGCTGGCTGTTTCTGTCAACTCACAAAATTTTTTGGAAGTTGCTTGCATGCACTTCCTGTTTTTATTTTTGTTAGCTAATATTATTCCCTTCTTGGGTCTCTGAGGGAGTTGAAGATTAGTTAGTTATGGTTGAAGATTAGTTAGTTATAGTTGAAAATTAATTAGGATAGAAAGTGCATTAGATACATCTTGGATTTACCAAAATAGGATAGATAATGGAATTATTTTCTCTGATTTGTCAAATACCTGTTTAGGTATTTATTACTTGTATATATTGTATATAGTTATTGTACTTTTGTATATAGTTTTTCTTTTGTTAGTTATAACCTTTTGCTTTTTTTCTTTTTATTAAAATAGAAAAGGGGAAATGTGGTGGTAATCTAATTGTACTGAAATATTATTTTGATTGTATGTTAATAAATAAAGTTGTCTGGGGGTCAGAGCTATTAGAGCCATAGCAAGAGTGTGGCGGTGGTGGCACACGCCTTTAATCCCATAAGATCTCTGTGTGTTCAGGGTCAGAGCTATTAGAGCCATAGCAAGAGTGTGGCGGTGGTGGCACACGCCTTTAATCCCATAAGATCTCTGTGTGTTCAGGGATACAGTCAGCATTGGAGACATATACCTTTAAGACCTAGGGGGCTGTACATTCAGACGGTGACGAGGCAGTCATGTGTTTGGGTTTACAACCAATGAGAAGGCAGAACAACATACTTTAAAAAAACTAACCGACAGGAAGTAGGTCTCCTTTTCGCGAAGCTGGGACAGCAGAAGGAAGGGTGAGATTTAGCTCTGAGCTCTGACCTCTCGACTTTCTCTTTTACATTGTTTCTGTGTTTCTTATTTAATAAGACGGTTGGTTACATCTACAGCCAGGCTCTGTGTCTGGTGAACCCTAAGAGAGGCAAGCAGAGTTTGCCCTCTTCATGGGAAGGCCCTCCACCACTCCCCTGATTTATCATGAACCAACTGCTCTTCACAGTTTGACAATAATTTTCATTGTTCCTAAAACTCCCACAGCATTTAAGGAGACTCCTCTAGTGGGCTTCTCACATTAAGGACCTCAGTCAACATGGAGGGACTGTTGAAAGCATCAGAAACAAGAGCCACAGAAAACCCAGGAACAAAATCCAGCTGACAGCACTTACCTCGTGTTGCTCTGACTCAGAACTAGAACCTGCCTACTTATTAATCTAAAGATAAAATATTTTTATCTCTTATTTGATTTAAAATATTTGGCACCACACCAAAACCTATCCCATGACATAGCTGGAATCCCCTTTTGAACCTACATTTAATTGTAGCACAGAGGCAAAGGTGTGGTGCAAGTGTGTTGAATTTCTACTCTGTGCTAAACATTTCCATGTTTAGCAATGTTTGTAGGTGTGACTCAATCTGCTCTATGGTACTCTTAGTTACTACATTGCCCACTTTAAATGCTATGAAAACAGTTCGCAAGGATATTGGGTAAATTATTCCAGGGCATTCAACATATGGAGAACTGAGGTTGGATGCAAAATTGGTTCTCATTCACATTCATAAATCAGCCCCCTTCTTACAGCCTGCAACTAATTCAGATACCGCCAGCCCTCCCAAATTCTAAGAGTCTTGCAGACTATTTCATTGAGACAGTACCTGCAAAGTGTGTTTATGATCCAACCAGCAGCAACTTGAGGGTTACATCACGGAAAGACTGCGAGGAGGCCGTTCCAGGGTTGCTTCAACTCTGCCCCTCCCCCACCCCCAGTGATCTATGAGGAACTCAAAACCTTCTCATCTTTCTGCTTAATCATTTGACCTTGCTGTAACTATCCCTTCTTTTGAATCCCAAGATGTCATTACAACCTTCAGGTCAAAAAGACGAGACAAAAGAGGAAACACTATGAAAAGAAAAAGAAGAGGAATATTTTCTTAGGACCATCACTCTTTAATTTCATAAACGGACATTATTTTTATACATTATTTGATGAGTCACTGAGTTGCTAACATCCACCTTTACTGAAAAATTATCTGAAAAATAAATTACAAAAAAAAATGAAATGGAACTTTTTTGGGTTCCTACTGATAATGATTTATTTCATTAGGCTGGGAGTATGCCTTTTTAAATAAAACCAGGCTTTTATAAAATGTGAAAGAGGAAAATAATGGTGGAAAATTGCTATGATGGTGCAATGGCAAAAAAAAATAGATCTGAAAACTGAACTTTCTCTTCTTTTTTTCCCCATTCGGGTTATGTTCTCAAGTTCCCTAGAGATACAAAGATCAGCCCCTCTCCCTTGGCTGGGGATGAGAGAATTTCATAGGGCAGGAGTTTGGCAAAGGCCCAGTCTGGGCCCAGGAGCATCTGAGTCTGGTGTCATTCATTTTGGGACAGCACTGGGGACAAGGAGTAATAAGAGATGATAGGGAATTTTCCTAGCTTCATTCTGTCACAGCCACCAGCCCCAATAACACAGCCCCAAATGGACAGAGTTCAGTCCCAGAGAAGCCAAGAAATTAAATGAGTTCAATATTTTTAGTAAGAGTTAGCAGCCAAGTACAACTACTAATCGATTTGTTTCAAATGACAGCCTGGTCCCTAGAAAGTCATCTCTCTTAGATGCCACCTGCTATCACTGAACACGAACTTGACCTTGGTACTGACAAAGGGACTGGAATCTGTCATTTCTAGGGTCCTATATGCTAGAGGGGAAGGAGCTATTGAAAAGAAGAGATGGTGAGTTTGGAAGATCTAGTTCTAAAGAATAGACAAATGTGGAGAATTGATGGATAACACTTGATACCCTGAGATTTGGCACAAAGAGACATGTCCAGGAGGAGTTACCTATAAGTGGGAAGTCTTAGCACACTGACAGAAATTGCAATTTCTGTGAATTTGAACAGAATATATGTCCAAAGGCAATGATCTTAGTATCACAAAATGACACTAAAATAATTCATATTTTATGTGGTATATAATATATATTTATATATATTTATATATATTATCTGTGATATATATATATCACAGAAAATATATGTATGTCTTTAGCCTTATTAATTCATTTAATACTTGCAGCCCTGTATGGATGGCACTGCTATTATCCCCATAATATATGTAAGGAAACTGATGTATGAAGAAATTAAGTCATTACCAAAGTCACAGACCTGGTAACTTATTGGCCCAGGTAAGAAGCAGAGTTGGAGCTCACTCAAGCAGAGTGTCTGTTTTTACCTGCTAACATGCTAATTACAGAGGTAAATTTCCCTTTTCCAGTTAGATTTTTGCAGATGCATTCCCTGATATGCACACATAGCCACACATTTAAAAAATCAAAAGCAAACAAACAAACAAAAAAAACAGCTTACAGCCAAAAGAGTTTAGAAATGGTGCTTAGGCAATTGTGATTGTTTCTGTCAATTTGGCACAGCTGAGAATCATCTGAAAAGTCCAAATGAGGAACTGTCTAGTTCAGGTTGGCCTGTGAACATGTCTGTGGAAAATGATCCTGATAGAAGACTGATAGAGGAAAACTCGGGTTATCATGGGTGGCACCATTCCCTAGGCTGGGCTCTGGATTGCACAGTAGTGAGGAAAATTAGCAAAGAAGCAGCATGAACTCATTCATTCATTTCTCTCTGCTCTTGACTCTGAATATGGTGTTACTAGCTGTTTGAGTTCCTGCCTTGACTTCCCCTCAGTGATGGCCTGAAATTTGGAATTGTGGGACAAATAAGCCCATTCTTCCCTGAGTTGCTTTCTGTCAGGATATTTTACCATAACAATAGCAATGAAACCAGGACAGAAATATCAATCTCCTCCAGCCTAGTGATTCAGTAAACTTTTAATTTCCAGAAAACATGCAGAGATTAATATTACATGTAGTCTAGTTTGGGAAATATGGTTTTAAAGACAATCTACAATGCACCAAGGTACAATGATGGTTATAATGTCGAGTGCTTGTACTCTGGTCTTGATAACAAGAAGATAATAACCATGTATAAACAACAGCAAATTTTAACAGTGATGCTTGTCTTAGACATTTTATTTGCACCATCTGTGCTTTACTTTGAATGTTTTCCATAGAATACTGAGTTAATTAATTATATAGGATTCATGATATAAGAACCACCACTATTTCCATTTCACAATGAAAAAGAAAAGAAATAATGAGGCTAAATAACTTGCCCAGAATCACAAGTAATAAGCGGTACTAATATTTTAATTTTGTTAGATTGACTTAGTTTAAATTAAAAGTCACTTTTAAACACCCACATAATTACCAGGAGAGTTATAATTCAAACCTTAAGACATTGAGAGGATTAACCGGGAACAACTAAATCCACGGAGAAGGATTAAAAACGTCCTATATCTTATGAATGAGCTAACTTTAAGTAGGAACACTTTGGAAAGTAAATAGCACTATAGCATGCTGTGCTGTCATTTGCTTTTAATCCCATCATCCGTGGATTATTTAGTCACATGTGGCTACAGGAAGTTTTCTCATTTCTAGATGACACTTTCATTTTATGATAATTGCATGTGAATCAGTCAACAGTCCTCCTAAATTCTTAGCATGCTCTTGTCATCATGCCTGTAAAGGGTTACAATCACTATTGTATCACAGTATGTTGGGCTGCATTTTGCCATTGTTTCCACTTGCCCACTACTTCCAATTCTACTACCCTTTCCTTCACAAATATGTGTTTCTCATGTCCTTGTTTCCATGTACTTGTTTGATCTCAGAGAAATTTGTATGTTTGGCTAGTATTCGCTGCACCAAGCAAACAGTCCATCTCCTTCTCTACTCTACAGTAGCCCACTTTTCAATGCTTGCTAAAGAACTTTCTTCTCTGGGCCACTCTGGTCTTGGTGAATGGACACCTGTTTGTCAGTTCTTGCATTTTGTTGCTTTAATGCTTAAGTTAGGACTAAAGACGCCTTTCCTATTTTGCTGGGTAACAAAAGCCATGCTGTGTCCAAATACTTCACCTTCTTATCCATGCATACTTTGGGTTTATATTTTTAACAGGATTATGCTATTTTTGAAAGTTGTATGTGTCCTGTCATTTTTTATAAACCTTATCTGCAGTTTCCTAAATACATTCTTTACAGCGTTGATGCTTCCAATTTCCCTTTCATATGAATTAGCCTGCCCATAATTCAATCTGGTTTATAGAATGAATAAACTTGTAGAATGAATAAGTGAACAAATTAAATGCACACAATACTGATTAACAGTAAGTTTTAGTAAAGTAGAGTGTGAGTTGTTAACCCAGGTGACCCTTTTAAAGAGCCAGCAAATGCCCTTGGCTTCCCTGTGCTCCGTCCACTTTAGTGGGAATGGTAGAACCCATGCTTTACCCACCAAATGTTTGTCCTCACAGGCATGCCTGCAAAATCCCCTGCAGTACCAAGAAGCAATTTCAAGTTCACAAAAGATTTGTATCTTAGCACAGAATTTAAATTATGTACAAGAATACAATCAAGGTTAATCACATACTCTAGAATTAAAAAGACATCAAAATACTTGAGATTTGGTATCTGATATGTGAAAATAATACATTGTTCACATGAAGAACACCTAATTGGTTGACAATTTGATACTTAACTATGCAACACATCCTGCTGTTAATCCTCTCTTCTGAAGCCCCTGTCCTAATGAGGTTAGCACTAAATCAGTATGCTGACTCCCCTGATCTCTCGAGAATTAAGCAGTGGTTTTCATCATTAAGACTTTCCGTGAGATAATGAGGAAATTTCCTGTGAATATTTGATTGGCATATAAACAAAACAAATGGGACAAATCAACATTTGCTGGAAATAGGACTTCCAAGTTTTGAGTTTTTAGCAACTTGTGCTTCTCATCCACTCTTCGTGATTTTGTTATAAATGAAGTCATCTGCCCAGTTCTGAAACCAAACCTGGCTATCCCAAAAAACTCTACCCTACAAAGAGACCCTATTGAGAGTAAGAATACTAGCACTGGTGACATTCACAACTCTTTAATCCTGTCTGCGACTAAAAAGTTTCCCCACTTTTACTGACTCAGCTGTGGTAGCTCTATTGAAGAGGTACTATAATTTGTAGCTGAAGTTTTCTCTGGTCCTGCCCAGCCCCATGGACCCCGCAGCTGCATATAAAATAATCATGCAGAAGCTTATATTAATTAAAGATGCTCGGCCATTATCTCAGGCATACCACTGACTAGCTCTTACATTTAAAGTCAGTCCGTTTCTGTTATTCTATATGTCGCCGTGTGTTCCATGGCTTTAACTGTGTGCCGTTACATGTTGCTCCCTGGATGGATGGATGGATGGATGGATGGATGGATGGATGGATGGATGGATGGATGGCGTCTCCTGGCTCAGCCTTCCTCTCCCCAGAATTCTCCTTGTCTGTTTATCCTGGCTATACTTCCTGCCTGGCTACTGGCCAATCAGCTTTTTATTTATCAACCAATCAGAACAACACATTCACAGCATACAGAGTGACATCACCCATCAATAATTAATCTCATTGTAATAATTAGAGTAGGTAACTGCCATTAACAAGCTAAAATATGGAATAACTTGACTTAGTAGATTTTTTTTTCACCTGTGTGATGAGGGATGAAGGTTCAGCCACTTCAAACTTGCTGCTTCTAAATTCACAAATTCATTGAGCAGTTGCCGTCTCCATCTGTGAGGGTAGGAGAACACGTGGAAGAATGTGTGCTGAGGCCCTGTGTGGGGCCCTGGCATCAGTTTTGCAAACATTCCACTGCCTAAAACTTATAGCCCATTTGATGTCAATGGAGGCTGGGAAATGTAATTTCATTAACAGCAACAGTATGTTCAGGAAATGCCCTTCTAGAATTAAGGGTAGCAGGGCATGGAGGGCATGGGTATATATATATATATATATTCATTATTACATAAGCAATAATTGTGAAAAGTGATATTGTGAGACCAGTTTGTTATGCGTTCATTTAAGCACTGGTGGTAAACTTCTTTGAGTCTAAGGCCAGTCATGGCAACCATGCCTCACATTCCACAGCAGCCTCTAAACTCTGAATGTTCTGTGTAAGTTTCTGTCTTCACTTATACATACAAATGTCCTCATTAGTCAATGCTTCTCCCCCCTTGCTCTCATTTACTCCTACCCATTGTTTCCAGTTCAGGTGGTCACCAGTTCTGGTAGTCACCAGTTCTGGTAGTCACCAGTTCTGGTGGTCACCTAGTTTGGCTTAAGATTTTTTCTGACTGTGTGAGAGTGAAAAGTTAGATGCATTGAGCTGAAAGCTGCTTCAATTCTTGAATTGAATCTTTCTCTGGGCAACTTATATGTGCTCAAATTTCACAATGATGAGTGGTGGAAGCAAGATAGAGCCTGCCTGTCAAGCACATACTCACGGGGGAGAAATGACTCGTTCTCTAAAGCACACTGTGCTGCAAAGCAAAGATGAAGGTTGGGAATGTCAAGTATGTTTTCATTAAAGATGTTTTCAGTGTATGGCGGGTTTACTGGGACATCTTGAGCTAAGTTAAACAGCATCCATGCTCTTCTCTAACACTTGTATAGTCATGAAATCTTCAAAGAACACTCTTCCCATTTATTTACTCTTGCTGAACTTGACTTTCTTTTTCCTAAAAGTTTTAAGTAGCCCAAAGCCCTCCCCAGTGAAGCTCTTTATTTATCACTTCCCATCCTTTAATGTACACAAATAGTAGTTTGTTTGTTTTTTCTCTTACCATTGTTTCCAAATAATTGCAATTTATTACTAAGAACTTACTCTTTAAAATTTCTCTCTTTTCTGCTCTTGAGTTTTCCACTCTGCTCAAGTGGAATGTCCCAGCATTTGTAAAGACCCTCTTATACCTAGCTTACTGTCCTCTCCCTTCCAGCCTCTGCCTCATACTCAGATATTTGACAGTGTGCTAAAACCAGTTACAATCTCAAATATCCTGGTTTATACTCGCAATGCACTTGAGTTATATACTTCAGCAGGTTCCTTTGAACACTATTTTGATTCTGAGGTCGTTACCATTGAAATCACAAACTTTCACATTCCAGTCTCCAACAATACTATCCTTTTTTCCCAGATTTACATTTGTTATAATATCATGGTACCTACTCTTGGGTGTCTCACCAGCACAGTAATTAGTGTATCAGTCTCTTATACTTGTACTTCTCATTCCGTTGAAAATGGACTATTCTTCTTCAAAGGTTATATTAGTTTGCTAGGACTGCAACACAGCACAGTAACACTGATTAGGTGGCTTAAATGAGCTGGAATTTAAAGTCTTAGGAGATGCTAGTATTCTAAAAATGAGGTATCAACAGTGCTTATTCTTTCTTGACTTTTTGTTTCATTGTGGCAGTTTGCTGGGAACATTGTCATTCCTTAGCTTGTAGAGGTATATACTAGTGGGTTTTTTGCCCTTTGCATAGTATTATTCTCATTTAAGAATAAGTAACCTCATTTAAGGATAGCAGCCATACTGGAGTAGACCTCACCCTGCTCTGGTAGACTTATCTTAGTTGACTATATCTGCAATGACTCTGTGTCAAAGAATGTCACCTTCTTAGATACTGCAGTTAGGATTTTAACTTCTCTTTGTTTTTCTGAAGGGGGATGCAATTCACCTCCCACCCACTACATTAGTTCCTGTCAACTAAGTTTGTCTTATGTGACCTTAGGTCCTTGCTACTCTATAATGTTGGTATATTTCACTTGAAAGTATCCCCTGTTTAGTTTGAAGAAAATGTTTAGTCTTGATATAAAGTATTACTTAAGTTGGCATAATGGTACAGAAAAATATTGCTAATTCTTTTCTGCTGGAGTGTCTAGAAACTTGTGTCATCCAATGTATACACATCTTGGTAGTGCAATTTTGAGCTTCTGATGCACATTTGTTGGGAGAGTACAAAGGGGAGTTAGATGAAATGTCTACCAACAGGAAGTATACAGCTAGAGTGTTTTCAATATAGACTATATTTTTTAATGTTTGGATTATCATATAAGCAATGATGTTCATTGTAACATTTTTATATACAAGTAGTATATATTTCTTATTCATCCTACCCCACTGCTCTCTTCAGCCCCTCTCCCATGTTCCCCCATTTTCTGATCATCTGTTTCCTTCAAACTGTCTCTTTTTCTGTTTTTATATCAAGTACTTATACATATGTCCAGATTTCAAAATATTATTACAATTTAAGAATCCTAAAACATTTAAAAATCTCTCTTTAGACTCCAGATTAAGAACCAGTGAATAGGATACAAGTCTCAGTGAATAGAAAACAAGTCTTCCGAATGAGAAAGAACTCAGAGGGCTAGACATTTTTCTAGGAACATACTAACTGACAAAATATCTTTAACAATAAGTTGGAACAATCTTAAGTCTATGAAAATGATCTTAATGAAAAATATTAATGCAAGAAAATCTATTACATTTTAGCAAAAGCAATAAGAGTTGGTGGTATTTCTGCAGAGACAACAATTGTTCCACATTACAGAAGTAGTGCTGTAAACACACTCAGAGGCCTTCACCAAAGAGAGACAGTACCTTCTCCTATCCTGAGGCCAATTTCTCGCTGAACAAAGGGGAGTCCCTGCAACAAGGATCCCTCTTCAGCTCCACATTGCAGAAGCCTTATCCCATGTAGATGTACCCAAGAGGAAGGTCTTCTCCTTGAATCACACAGTTTTTCCTTATGGTCTGTGGGGCAGGCTGACAATACTAGGGCTCTGAAATTGCCCAGACCTAGCTTATTTCCAGTCAAAGGTGCCTCACTAGACAGGGCACACCAGGAAGGCCACGACTACCACTCCTTTCTTACTTGATAGTTAACACAGCTTCTCAACTCCAGCTCCTGAGAAGAGGTGGTGGTGTGCTATCAGGGGAAAATGACAAGCCATGAAGACAAAGAATGAAGAGAGTAAACCCCAGGGGCATGGTATTATGTGAAACAGGACTTGAAGGACTATAGAACTAAAGATACCACTGGAGACAATGGAGCCCTTGGTGGAGAACAATTAAAAGACAGTTGGGAGCTCCAAGATACAAGCAAAGTGACAAAAACAAGAAACATAGAAACAATCAGAAGGAGGCGGCCATGCAAAGCCTCCTTTGGGGCAGTTCGATTTAGGTGAACAAGGACTACACTTGCACTAGGATTCAGAAAGATTCCAAAGTAATCAGAGCAGTTTACTCGATAGGTAGACTACTTAAAATCCTTCCATGAAGATCCATGAACACAAGGGAAAAGCATCTACTTCATCAGGGACTAAACCCACTTCTGAATAAATGCTGAACAATAAACTACTCTGATTGAGGTGAGACTTCCACAAAGTAGGTTTAAAAATAAAACCAGTCATCCCTGGCAGTTCTGAAGATTATGTGCATACCCAAGGCTGCACCCTCAAGGGAGCAATCGTCTAGGGAGCCCCCATGTTCCTCGCCCACAAATAAATATAGGACAAAGTACATAAACCTTCTGACCTGTGACAACAGCCTTAAAGCCATGCACAGATCACAGGGTACAGGGCAGAATGTGACTGGTTAATGGAGACAAAGCACATTCTTTGCCCAGCAAGTAACTTATGCTGACCAGAGCAGAATTCCAAGTAGCTGGATTAGAAGATGAAATCAAAGGGGGGAAATGTCTGTTTTACCATATTTGCTAGAAATATCAGAAGCAATACATGGCAGGAGAAATACACTCTACAAGGTGATTTCAGCTAACTCACTAAGAAAATTCAGCAACAACTGAAGAAATAAAGCGTTCACATCCAGAGTTGCTGCAATACATCATCTAACAGGGAGTGCTTCCAAACACTATTTGATAATGTGTAAAGAGTAGAAAGCTGTGATCCAGCCAAGAATGAAGATGCATCCCATAATCCCAAAGTTTGGGAGCTCAGGTAAAAGTTCTGAGCTCCATAGTGAGATTTTGTGTACTAGATAGTTTTAACTGTCAACCTGACACAACCTGGAATTGCATACGAAGAGAATCTCCATGAGGAATGATCTAGATAAGGTTGGCCTGTGGACATGTTGGTGGGATGTGTCTCTGTGGGAAAGCACCTTACCCTAGACTGGGTCCTGAACTCTATAAAAGTAAGGAAAACTAGCTGAACAAGCCCTAGCATTGACTATGAGTGTGATGTGACCTGCCTTAGTGCCTGCCCTGACTTCCCTGCAATAACGGACTATCATTTGGAACAGTCAGTCAAATAAATCCTTTCCTCCCCTATGTAGCTTTTGTTGGGTATTTCATTGCAGCAAAGGACATGAAGCTAGAACATCCTGTCTCAAAACTAAAAGTAGAACTACTTATTGATGTAGCTTTATCACCCCTGGATTCATACCTGAAGAAATGAAAGATAGCATGCAATAAAGATGTTTTAACACCCACATTTATTAAGGTGCTATTCAGAGGCAAGACTTGCAATCAGCCTAAATGCTCATTGACACAAATAGCTCTAAAAATAAACCATGGCATATGTATACAATGGAATTTCATTTATCATTGAAAATGAACCTACAGCTATCATTTTGCTAAATGGATATAATACCAAAATGCCTTCCTTATCCACTCATATTTCTATACCTGTAAATTAATACAGCTCTCATCTCATACCTCCTCAGAGAAGTTTCATTTTGTGATGGATAGTACTCAACACAGAAACCCATAACTGGTCAAAATACAGAGAATAAGTGACTGTGTAGTTCTAAGCCACAAAGTAGACATCTATATCTCTCCAGTCCTCCAACGTTCGGAGACCATCATAGAAGAGGAAGGAGAAAGACTGTAGGGCTAGAGGGTGTGGGGGACAAGAATGAAGCCAGGACTTTTGTACATGGCAGGTCACCTGCAATCTTGAATTCATAGCATTTGTGGCTGCCTGCACAACACCTGTACAAAATCAATTCTCCAGCATAGAAGGTGAACGTCCACTGTTAACTGAGGAGCTATGAACAGTTAGTGGCTTCCGGGATGAGGACAGTCAGGTTTTTTAAGAGTGTGGCTCCTACCAGGTCAAATACACTAAAGTGAATGATTCCACACCAAGAAGAATATTGCAGTTGGACTATTAAAGAAAAAGAAGGAAACATAAAAATCTACAAGGAGTTAATGGGAGGAATTAGGGATAATATGATCAAAACACATTGTATGACATTCTGAAAGAATCAATAGAATATTTAAAAATAAAATGATGTTTGCGTGGAAATGAAGACCATTGGGGTAAGCAAACTAAGCTAGATTCAGAAAGACAAGTACTGAATGTTTTCTCTTATGAATAAAATCTGAAAGAAAAAAAAGATTGAAAAAAAGTAGGAGGAGACTAGGAGGGAGGGGAAGGGAACCAGTGGGAGAGGGGAGGAAGAACAGTGATAAGGATGGGTAATAGGAAGGCAAATAACATCGAGAGAGCTTGTGTTTGTGAATGAAAACATATTAATACTCACTGCTTTGTGCTGCTTACATGTAATTGTAATCCATGTTTTCCATGTTTCTATGTGCTTATATACATCTATGTTGTAAATATTTTTATACCATTGGGGCATATATTATTTCCTCTATGGCATTCCAGATTTAAAGATAGAATTTCACTTTGTACGACTACCCTAGAACTTCTTATGTAGCCCAGATTACAGATTACAGACTGAATCCACCTTCCCTAACCAAACAGGCTATATTTGTAGGTCAAAAGTACAGGTTTTGCTCGTGATCAGCAATAGCTATTTAGTTGGTGAATGGCATGAAAATATACAAGCCTGTCTATGTAACGCTCTACTGGTAAAACGGACTGTGAAGTTCTAGTTTTCACTTGAATCAGGCACCGTGTACTTTTCACAGGATGGAGAGATGGTGTCTCAGCACAGGGATAGTTTTCAGGAGTAAAGTCAATGTAATCCATTTTGGGCTCAGAGCTCCAGCAACTGATATCAGTAGGAAATGGTCAGCTTTAAGTATACGAAACAATTTTTATTCTAATTTATGAGGTCATTACAAGTGAGCCATTCTGGTAATAGCATCTGTTTCAGCAAAAAAAGCACAGCATTGAAGAGTGGAAAGACCACTAATCTCCCACAGAGCATCTCTTATTACTTTTTTCAGAGGACAACTGGGGCTCAGTATAACAAACCGAAAGACATTCCATTCTCAGAACTTGTCCAACATCAGAAGAAATTACAGTTTAGGTTCGGTCTGTGTCTTCCTAGGCATTGTGTAATGATTAGACTGTTCTGTGATTATGTGCAGGTCTTATCAGAGAAATGAGGCTTCCTGTTGAGTCTGTGTATGGATAGGAGGAGGCAGGTTTCTGATGGCAAACTTCAGCAAGAGTCTGAATCTCTTACCTTAAGATGTGCCTTAAGGCATTAACACTTCAAAGAGACATACCTGAAAACCCAATAAAACCCCATGACAGTGTTCAATTGGTAAAGAATAATGTAAGTTTCAAATTCCAGCTTCATTATTCATTAACTCTTCTCTGTATCTCAAATTCTGTATTTTTTTTAAAACCACATAATAAGAAATAATGATACCACTTCTCTTTTGGTTGTAAATATGTAAGCCAATGCACATTTACCTAACTCTTCTCTCCTCATACACATATGTAAGGAAAGTGTGTGGCATATCACAATCACCTAAGTATCTCATATAATGATTTTCTTAGAAAAACTGTAATGACTAATAAACATTGCTAATTCCTTAATCGCTCATTACTAATATATCTGACAGTTCTTTTCCATGACTACTTTAGGTTTCCAAAAGAAAGCCCAATATTCAATTCATTACATTTTAAGGACCAATATTAAAAACTGATCATAAACTCTTTAGAAATTGTCAGACAATACATCAGGAAAAACATGTGGGTGTTATTTGGTTTAATCTCCCAATTTTCTGTGGGAAGAAACTAAATCATAAGAAGAAACAATTTTTTCCTGAGGTGACAGGACTCTTAATGAAGATATATACCAATAGATCTCTCTCGGGGATCCTAGGATGCTATCTGCTTCCAGAAGTTTTCTTCTCTTGCAGGTGGTTAGCTTAAGTTTTTACTTACCTCAAGAGTTTTCATAATTTCAGATTTCTCTTTTAATTTTTTGAAAATTTCATACTTATATACAACATATTTTGGTCATTCAAGCCCATCTCCTACTCACTCCCTCCAGCTCCTCATACTCAACATATCCTCCACCTCCCTTCTAACTGCATATCTTTAAAAAAAAAAAAAAGAAGCCCACTGAATCTCATTAGTTCTGCTTAGATGCTCATAAGTGTCTTCCTCCTTCTTCTTCAACTCTTCCCATCTCCATCTCCTCTCCACTTCCCTTTAAATTAATAACTTCTTGTTTAATCATTATTGCTACACACACACACACACACACACACGATTCTGCCTCAGTAACGTGTAGTTCTTTATCTAAGGGTGGAGCCCATCAGACTTCCCCCTTGATCCATAAGTATGTCAATTCCTTGTCTTTAGCCCATCTTGTTCAAGTAGTCAGTGTGTTTGTTTGTTTTTAACATTTCATGAGTACAGCTTCCCTGGCATACATAGGAGTTCTTATCTCAGAGCAGACATAAGGATTCTCTGTTTCTTAAAACCTTTATGGCCCCTCTTCCATGATGTACCCTGACCTTTAGATGTAGGGCTTGTGTTGTAGATGTATCAGTTAGGGGTGGGACTCCATTGCCAATGGTTCTCTGTATTTTGACCAGTTGTGGATTTCTGTGATGGCCTCTGTATGTTAAAAACAGAAACTTCTTTGAAGAGGAATAAAAGCTACACTTTTCTGGGGTACAAGGATAAGTACTAAGAATGCAGTGAGAATTTATACTGGTTTAAGAAAGCAGCAGTATTAACTTCTCTAGTATCTATGACCTCCCCAGCCACAGGGAGTTGGCAAGGTTTCCAATACCAGGCATGAATTCCATCCTATTGACCAGGTCTTCAGTCCAATTAGACAAATGCTTAACCCTACCCAAGACATAAGCTTCACTATTGCATGATTAGGGGTATGTCGGTGGGGTCTTCATCATTGTAGTCCACAGGCTTTGTAGCTGCACAGGACTACTGTTAGTTTTCTTTCTGCAGCTTGTATAGCAAGCTTCAGATTCTGTAAGAGCTAGTCTTCAGAGAGGAAATTCCAAGTCAGTTCCAGCCTAGTTCCTACAAGTCCTATGTCCAAAGTGTGTGGTGTCTTTAGCAATAGGGTCTTACCTTCAAGCTCTGGGAGACAACCAAGAGACACATCAATAGCCTATGGTTTGGGTGGGGAGGTGTCTCTTGTACTCTTCTGACCAACAACTCAAAGGAAGATTTCCCATGCCTGACCCTTGTTTTTTTGCTATTTTGTAGCTTCTGAAGGGAGCACTGTCATCCCATATGATATAACTTTCTTTAAACTCCTGCATGCGTGTGGGCATCTGTGCGTGCATGTGTGTGTGTGTGTGTGTGTGTGTGTGTGTGTGTGTGTGTGTATGTATGTGTGTGTATGTGTGTGCATGAGTACCTTTATAATCTCATATAGTTATATGTATTTTAATTAAGCATAAATTAATATCTTTCCAGGTGGTCTTTTCAAACATCCTTAGAACGTTAGTGTATTTATCCTTCCTCTTTTGCTTCCCCTCTGTTTTAGCCTTCCTGCCAATTCCCAGTTGAAATCTTTTCCGTCTTTCTTTTTCATGGTACTTGTTCACTTTGCAGTGCTAGGAATGAATTCAAGACCTTGCATACTCTAACAAGTGCTACTGAAATAAATTCCAAGTCCAAGAGTAATCATTTGAAATTTTATGTTTACATAACTAGAAGAAAAAGAAACATAAAGTAGAAAATCAATATATTAATCTTAAATAGAATAACCTTTGCTCTTCAAAACAATTTATAAACTGAACATTTGAGTCAGAGACTAAGAAAATACATCTGAAAAAATATATATTCATTTCAGATCCATCTTGAGTTCTCTATGTCCTATATCCAAAGTTTATGGTGTCTTCCACAAGTTTTGCCATCTAGTTCTGTTGGCAATATCCCACTCCAATGAAGAGAATATATGCTTGGTACCCTATACATGTACAAAAACCATGGCTGTGAAGTCACAGGGCCTAGAAGCATATAGTACTTCAAGTTTGCTAAATGGGCGTGTAGTAAAACTACATATGATAAGTGACTATTGAATGGTCAATCCCAAATATGCATCTATAGTAGTCCCTCTAACACCTAAGGAATGACATGGAAGAGGATATGGAAAGACTGAAAAGATAATAGAAAGGTATCTTGTGAAAGCCTATCTTTTGCTTATAACATGGCCATTAATACTCACAAGCATGCATATTGCCATTGCACTCACAGCACACACATGGCCATTGCACTCATAAGTGCACACATGGTCATTGCATTCAAGAGCATACACGTGACCATTGCACTCATGAACACACACCACTTGCAAAAGACACACCAAAACAAACCAAACAGCAACCACAAACAAAAACAAAAACAAAATCCATCAGAGCTGGGTAGACTAGCTGAAAAGAAGTGGGGGAACAGAAGTGGGAGAAGGATAGGAGTAGTGGGGGTAGATACAGCCACAGTACACCATATACCATGTGTATGTGCAAGAAAATATGAAAAATAAAAAACATCATGAATAAAACATATATGCCCAGGATATGTAATCAACCTTTGTAACTCAACAATGAAATAAGCCAAATAGAAAAACAAGAGGGCTAATCAGTACAACCAACTGTGTTAATAGGAAAAAAAATCAGCAAAGAATTAGAGC
Organism: Peromyscus leucopus; assembly: GCF_004664715.2. Taxonomy (NCBI): domain Eukaryota; kingdom Metazoa; phylum Chordata; class Mammalia; order Rodentia; family Cricetidae; genus Peromyscus; species Peromyscus leucopus. Next base: position 872,493 of record NC_051084.1, on the reverse strand, counting down.
AATATGAACAGATTTCATTAAAGAAAATATGTAGATGACAAAAAGTGAAAATATACCCAATGTCATTCGTCATTCGGGGAAAAAAATGTAAATTAAAACCACAGTTCGATACCCACATTCATCTTCAAGTTCAATGTCCAGTCTTCTACAGAAGTGGATGCTCTTGTATTAGGTTCATCCAGTACATCTCACACTGCAGAATTATACTCTCGACTTCCTTATTTCTAACTCATACCTTGTTTAAATTTTCCTGACTCTACTAACCAATGTTTCCTCAACAATGATAGACATATGCTATTTGTGGCTATCTGAGCTCTGAGCTGTGCAATTCATGAGTTAGTTTTTAATCAATTGGTTTTTCTTTTCACAAGTTGTATTTTTCCTTCTTATATGCATGCCAATCACCTTTTATTGGATGGCAAAACCACAAATTTACCTTTCTCATGGACTGAATAATTTCATAGTCTATACACATTCTTGACCTTTGTTTAGAAGATCATGGTGTTCATTCTTCAGATTGTGTTAAACAAATTTCAAGACTGTTTTTAGCTATGTAACTATTTTAATTGTTCATGTCAAAATAATAAAAATTTTAATAATATTGTATGTTTGTTTTGAAGTAGACATATAAATACTGTTGTGTATATGTAGATAGCATACATGTAAAGATCATATTATTTGTAGTCTTGCGTTAATATTTGTTATAGAAATTGAAATTCTCATTCTGCTAAACAATATTTTTAATTTTTTATAATATATTCTATAAATACAAAACATCTGCAATTTAGCCAATTTTGAATTGTAAGGCATTTAGATTCTATTATCTCAAACCAAACCTCTGTTACTGCCATTAATGTGTGTGTGTAACAGTACTTTCTCTCAATTCATATCGCTGAGATACTAAATGAAATACTAAATAACTTTCCCCAAGGATTAATCTGAGGATGAGCATGGATGTAATGAGCAAAATCTAGTTTATGTGAAAGAGCTCAGTAAATAATGCCAAGTTTAAAGATGGGTAGAACACTTCAAAAGAGTCTCAGAAAATAAAATATTTCATCAAACTCAAAAAAGAATAATTAAGGCATTGTTGAGAAAATGACATCAGACAAAGAAATGAGTGCAAGATGATGAGTGAAGAGGATTTCAGAAGGTCTGTGGTCTCAAGATCACACTTGAGTTCTTTGTTCTCAGTTATCCTTCAGTCCTTCACTCTGTCACTTTGAAAATAAGTGCTTAGGAGGGGATAATAGATTTGTATTCTGCTGTCTGCTGTCTTATGCATGCTATTGAGGACAGCAGTTAAGATTCCCAAGGGCTCAGTGTTTAGTCAAATGAAATGTACTTTTCCCTCATACCTAATTATGAGTGATTCAAGGTAACAATGCTGCCCTGTGTCACCAGGCCTCACTTAAACATCATAGTATATGTACACTCTGCTGAACTAACCAGAAACCATAGACACACAAGTAACAATGTTTTACTTTGCTGGGTCACAAAACAAAAGGAAGAGACAAGAACCTATGAGAGACATTAGGAAGAGGAGGGAGGGGAAGGTGGACAGGAATGATAGGGTGGTGGTAGATGGGAGTACTCAGTATGCAAAGAACACATATGTGAAATTATAAAAGAATAATAAAGATAACTAATAGTACATGACTTATTCAGAAGAAATTAGTTCAAATTACAATGGCTGAAACTTTGAGAAAGAAAATGAGATACCGGCAAATAAGTTTTATTTTTATGGTGCAGAATCTCAGAGTATATACTGTGCCTAATGCATGTTATAGTACTCACATCCATTCATATTGGCAAAAGACAAAGTTATATTAATCAAAAGTCAGTAGCAGACAACAGGGATCACTATAACAGACATAAGCAGAAGAGGATTTCAATTGAAACATAGAAATCACGGAATAGTTCAGAAATATCATTAAAAATGAGAGAAACGTGCTCTGGACCAGACATCTAAGAATAAACCCTCATGGTTAGAATGAGAATACCTCATTTGTAGTTGTGGGGTCTTCCCTAACCAATGTAGGAAAATGCTAAATGGAGAAGTTCTTGACCACGGAGCCATGGTGTATCTGCCTTGAGCAGGAAGGCTGACACCTCCATTACAGAAAACCATGGACTCAGGAAGTATCAGTTGATGAACACATGCCTTAACCATGATCTCAGCCAAATAAATGATTGTCAAAGATAGTAATCCTATCTGCTCTAGACTAATTTAAAACCTAGCTCACACGAAAACGCCACAAATTAGCACAACTGAAATCATCTGTACCCACAGCCACATAAAAGAATGCAAACGAATTTTTGGTTTTATTTTCTAAACTGTAGAACACATTATAGAAGAAATTGTATATGTTGATAGAATCGGTCTACAGTATTTTTCAGTTTCCTGTATGGAAAAATAGAGAAGAATTTTCCTGTATGGAAAAATAGAGAAGAATAAATATGTCTGTTTACATATTACATTATATTGGTCAGTTTACATATTACCTTATATTGGTCAGTTTACATATTACATTATTATAAGATAAATTGCTAAACAGTCTTATTAATAAAAAACCCAGAGCCAGATATTGGGGTAAAACCTGAGAGATCAGAAAATCAGAAAGAAGCCAGCCACATTCTTGGAAATCCTCAGCCAAAGAGACTCATGCCTATATGCCTTTCTGTTCTGCATCTCACTTCCTCTCTCCACCCAGCTACATCACTTCCTGTTTGTACAGACCACCAGGCCTCTATGGTTAGTGCTAGGATTAAAAGTATGTGCTACCATTGCCTGACTTCTATGTTTAATATAGTGGCTGGCTTTTTCCTCTGATCCTCAGATAAGCTTTATTAGGGTGCACAATATATTGGGGACACAATATATCACCACACACTATATTTCCACTACAGTGCTGGATATTGAATCCATGGCCTCATACATGTTAAGCAACTGCTTTACAACTGAGTTGCATTCCTACCCGCCCCCAGGCTATATTCTACTCAACAGGATCTCCTACTTAAAAACCAAAAGCAAACACTTGATTCAGTCAATAAAACACTTTATTGGGTTTAATCTAACTTGAATTACATTTTCTGTCACTTGCCAGAGTCATAATTGATAAAAAATGTCGTTTCTTTACAACATTGGTATGTTATGATTCATTTTACTTTGCTAAAGAGATTTTTCATCAATGGCTTGGTAGGAGGGAAAAACAACATTAAACAAGAAGATGCAGTTCAGACTTAAGAACAACATTCTCTTCTTTCTTTTAATCCTACAACCATCTCTTAACTTCTAGTTCACCAACCCCAGAGAAACCAGTATCCTAAACTGGCCAAAGGGCATTCGGTTTGGCAGATTTAGAAAATGTATATACATGCTTACTGACCTGGTAAGAAATCTGTAGGACCAATCTTTCCTGGCTGAAAGATGTGCTGGGGCAATGGTGGCACAGAACTTTTGGGAGTGGCCAAACATTGTCTGGTTTAACTTGAAGCCAATGCCCTACACTGCTTGGATAGCCAGAGTCTGGAGACTGGATATCATAGTGACCTAGCACAGAATCAAACATAACTGGTCCCTACCCCAAAAATCAATGAAATGATTCCTAATGGTATCCTGCTATACTCATAGGTTGGTGTCTTGTCCACTCATATTAGAGAGGCTTCCTCCAGCAGCAGATGGGAGTGAGTGCAGAGACCCACAGCTAGACATTATGCAGAGAGTCTAAATTGGAAGTCTCTATTAGGTCCTTCCCTTAGAGCTCTGGGAACTCTGTGGAAGATGGAGAGAAAAGATTCTAAAAGTCAGAGCAGATGGAGGACACCAGGAGAAAAGGCCCACTGAATCAACCAAGCAGGGATCATATGGGCTCACAGAGACTGAAGTAGCAAACACAGAGCCTACAAGGGTCTGAACCAGGTCCTTTGCATACATGTTATGGCTGTTAGCTTGGTGGTTTTATGGGACTTCTAACAGTGGGAACTGGAGTATCTCTTACTCTTCTGTCTGCTCCTGGGACTCTTTTCTGCCTATTGGATTGTCTTGTCCAGCCTCACTATGAGGGCTTTTGCCTTATCTTATTGTATCTTGTTTTGTCATGTTTGGTTGTTGTCTTTTGGAGGCCCACTTTTGTCTGAAAGGAAACGGAGGGTGTGGTAGGGGTGGGCAATGGATCTCAGGGAGAGGGGAGCTAGGAGAAGTGGAGGGAGGGGATACTGTATTCGGGATGTATTGTATGAAAGAAGAATTTATTTTCAATTGAAAAAACGAACTTCATAGGGTAATCTAACAGGTGAAAGTTCAGTAGAATGAGTAAGAATGTATTGACAAAGGCATAATAGAATCAAAGTCTCTTTGCTTGGGTGAGGGGATGAAGAAAAGACTTTCTGGTAAGAGATCAGTGCCCAGTGTGATGGTTGAATTTGGTAAAAATGAAGGATATTCCTTCTTGGAGTATAAATAGACAATCACTATTTAGTTACCAATCCCCTATTCTTTGGATAAATCCAAATAGTACATAACGAAAATTATACAAAGTTCAGAGACTGTACAGATACATTTACAGTCACTAACAACGGTCTGTAAGGCACCAACCAGTTCCCTCCACTGGGGAAGAACAGATGGTTTTGAAAACATGTTGTAGGAAAACTCTAAAATATTTCTATTTGGGAAGAATCTCTTTGGGGATCTGAAAGTTACTCTGCTGCTTAGATGCACACGGCATTTTCCCTGGCTAGCATTCATTACAGCTTTGCATAATGATTGGTGTGCCTACTCGCTCACCACCATGTCCCATGATAAACAGCAGGTTCTATGGAAGCAAGGATGTTAAAAACCTCTCTAGTGTCTGAAACCCCAGAAGTAACAGAGCCTTGCAAGTGCAAGAATCATAGGATAAGCACTTTTTAGTATAATTGGATGTAATAAAATTATTGTCAGGGTAACTTTCCAACTTTCCCCATTTTCCTCAAATCTACCTTCTAGCAATATGATTCTCATATCTTAAATTCATATCTTCTAAGTAAGTATCCTTACTACCTAAAACAAAGCTAAAACATAGAAATGTAGCTGAACAGTACTACTATGCTTAGCAGGCTGGAGAGATACATGGCTTAGTGGTTAAAAGCCTGTACTGTTCTTGCAAGGGACCCAGGTTCAGTTCCCAGCACCTGTGTCAGGTGGTACACAGCTGCCTGTAATTCCAGCTCCAGAAGAATCCAATACCTTTGGGCTGCACAGATGCCTGCTCTCATGTGCGCAGACTCCACACAAAGAACACATATGCATGATTAAAAATATTTTAAATTTTTTATAGTACTATGCTTGTCATTGTGCCCATGGATAACTACTATTAATGTGCATTTCCTATGTATCTGCAATGAAGGTAATGACTTTAAACAGAAAATGTAGTTTTACCATTAACATATAACCATTTTACCCAATGAGCAGACTAAGGCCCAGAGAACTTAAATAACTTATTAGAAGCTGACAGAGCTAATATATGATCCAAGGTCCTTTTAATTTCAAGCAAGAGTCATTCCCAGGTTGTCTGGACACATCATTCCCCCAGAATGGATTGGTCTCCAGATTCTTTTCCCTCTAATTTAACCATGGAGAAGTTTGGTGAGTTCTATTTCATCTCTGGCCACAACAGTTTTCAAATGTGATTTCTAGCAGAATAGTAATTGTTTCCAAATCCTATTACAACCAAGCAATTTGGACAAACCAAGAAGTTGAATCCAGTGGGATTTTATGTGACCTTGCCTACTGTACAACTCTCTCTAGAAGACAAGATAGACGACACGTACACTGGCTATGGGTCTCACACCTCCATTTCTGGAAGGGACATTTTATTTTCACTCCAAATCTTTAAAGCCTGCTTTGTGGAGTCATCGCAAACACTCCTGGGCTTGTTTTGTTTCCAGAGCAGATTGGTGGGCTGTGTTTCTAAAGCCATGATCTCTCTGAGGTTCCCCATCCCTTCGTTATACAGCACAGTAAGAGCCGAGCATTTTTTATATTTAATTTTCCAATGGCAATGACAGTCTAGACAACTCAGATGAAATATGCCTTTGAATTACTAGGTGGTTCCACAGGAGGTAGAGACATATTATGTTTTGATGCAGACATGCTCTTTAAAAGCAAGATGCAGCAATCTCATTTTTTAAGCACCTGGTGAGATGGCAGAATAGAATTGTAACTTTCAAGACATTATAATTAAAAGTAAAGGCTGTAGTAACAGGGCTTATTTTTTTCCAGCATAAGCTTCCCTCTGCTTTCTAACTTCTGAGACTCATGGGGTTGAATCCCCGGAGCTCTGTCAATAATGTGCCTCACGACCAAATGTGAAGCGTCCTCTCAGCTGTAACAGAGCACGTTAGCATAACATTTGCACAAGCTTCCAAGGGATCAGAAGAAGTAGAGAGATTTGTATTAGCATTTTGAAGATTGTGATTAAGGTTTTGTTAAAAAGAAAGAAAGAAAGAAAAGTAAAGAATACTTATGTGGAAACCATTTGAAGTCAGAATAAGATTCTCTCTCAACTATTTCACCCAGCAAACAGCTGCAAAACATATTCCCCTGCAGAAGAGCCACCAGACACACACACACACACACACACACACACACACACACACACACACACACACACACAAAAGACTGTGTATTATTTAATCTACCTAGCTTCAGATTTGTAGTCTTATGTGGGACCAATCTATACATGGGAAAAGATAGATTACATATAGTATCTGTTATGTGATAATAGTCAACCTGAATGTATTAAGAAATGCCTGAGGGATAGGGAAAAAGCACACCTCTGGATGTCCATGATGGCCTTTCCAGAGATAATTAGATACTGAGGGACATTTCCTAATTAATGAATCAATCTTTTCATAGATTCACAATGTAATTGGGGGGGTGATAAAAGGTAGGAGGTGGTGTATGTTGGAGGAAAGAGGTCCCTAAGCCCTGCTTCCTTCCTATACCCCATACATTTTTTTTTCTGTTCACTATAAAGAGCCTCTCTCTATTAAACACTCATTCTGTTCAGATGCTCTGCCTCACAACAGACCCAGAAACAGAGAGTCAAGTGATGAAGAACTGAGCCCTCTGAAAAATGAGCCAAATGTTTAATCCCTCCCTGAGGAGGGCTCAGGCATTTGTTTAAAGGAACAAGAAAAATAACTCTCTTAGTTACTACTGTTCTATTGCTACAAAAAGACTCCATGACCAATTTTTGAAGGAATTATAAAATAAACAGCTTTCTCTCGCCTTCTTCCTCTTCAACCGTGTTGCTTCTGAAATATCATTTCTAATGCAAAAATGATTGTGATATTTTCATGATTAATAGTTTTTATAAGAAATTTTTTATCTTTGTTTTAGGTGTATGAGTGTTTTTGCGTGCGTGTATGCCTGTGTAACAAGTACATGTCTGGTGCCTTCAGAACCCAGAAGAATTAAAGATTGTATAGTTACCCAAATTTGTTTGTCTGAATTACCTACCTCACTTTGATGAATACATTTAAATTCCTCTTGTTCTGTTTCGGTATAGCCTGCATCACTAAGTTTGAACTCAGGAAAAGAGACTCACAACTCATGAGCAAAAGCCCATGTGCCAAGAAGCACTTGAGTTTTGTAATTTACACAAGTAGTTACTAAGCCAGTGGAATACTGGTGGACATGGGTTAAGGGTGTGGAAAACGGTTCCAAATCTCTTGAGATAGCCCCATAAGCAGAGAGTCTACACTTATGACTGCTGCTGGAGGAGTTAAAATAAGCCATAACAATTTAAACATAGATCCTAAGATGGTCCACTACGAGCGAATTGGAAATGGCCAACCTCCACTGGCTTAAAATATAGAGGAATGGTCTCGTGGATACTGATTTTGATCCCAAATGTCACTGTGGTCCTCCCATCAGTATAGCTATTTATGAAAATGAGATCAGCAGCAGAGCCTTAGCTCAGACTCAACTCACAAAGAATAGAGGTCCTTAAACTCATCCTGTGGTGATATTCCAAGTTTCAAAATACATAATTTGAATACATGTACTTAGCTGGCAGATTCTAAATATCATTGTTCTGACCTACCAATTGAGAACTATTATCATGGAAAATGCCAAATGGAAGTCACTGGAGCTGCCTCCACCGAGGAAAACAGTAAATCAAAGAACAATATTATATCCATGGAGGGGCTGAAGGGATTAATGCCACCATGAAAGACCCGATACAGCAGTGGTGATTTCCATCATGTTCCCACTTAACTCTTTTATTTGTTCTGTTCAGAGGACAGAGGAATTTCACAGAACCGGATTATCATAAATTTAAACAAGCAATGCCTCCAATTCCAGTTGTTGCACCAAGTATCAAAAGCTTTAGATGCATTCATATCATTGTATTCTGGCCACAGTCCTTTGAGATAAATAATATTAAAACTCTCACATTTTAAAATGTGAGCATTTAGGTTCTGCAAATCTGAGCAAGTCTCTCTCAGGCTTGACAATAAGTGAAGAAACTGAAGTTAAACCTGGGTTTTTCTGGACTTCTGTGATCTTAACTTCATCTCTAGACTGCCTCATTCCTCTCACTAAATACAGCTGGATATATTCTGATGTGTTTTTATTTGAAAATTAGTGTCTTTATCTCACTATAACATTGTAATACAAAAATTAAATATCATAGCAAGGCTGTCTTGCTTTTCTTTGTACTCCATAGTGTATAATATATTGTTGTTATACTTACTATGTTTTCATAAAATATTATTGATAGATGATGTCTCAATTAGGGTTTACTATTGCTGTGAAAAGACACTATGATCATGGCAACTCTTAAAAAGAAAATATTTAATTGAGGAGGCTTGCTTACTGTTCAGATGTTTTTAGTCCATTATGCTGGGGACATGGAGGCATGCAGGCAGCCATGGTGCTGGAGAAATAGGCAACGTCCTACATCTTGCAGGCAACAGAAAGTAGACTGACACACTGGGCAGTATCTTGAGTGTATGAAACCTCAAAGTCAATCCCCAAAGTGACACATTTCCTCCAACAAAGCAACACCTCATAATAGTGCCACTCCCTATGAGATTATGAGATAATGGGGGCCAATTACAACCAAACTACCACAGATGAATTGCAGAGATCACAATTGTCACCGTACATAACATTGCACAGTAGCTACAATACCTGACAGCTACTCTTTTGCTTACATATAAGGGCTGAGCTCTCTTTTGCTAATTAAAATGAGGTTTTGCCTTCATTCAGGCTGATTGACCATTTTCTAAATCCTTCATTATATTTTTTATCCTGGGACACCTTGGCATACAATTTTTTATAGCAAGAGAAAAAGAGATTTTCATGTCCCTACTATTGTTTATTTAATTACCCATATTAAAAATATCAGACTTAAATGTATGGGTGGCATCCACACCAATCCCAACAAACACAGATTGGAAAGGGCCAATTAGGACTACTTTCTCTTAGGCACCAACAAGCATTTGCTCAGGAGGATTTAAAATTTCTCAGGGGATAAGAAGAGGAAAAGAAAGCAGAAAAAAAATCTGTTCTGCTACTCTCTGGCAGAAATTCAAAGGGAAAAAAAATCTCCTTCTTATGCTGAGCTCTGTCCCTAGATCCTTCTTGATTTTATAAAATGAACTTAAGGGTCCCTTCTAGTTTCCCCCCTCTTTTCATGCCTTAGGAAGCTCAGGGAAATTAAATAAAGCCTGGAATAAGCTTCAAGTGATGTATAAGGAAGAATTAAAATAGAGAGTGAGAATAATCAGCTCTGTGCCCCACATCACTTCTTTATCTGGTCCTCTACTTCCTTCTGACTGATGCCTGCTCCTCCACAGGGTGCTCATCTCTTTCCTCTGACCTACAATGCCTTTTCTTTCCTTCATCATGCAAGCTTCTTTGTCCAAATCAAATTTTACATCCCTTACTAAACTCTTTCATGCCCACCTCTCCAAGGCAAAGTTAGTTACTTCTGACTGACTACTCTGGGGCTCTGCATGCTATTTTAATGCTTCTGTTTTCTAAGCAGTTACTTGCATTTCTGTTCTGTGGTATTCCAAACTTTCATTTGTCCTCTATAATATGAGCTATCTGCATATACAGGCTCAGAAACTTCTATAAGCCTGTGGATTTTCTCCCTAGCTTTCCTGAAGAAGGAATAATAGGTAAAGCAACAGTTGTCAACCAAGGTTCTCCAAGAACATTTGGTTATATCTGGAGATAGTTTTGGTTGTGATAACTGGGGTGATGCCACTGTTATTAAATATCATGCAGGGCACAAACAACCTCCACAACAAATAATTGCCTTATCCCAAATGTCAGTGGAGCCAAGGTTGAGCAAGCTTGGTCATGAGTGAACACAGCTGGTGTGAGGATCCAGTGTGTGTAACTTCAACAGTCAATTTCCACAGCAGCTGATACCACACGTTGTGAAATGTATACAACAGCAGCCAAGATTCACTTATAAGCCACGGCTCATTTGAGCAGTCAGCCAACTACTTTAGCTGTCACTGGAAGATTTTGTTTTGAGATCCATAAAATCCAACTCAGACCTCAAAAGCTGAAATCATTGACTCACAGTACCAATCCCCTTTATTTCTTCATGATATTTACACCTGTTGCTTCCATGTGGTTTTAATGAAGTCTGTTTTTCATTAAATTCAAATTTCTCGCATGGTGATTGGATTTAATCCTTCTCCTTGACACAAGCTCCCTGGGAAGGTTGCTGTGTTCCTCTTTCAGAGCTCTGTATTCCAAAAACAATCAGACAATGGTATACCTCTAAGGAAGAATACTATTTGCAAATATTTTTCTCCTTTTGTGAGTTGTTTCTCAGTTTCTTTTTTATATAGCTGGGTTACTTTTCTCTCTCTCTCTCTCTCTCTCTCTCTCTCTCTCTCTCTCTCTCTCTCTCTCTCTGTGTGTGTGTGTGTGTGTGTGTTTGTATGTGTGTGTTTGTATGTGTGTGCGTGTGTATGTGTGTGTGTGTAGTATGCTTGTATGCTCACATATGTATGGGTGTGTGTGCATATGCACAGTTGCATATTAAGGAAAGAGGTTTATGTCATGTCTTCCTCCATCTCTCTCCCCTATCCTTGCTGAGGTAGGATTTCTCAATAAACCTGGAACTTGAAGATTAGGCTAGTCTAGCAAACCAGTTTGTTCCAAGAATCCTGTCTCTTCTTTCCTCCCAAGATCTGGAATTAAGGTGGGCTGCTCTGCCTACTGGCTTTACATGAGTTCTGAAATCACAGCTCTGGTCCTCATTCTTGCACAGAAACACTGCACACCAACCTGTCTTCCAAGCTCCCATTTATTGACTTTCTTAATGGAACTCTTTGACTTTCAAAGTCCTCTTTGAAATGCAGTCTAATTTACCTTGTGTTTTTCTTTTGTTGCTCTTGCTTGTGTTTGATAGAAAAAGACATCACCCAAGCCAGGATTATGAAGATTTGCTTTTAATGTTTCCTTTTGAGAGTTTTACTAACCTTTACATCTAAGTCCCAGATCTATTTTGAGATAATTTGAAGTAGGGGGTCTAACTTCATCCCTTACATATGGATAGCCAGTTATCCCAATACCAATTGTTGAGCAGACAATTTATTCCATATTAGATTTTCTATTATATTCTTGCCCCAAACCATTTTACCACTAAGCTGGCTAAAGCTGGGCTTCCAGTTCTCATCTTAGATTTCTGTGTCTATCGCACTGATCATCTGCTTGGATGACATGTGGCTTTTGTAGTACATTTTAAAATGGAAAATACAAGTCCTATCATTGTATTTGTCCTAATATTTTTGTCCTGCTCCTGGAAACCCAAGCCAAAGTTCTGATTCTAGGGGAACCAACAAATCAGGTCCAGTTATGTTCCCACAAGAAAGATAAAACTATGTCAGAAAGGACTTTAATCAATCAATATAGCCATAGTGTGAAGATGGAGCTCAGATGTCTCAGCCTATCTTTAGGGGCACCAACAGGAGCTCCCATTGAAGGGTACCAGCATGGCTCACATTTAAGAATACCAGCATGAGCTCACAGATAAAAGAAAACCAGAAGAGGGCAGCAGAAAACATGTACAGCATATCAATCGTTTTATAACAATTATTCTTCCATACATTAGCACAATTTCCCCTCTCTCCTCCCAGTTCCCCCACCACCTCCCTTGTCCCCTAGATTCACTCCTCCTCTTCAGAAAAGAGCACGTCTTCCAGAAATACTGTCCAGAAAACACCATAACAAGTTATAAGAAGACTAGGCATAAAGCCTCATATCAAGATGGGGCAAGACAACCCAGTAGGAAGAAAAGGTCCCAAGAATAGACAAAAGAGTCGGACACACACACACACACACCACCACCACCACCACCACCACACACTGTTAGGAGTCCCACAAGAACACCAAACTTTACAACCATAACATAGGCTGTGGCTTGGCTAATCATTACCTCAGGATGAGTCTGGCAATGGTAAGAGAATCCTTGTTGCACCAGTAGTCAGAACTACACTCTTTTTGAAAGATGTTTATCCACCAGACCTACCATTGGTGTCCAAGGAAACTTCAGAAAGAATGACTTAGGGCAAAGATAACAAATCCAAAATGGAGGCAGATTCCAAGTTTGTCAGCCCAAGTGAAGAATCACTAGGTTTAGCAAATGTAGCCACTAATTCCTTGTGACAGACACCTTATATTCCACAGGTGGTGATTCTGTACTACTTGTCAGTTATTTATGCCTCAGGATAATTGAATATAGTCATGTAAATTACACTGTTCTTTAACATCAAGAGTATTTGGGGCTTTGGGGTGGATGATATTCTTAGCATTGGTTGAAATCTCACCGATCCAAGGACTTAAGGAGCCAAAGAAAGGACATTCTGTATTTTATATGGGAAGCACTGGTCACATAAGACTAGAGAGGATAAAAACACGGAAATGTCAAGACATTTCTGGAACCCAGTGGATGAGCAGGTAGTAGCAATGAAGACATATTCCTCTCACCAGGAATAATAAGTGATTCTGTTAGCCTTGTACTGTAGGGCTTGCTAGGCCAACATCTCGTCAACCTTCATATGGTTTTCCACGACCTACATCAACTAGAGAAGGGAAACTGAACTATTTTAAGGTAGAAACACATCCTTTTAAATGTCCCAAGGCAAGTGCCATTCTGAAGTACACCATTAAGTGTGTGCTAGGATACCTTTTGGAGCTGCCACAAGAAAGGCAGGTTGTCAACATTTTACAGACACTGCATCATTCTTAGACTGTTACTTTCAAGGAAATTGACATTTCTATTCACATTTTTTCTTGAAGACATTCTAAGCACTCAGGTTTTTTGGTATTCATAGTCTCTACCAAAGCTTTTAGACTACTGAATCTTACTTGAGAAATGTCAATGTGACATGAGACTTATGCCAGATTGTCTGACAGGCCTGACACCAATGTAAATATTACCACAACCTGATGTTTTCACATCTACCATGCTGAAAATTAAATACCATGTGGCACAAGCTGATTTCTTAGGCAAGAATTTCCTCAACTCTCTTCTTTTTCTGTGATTTTTTTTTATGATTAGATAGTAAACATCATGCTGAGAAAGAACATTTACAATTCTAGGAAACACTGCAAAAACAAAAGGAGAATCTCAGATGTGTCAAATCAGTCATTTTAATATCCTCACAATGTACTTTCTCTATGGTTGTTCCCTCAAGGTTTCAATGACAATCCCTAAAACAATAATTTCATGAAGTACTTTCTGTGTGCCAAGTAGTTCGTTCATTATTGATGGAGAAACAGGATAAAAGGCAACATGATTCCTATATAAATAACAATTTAAAGTAACAATGGGAGACATGCATAAGGGCAGTAGAAGACTTATTTTTTAAAACACAGAAAACAACAACAATAAAAGCTATAAAAATCAAGTCGTTTGAGCATTCTTAGTCATTTTAGAAGGTTATTTAAAGCAAGGTAAACTTTTAGGCACAAAAGTTACTTTTTTTCCTCTGCTACTATTATACTGTTTTTTTTTTTTCCTAATAGGTTTAGCTTGACAAAAGTGGAATTGCAGAAATTATTGGGATTTTGGCATTTTATGTTTGTTGTGTGTGAATTGAGGTTCTCTTTAGTATTATTTATAAGGTTATAATTCCACAATTTTCTTTTCCCCTCTTCCCTCTTAACCCTTCCAGATACTCCCCCTTGCTCTTTTTCAAATTCATGACCTCTTTCTTTTATTAATTGTAATTACATGACTACATATGTGTGGGGGGTGGGGGGGTGTGCGTGTGTACATATTCCTAATTATAACCTGCTCAGTCTGTATAATGTTACTTGTGTGAACATTTTCAGGACTGACCATTTGGTAAAGGATAATCAATTGGTGTGCCCTTCTCTGGGGATAATTATTTCTCCTGCCCTTGGGCTTCCTTAGTTTCTTAAAGTTATTTGTGTAAGGTTAAGGCCTTGTGGGTAAAAAGACCCATTGATAAGCTAGTTGTTACCACTTTAGATATATCATTGAACTTTGATTTGTTGATTAATAAAATGGCAACAATAATACAACCTTTTAGGCAAATATAGAAGCTACTATAGATAAAATAACATCTGATAGGCCCTTTGAACCTTGCACAGCATAGGGTAAGAGCCTAGTTTGTTATATGCTAGCTAAGTAACTGATTTTGTTCTTATGTTTTGAATTGATAAGTTTTCTATAGCACCACATAGGATACAAAGCAAAAGTTTTGATCAATTATTGCTTTGAAAGCTCTCCCTTATCCTTTAAATAGGCCTGACTATGCTAGATTCTGACGTTGATTCCTTCGAGTTCTGGTGGGGGAGGGGGACTTAAATTGACCAATAAAATGGGAGCAAAAGTACTGAGAGGCTCTTCCATGGAGAAATATGCTACTGCTGACCTATGCTTCCATTACCATGCAAAATATTAAAAGGTGGTGACAGAACAAGAGATGCTGAAGAATATGTTCCAGGCCACCATGGGTGTGGCAAGAGGAGAAAGAAGCCAAAATTATTTCATAGTAGTTAACATTTCATTTAGATGCAATTGATTAAAAAATTTAGTCCCATTCAATTGAATGGCTTACGGGAGCATGGTTTCAATGCTGTGTCATAATAGACAAAATTTGTACCTTGGAAAGAGACCCAGACTTACATCAAATATTTCTCAATGAGAAATAAATTTTTATTGCTTAATTAAGACACTGAGATTACCATAGTAAACCTCAAAATATATGACCAGTAGCTTCATATTGGTAATTAGTATTTATGATGGTTTGAATTAGAAGGGCCCCTGTGGTATGGACTGCCACCAGAGGAGGCCATGTGATGTCTGGGCCTGTGCAGCCACTAAGGACCATATCTGGGTCCATGGTTCTACCATAGCCAGGGTCTGCATTGATGTCTATGGCCCGTCTTGCCACCAAAGGTCATATGGATGTCCGCGGTCTGTGCTACTACCTAAACCATGTTGACATCCAAAGGCCATGTTGCCTCTGGAGTCACACTAATCTGAGTGACTTGTGCTGCCACCTAAAGCCATGGTGACATCTGGGCCCATGCTGCAACTGAAGGCCATGTCTGGTTTCCATGGCTCTACCACAGCTGGGGTCTGTGTTGATGTCTGTGGCCCATGTTACCTCCAAAGGCCCTGCGGATACCCATGGTCTGGACTGCCCCTGAAGCATGTTGATGTCCCAGGGCCGTACTGAGCTGGTCCCACTCCTCACTGGCCCTGTGAAAGCTGGCCCAGTGGTGTGAACAGAGGAGAGATGGCTCTAGTGGCTTGGGTACAGGAGAGCTGCCCTTGCCCTTCACGGGAGAGCTGGCCACATCCCCAGCTGGCCCTGTGAGAGCTGATCCCACCCCTCCATGGCTGTCACAGCTGTGAAGGATGGGTCCTTCACAGGAGAGCAGCCAGTGGCATGGCTGTGGGAGAGCTGGATCCATCCCTCATGGGGGTTGGGGAAGTGTCCTGGTGGAGGCCTGGACTTACCAACACAGCTACCACCCAAGTCCTCATCTAGAGCTTTGAGTTGCCCACCCCAACATCCATCCATGACTTGCAGGAACATGTGAGGGGCCCAGTCCTACAGAACCATAGCCACAGGATCTCCAAGACTTGGGGCAACAGCAGGATCTCCTAGAGGAATCCCAGTTAAGAGTCCACTATTGCCTTGAACCAGACCAAGGACTCATTGCAATGAATATTTACAAGTAAAGCTTTTTGGGCAAAAGGATATACTATGTGCCGCACTGCAGTTCCCAGTGCCACTACGATGAACTAATAAATGATTGGGAGTTAGGAAAGATGGAAGAATGAAGTAATTTTTTTTTAATTTTTTATTTCTATTTTTTTAATTTTCTTTTGGAGGGGAGGCTACAAGAGTGGAAGGTAAACATTGAAGGACTGGGAGATGAGTGTGATTGGGGTGCATGATGTGAAATTCCCAAAGAATCAATAAGAAAGTGTGTGTGTGTGTGTGTGTGTGTGTGTGTGTGTGTGTGTGTGTTATAATCATATATATCAATATATGAATGACCCCATAGGCCCATATTTGAATGCCTAGGCACCAGGGAATGATACTATTTAAAAGATTAGAAGGATTAGAAAGTGTGGACTTGTTGGAGTGGGTGTGGCCTTGTTGGAGGGTGTGTCACTGGGGATGGGCTTTGAGGTTTCAAAAGCCCCATAAACCCATGCCAGGCCTAGGCTCTCCCTCTTTATTTGTGGATCAAAAATATCTCTCAATTACTTCTCCAGCACTATGTCTGCCAGCATGCCTCCCTGATGATAATAGATAAACCTCTGAAACTATAAGCAAGCCCCCAACCAAATTCTTCCTCTTATAAGAGTTGCCTTGTTCATGGTATCTCTTCAGAGGAATGTGACAAATAGTGACTAAGACACTATTCATATGATTCATAACATTTGTGTAATATTGGAAAGAAAGGACTTCATGATCAAGCTTAATGTTGGAAGACAGATGGTACTATACAAAGACTTGTTCCGTGTTCTCCTAAACATGAAGATACATGAGTAAGAGCTCAAATAGAAAGTATTGGTCCTCTGTATTCTACAATAAAATTCCAATTACAGATCTGATTTCAGAATTTAGGTGATGACACTTCATCTTTGCTAACAATGTCATCTACTTTAGTAAATTTAATTCTTGGGTGCAAAAATGATCCAATTTCCAAGATAAAACTCTTAGAAACATTTGGAAAATAAGAATTAATCTTAGCCCAAACTCAAATTTATAAGAAATGCTTCAGCAAGAAATGGAGTGTTCAAGGTCAATCAATACTATGCATTAGCTCTATGGCTTGGTTAAGTTGTTTTCCAACTTTTCTGGGCTTTAGTTTCCTAGACACATAAAGATGTTGGATTAATGATACTCAAGATCTAACACCATATTAACCTATAGAATGTAGTTTCAAATGAGAAAATAAAATTATAGCCTCTTTCTAGAAGCTGGTACTACTGACTCTGTAAAAGTGAAAACCTATGATTAAATGTGAAAATAGTTCTCCGTATGTAGACACTGAAAATTGATCAAGACAAATGATGAATTAGCCCTGTTATATAACAAGTAAAAGTGTCCAAATACTTCTTAGCCAAGACCATGTTGGATACAAGTCCCTCTCATCCTTCATCTCTGTCTGGCCATGTAGCATGGTATTGGACACACACAGAAGATGTCCCAAACTTGTTTATTTGTTGGGTAGACTGATAAATCTATGAATGGTCAAATAGAATATGTGAATAATGACAAGATTTCCTTGGCATGCTTTGTCTGATGCATGCATAATTTACTGTATAAAATTTCATTTAGTGAAGAAAAACATGAATATGATTTATAAATGCTTGAATAATTGTTTCAGAGAGCAAACTGAAATAAGAGTCAAAAGATCTTAGCTGCAGACCTGTTAATTGGTAGAGTAACTTTGGTGTAACTGTTTTCACCCACTGAACCTCAACTTCCTCATCAATAAAATGTCTATTAAAAATTTATCATGTTTCCTGTGAGTGGTTATGAAAACAAAACGGTGTGAAGCATGAGAAAGCACTATCAAAATGAAATATATATCATAATCCAACACAGCCACTGAAGAGTGGTTTTTATTTACAACAGTAAAGGTTCTCAAAGGCAATAACCTCAGGAACCATGCATGATAATGGAAGTCCTTCTCTGCTTCTCACTGGACCATGAACCTACTCTTCATCAAGAGTCTGGTGCTTACAGTTCTGTCTCTAGAAAATAAAAGAAAAAAGTTTCTCATTATATCCTTGTTCTCAAAGTAAACACTGGTTTTACTTTTTCTACCAACATTTTTGTTTTCTCTCTTAAACTACTTTGGTTGAGTTTATGTTCCCATCCTATACTCTAGATGTCAGTATGCCCCAGGTCCAACCTACAGACTTCTTCCAAATGACTATATATGCTCTTAGTCACAAGGTGATGCCATCAGACCTAGCTCATCAGTAAGCTATCACTTTCCATTTAAGGTCATCTTTTAACTTTGCATGAACTTATTTTTCTTTATATCTGTTAGCTCAATATTTCTACTTGTGTCCCTAATACATATCTTAAACTCAACTATTCCCAAACTTATTATTACCCCCATATGTTTTTTAAGTATTTAAAACACAAAAACAAATAACTATGTCAACTTGACACAAGCTTTGGGAAGAGGAATTCTCAATTGAGAAAATGCCCATAGACAAGTCAGTAGAGGATTTTTTTATAGGCAAATTAATTGATATGAGAGGACCCAGCCCACTATGAGTAGTGCCAAACTAGAAGAGGTGGTCCTGGGTTATATTGTCTTATTTTCTTTCTTGCTCCTCATAGTTGAGTAAGAGGTATGCCATGAGGAGCAAGCCAGTAAGCAGCATTTCTCCATGGTCTCTGCTTCAGTTCCCACAAAAATGGAGTTCATGTTCTGTTAACCAACTACTCCTTGGCACAGAGCCTACCATGGACTGTTGTTGATGCACCAATTGAGACTCCATTGGAGAAAATTAATTTTTCCTTCACCAATAGATATCAGTTGTAATTGACTTTTGGTTAGGGGTGGGACCCAATGTCCACTCACCTCTCTCAGTACTTGGATACTGTTTAACTTGAACCTGTGCAGGTCCTATGTGTGGTGTCAGAGTCTCTGTAATTCCATATGTGCATTAGTTCTCTTGTATCTAGAAGACACTGTTTCCTTGGAGTCATCCACCATTTCTGGCTCTTATAAATCTTTCTGCCTCCTCTTATACATAGATCCCCAAGCCTTGAGGGAGAAGGATTCATGAAGCCTATCATGTAGGACTGAGTGCTCCAAAGTCATTCTTTGCACATTGTCCAGTTGTGGATCTCTTTGTTGATTATCATCTACTGCAAAAAGAAGCTTCTCTGATGAGGGTTGAGTGATCTACTGATCTGTGGGTATAGCAGTATATTATTGGGAGCACTTTTACTGTTGTGTTCTTTCAGCAAAATAATAGTAGTAGGTTTTCTCCTAGGCCCATGACCTAACTAGTGTCAGGTTCTTGGCCACTTTATCAGTGTCAGGTATTGGTTCCATCTCATGGAGAAGGCTTTAAATTCCATCTAAAAGTAGTTTGTTACTTTGTGCAACATTATGGCAGTTTTCTTGCAGACAGGTTGCTGTTTTAGGACACAGGGTTTATAGCTTCCTCCTTCAGAAGCACAAAGAGAACCTTCCAGCACCATAAACAATAGTCAGTAGGGACATATTTTCTAGTTGGACACTGGCTCTACTTCTTCATATTCAATGACATAAGTAAGTATTGTTCTCAGCCATGGGGGCTTACCATCAGGTTGTGGAGAGCAATAAATAGTCTTGGAAATATCCTGTGATGTTTGGCTCTGTTTGCCAAAACTCAACAAAATGTAACCCACTCTTGGCACTGGAGGTCGGAGTTGGTTCCATATGATGTCGAGTGTTGATTTCTTTCTCTCTCTCACTTTCTCATTATGTGGTGACTCTATTTAAATTGTTTTCATATATGCATGTGTTTTAGGAATC
The DNA here is from genome assembly GCF_004664715.2 of Peromyscus leucopus. Lineage (NCBI taxonomy): Eukaryota > Metazoa > Chordata > Mammalia > Rodentia > Cricetidae > Peromyscus > Peromyscus leucopus. The sequence continues at coordinate 852,428 of NC_051084.1, read as the reverse complement.
TGCAACAATAGTAGGTTCCATATGACTTTTCAAAAAAAAAGTCTTTAGTTTTAGTTGGCCCTCACTTATTTTATCCTTTGCCTTGCTCTTCTATCCCCCTTCCCATTCAATCCTCCTATTTCCCCAGTCTCCCCATAACACTATACACTATTTGTTCTTCCTTTGGAGATCTCCTCCTCCTTCTCCTCCTCATCATGAGGAATTCGGAGGTCAGCACATTGAATTTTTCTTTATTATCACCTTTCTAATATCTTCCCTTGGTATTGCTATGCCCTCATTTTTTCTCTACTGCACTACTAGATTAGTGTTGTTTCCATTTTTCAGATTATTTTCTCTCAGAACAAATGAGATCTGCACTATAGATGCAAAGGCACCTTCACAGGGGTGAAGCTTAGAGGATGAGCCACAAGGAGACGCCAAGGCTGGTAATGACCTCTTACTGAATCAGAAAAGCAGAGAGATAGAGTACAAAAGAATTCCAGAACTTAAAGAAGCCCTGTTTACTTGACTTTCTTTTTCCAGTTTGAATCTTATTGAAAATTACATACATATATTAGTTTTGAGATGTGTATTCATTGTGAAATGACTAAATGTGGCTAATAATAATATTAACAGCTCCAACATTTCTCAGCTTTTTTGGTGAAAACATTTAAAACCTAGGAATTTTCATGACCTACTTAATTTGTATGTGTGGAGAAGTGAAGAATAAGAGACACGAGAGAAAAGAGGAGAGAGACATAAAAGGTGAGAGAGAAGAGGGGGAGAAAAAGGGAGAGTCAGAGAGACAGAGACAAAGACGGAAACCAAGAAAGACAGCAACCTTAGGGATAGAAAAGAGAGCTCTCATCCAATAAGTAAGAAAGGGTGTGTGTGTGTGTGTGTGTGAGAGAGAGAGAGAGAGAGAGAGAGAGAGAGAGAGAGAGAGAGAGAGAGAGAGAGGTTTCTTGATAATATCTAACAATTTTTAATCTACACAGTTGAATATCCATTAAAATCAATATTTTACACAATTATCAAAGGCCCCTACAGTTCTGGCAGAAAAAATTAAATGTGTGAATATAATAATATTTTACACATTTTCCAGACACAGTTGAATTATTCTTCACAGAAACACTTAAAATTTAATGTTTGGATGATCCAAGCCACCTTTTAAAATATAAGATCGTCGCCACTCCATAGTTTGACTAAATTCTATAGAACGAAGAATTCTAAAATGTCAAAAGTTAAGACAAACGTAGACCCGAGCTTACTGATGATTTTCTTTCTTCCTGCTCAGTGTAACAATCACAGTGGCAGTAAAGAAAGCCCGCTGCTCCCGTCACATATTCTCTTCCACATTCTAAGTCTGAAAGGGTGATGATTACATCTGCTAAATACAATACAAAAGCTGTCACGAGGGATCAACATTTTAATGTTACTGTTATTAGCACTAATGCCAATAACTTCACCTACTACATGGATATTATCTTCCTAATTCCATTAGCATGGGCATGTTAAGCCTCCTCTTCCATCATTTGCACTTTTAATTTCCATGGATTTTTTTCACATTTTTCCAGTGTCTGTTACACTCTAGTGAGACAGATGCCCCTCAGTCAATAGGGCATCGTTCCTCTTATTAACACTTTTAGAGAAGCTTCTTATTCCATGTTGGTATTAGCTGGCAGTTTCCAGGTCCCACTTCTTTTTCTTCTGCATTTCATTGGGGCAGGCTGATAAGAAGTCCAATTCTCTCTCCTTCACACAACTGGGGAATAAAAACCACACAAGATCTAGTCTTCCTGGGAACTCCCATCAATCTGTCATCAACACATCAAGCCAATCCATTTCACACTTTTACATGAAACCACTTTTTAACCTTTCCAAAGACCCTTCCCTGCTCTCTTCGGGAAGCTCATTGGGTAAATGGTGAACCTTCATGCATCTGTTGGGGGTACATGTGTAGCCGTTGCTTTTCTCTGAACAACTGATGGGTTGGATCCATAATATGTAAAGTACCTATTTAGCTAAACTAATCTGTCTCTCCAATGCATGAGTCATTCAAGGAGCAGAGACTTGGAAATTGTTACACATGCCACCAGTTTGGAATTCATCCTTGTGACGGTCTTCTCTAAGAACATGGCAGTTCATTTTAGGGAAGTTATGCTCAACACCCAAGAAATCTGTTCAAGAAATATGATAGGCTTTCTTTTAGTACTCCAGCCACATACACATGAGATGCTGAGAGGCCACCTCAAGTCAAAGCTGCAAAGTTGTGGAAGTGACTTCCTTCATCATCTTCTAAAGCCTTTAATATTTTGTCAGATTTTATAGATGTTATCCATAAGTAGGTTGGCATACCATGAAAATATTCTGTTTTTCACAAAAGCATAAAACCTTTTCTTCCAAGTATTATGCCTCAATAATTACATCTTTCATTTCTAGAATTTTCAACTGGTTCTTTATTTTCCTGAACACTTAGATATGATGTTTTTTTACGTTTATATAGTAGTATCTGATGTTTGTGGGGTATGAATTTGTTTGCAACTTTTACTGCCTTTTTTCTCTTGGGAATTGTTTCTATATGTTTTTTTAAATGTCTTCTTCATTTTTTAAAGTGAAAATTTGCTCAATTTGGTCCACCTGAGTCATAAGGGACATGAATTGGGCAACTTTTCATAAATAAAGTTGCTCATTTGCTTCTGCTACATATGTAAGCTTAGGAGGCCTTTTCCCTGGTCATCACTTTCCTGAAAGAACAATCATTGACAGGTTTTAAGACCTGTTCCATCACACAGGGCTCTCCACTTGGAAGGGCATCACCCCTGGCTTGAGTATCTGTGGTCATCACTGAAAGATTCTTAACAACTTGAAAAGCACCTATTGTTCTTTGAGAGTTTGAACCACGTGTTGTGATTATATTCACCTATTCCCCACTCCTCCCAGATCCACTTCTGATTCTCCATCTACCCATCTTTGTGTCCTATTTTATTATAGCCATCATGTCAAATTCATGCTTTCCACTGACTCTTGAATGTGTAACCTTCTGCTGGAGGATGGGGCTATACTCCTAAAGAAACTGATAACTTTTCCAGCAGTTAATAATTGCCAATATCTCCTCAGATAGAGGTGGGGCTTTTTGGTCACCTTCCTTCTCCATTCTGAGATGTGCTACAGCGTGAACTTACACAGGTCTTCTGTGTGCATATGTGCAATTGCCCTGCTGTGTTGGAAAGACACAATAGTGGCTATCCAATGACTTGGCTTTTAGATCCCTTCTGTCTTTTCTTCTATGGTGATTCTTGAGCCTTTGGAGTAGGGTGTGTAAAACGGATGTTCCATTTAAAGTTGAGCATTGGACATGCTCTTATTTGTATCTTAACCATGGGTCTCTGTTAATCACCAAACAGAAATTCTTTGATGAGGGTTGAAAGATGATTTAGTCTATGTATATAATAACAAGTCATGAAGAGTCAGTTTAATATGTTTATTGATCTGAATAGCAGTAGTTTCTCCCTTAGGGACTGTGATCTGTCTGCCCACAGGTTCTTGGCCTGATAATAGTTACTGATTTCATCTTGTGGAGTAGGATTTAAACCCAATTTATAAGTAGTTTGTTACTCCCATAAATGTTCAGGCCACTACTGTGCCTTGCAAGACCAGTCACTATTGTAATGCTCAGGGTTCACAGTTGGTTAAGATTGATGATTACTTTTTTCCTTGGTAGCATGCATAGCACTTTCCAGAATAGTGATAACTAGGCAGTAGAGATGATACTTACAGGTCAGTAACAGTTTAATATCTTCATGTTTTATGATTTAAGTGTGTGGTGTCTTCAGCAACAGAGTCTTATTGCCAAGATTTGGGAATAACAAATGGCACTGTAAATAGTCTTTAATGTTTGAGGTTTATGAGACCTCACTGACCAACAACTCAATAAAATGTAACACATTCTTGACACTGAGATTTTAATTTGTTCTTCTGTAGTACCTATTGGGGCATTGTTAGCTGGATATATATATATATATATATATATATATATATATATATATATATATATATAAACTTCTACAGTACTGTTTCCATATGAGTTTTTTAAATGGTCTTACGTGTTATTTTGCTCTCCCCAACCACCTTGGTTGTTAGATTTAAATCTTCAAATATGAGTTCCATCTGGAATTTCTAGAGAGGTCAGGAGACTAGTAAGGTGGCATGGGGGAGGGGATTCCAAGGTGGGATGGGGTTGAATGCAGTAGAAAGGCTTAAAGGGGAATATGAAAGAGGAAGGATTAAATTACAGTGAGTGATGAGATGGGATGGTAGAAGAAAATAACTCTTAATGACTTTTAAATAAGTGTTTCTCATTTGTATTTTTCACTGGGCCTCACCTTAATGATAATATATGCAAGTTCCATATTAAATCATACTAAGAGTCATAAATATTCTGCAAACCCCCATGGTTTTTGTTAGACACATTTCCATGGAACAGGGGCAGAAATGATGCTGTTCTATCATGGTTGCTACATATAAGAAGGTAGACTTTGACTTACCCACACCTTCATGAAGTATATATAAGCATTTGGGTTTATTAAGACTTTTGCTCCGTGGTTCTGCCAAACAAAGTCAATAATGTTTCCATAGATCCCGCAGTTAATTTTAAAGATGACATCCTCAGAGAACTGAAGTCACTGGGTCAGATCTGCAGGGAGAATTAGAGATTGCTAGACATTCATTCCCCAGCCTAGCCCATATTCTTAGCCAGCTATGTGTTAAGAATAGGACTATAAAGAACCAACCTCTATTCTTTAAGTCAGGATAAATAACTTGCACTTTATAATAACGCATAACTTGAATTGATGCAATATTATTTTAAACATATAATTATACTAATTACAATGTGGATATCTTTTATTATAATAATATAGCTTACTAACATACTAATAATCTACAACAGATAGATTAGATGAAAGATTTCTGTGAAACTAAGTAAAACTATCTCAAAGGATCTGGACTTATCTAAGAGACACAACTCTGTGCATGTCTTTGAGGCAGTTTCCAGGTTAACTGATGGGGGAAGACTCACCTTTGGAGTAAACTCTACCTCCCAATAGGTGACTTTCCCAGGTAGAAACAAAATCAAGGCAAAAGCAACATTTTTCCTGACTGGCTTCATCAATGTCCTTCTATCAGACTCCTTCCTCCTCCTTCTCCTCTTCCTCCTCCTCTTCTTCTTCTCTTGCCACTGCCAATGATGATGTCAGTTTCTGACATTAGGCTTCATTTTCTTTGCTCTTCCACTTGTAACTTAAAAACATTGATTCTCTAAGAATCTTGGCAAAGACGCCGGGCAGTGGTGGTGCACGCCTTTAATCCCAGCACTCAGGAGGCAGAGGCAGGCGGATCTCTGTGAGTTCGAGGCCAGCCTAGGCTACCAAGTGAGTTCCAGGAAAGGTGCAAAGCTACACAAGAGAAACCCTGTCTCGAAAAACCAAAAAAAAAAAAAAAAAAAAAAAAGAATCTTCGCAAAGAACTACAGGCAACTGAGGAAAACTGGGAATGGGAGAGGTGGCCTTCCCCAGGAAAGAGCACACCAATTGATTGTCCAGTGCCAAATGGTCAGCCCTGGAAGCATATATACAGACAGCATTATATTGACTTAATGGGCTATATTTAAAAATATATATGAATGTGCATATACTTACATGCATGCAATAACAGTAAAAGAAAGGTGCCATGAAGTGTCAGGAGGAGCATATGGGAGAGATTGGAGAAGGGAAAGGGATTGTGTAAGTATAATCAAATTGTAATCTCAAAAATAAAAAAATATGAAACCACAAAAATAATCTTCTAAGTCTGCAGGATCAGATTAGGACTGGTGAAGCATCCAGCTTCATGATCTGAGCAGCTGCTGAGTTGCCAGCCTCTCCAGCATGCAGACAACCATTATCAAACTACTTTTGGGTATTGTATAAGCCAACCTAATAAATTGCCTATCATAATATGTATGTGGAAATCAGTTGAAGTTGGGAGTTATTGTCTTTCCTGTTGTTTAGGTTTGCTTTCAGTTCAAATAGGTCAAGGGTCACCTGTCAGTCAGGGTGCATTTACTTTAGGATCTTCCCTTTCTGTGCACACCTGAAACTGTTTGGTGACTTCACTTAGTTTTACAGCCTGTGGCTTCAGAATCTCCAGTTTGTGTTCCTGGAGTGACTCCTATCTCAGCGAGGTTGTCCCCCGAGTGTGTTGGAGAATGGGGAAAGGAAACACAATGCTGATAGCTGTATGGGCATATGACCCTAAGAGTTTTCAGTCGGCAGTCAAAACACTCTGTGAGAAGGAGTCTGTAGATGTAACCTTCCCTGATGTCCCTGAGCTTCATGGCTCTCCATCCTGCCAGTATCAATCCATAAACCAAAGAGGCACCCCTGGAGGCTAGGCAACCCACTGGGCTCAGGGGCCATCACTCTCCACAACTATCTTCACAAGGAGTGGAGTCACAAACCAGCATACCCTTCCCAGGCTGAGCATCCACTGAACTTCTCAGAATGTCTGCATCCGGCTCTCCCCTCTGCACAGCTGCAGTACTTGACCATCTGTCACAGGGAGACCCTCGGCAGAGTGTTCCCAAGATCTCTGACTTGTGATTGTCTTCTTCCTCTCAAGTTCCCAAAGTAGTGCAGTCTCAAACAATAAGCTCCTTCTCAAGATGGCCTCTGGCTACAACCCTCTGAAATGTGGGTAGTGACAAATGGATTTATTTTCACATGTTGACACAAATGTGATTCACTGTTACCAAATTTCTCAATTGTATTGAAGACTTTTGAGAAGTGTGTGCTTGTCCTATGGCTAGAACCACCAGGCTATCTTCACCAGAGACCCCTGGATTACCTTGTGGATAAGTTTTCAGCTTTTAGCCTTTATTTTAAAATAGGAATGGTTACTTTCTTTAACTTCACTTATTAGAAAGACCTCTCTCATATAATGAAGTTCCATGTCAGTGTTAAGAAACTATTGATTATGTACGTGACTGTCTACTTTTAGACTCTCCTCTGCCCTTCCTCACCATGGACATTTATCTTTATGCCAATACTTGCCAGTGTTAACTTGATTAGCATAACAGTGAATCCTAAAATCCGGTAGTTTAAGGGCTGGGGAGATTGCTCAATGGATAAAACATTTGCTGCACAAAAGACAACCTAAGTTTACATTCCCAGAATGTGTGTAAAAATCTGGATGTAGTAGTGAACATATGCATAATTCCAGGGATCCACAATGAGAAGATGGAAAAGAGAAAACAGGAGAATCACAGGAAGCTCATGGACTATGAGCTACAGGCATGCAGCAACCAGCAAGAGAGACTTTCTAAAGATAGAGGAGGACTAAAAACACAAGGTTGTCTTCTGGCTTCCACATGTATGTTATGGTATGCACATACCCCCACATATACACAGGCACATTAATAAATAAATAAATAAATAAATAAATAAATAAATAAATAAATAATCTGATAGTTCAAACAGCCAATGCTCTTTCCTACTATTTCATGTCGTTCAATAATATGTCTTCACATTTCTTTTTCAAGATATCTCAGATCATATGTGTATGTATCAATTTTAGAAGCAGCTAGTCCCCGTCTGCTGTACTTATGTGTCTGTGTATGAGGGAGTGAGATAGAGAAAAAGAAAGAGAGAGAGAGCGAGAGAGAGAGAGAGAGAGAGAGAGAGAGAGAGAGAGAGAGAGAGAGAGAGAGAGACTGGTTCTGCATCCACTCTATAGGATAAAAGAAAATAGTTATCTTAGACATAGTTAAATAATCTAGATCCAGAAAGACAAATATTTCATGTCCTCTCTCATATGTGGTTCCTAGCTCCAAATCTTCAGATGTCAGTTTACAACACAGAGTAACCATATAAACCAGGAAAGGGTAGAGGGACTGTGGGAGTTGGGACCTTAAGAGGGAAATTGCAGGATACATGTGATAAGAATCAGGAAATGGAAAAATATGAAGGGGGCTCCAATTGGGGGTTGGGGAGGTCAACATGGAAAAAAAGAGGTACAAGGGAAAAATATCAAAGTTGTTGACTAAATCTTCAAGGAGTCATATTATTTTATATTACCTAAAGTTATAATATATAAACATATGTATGTTTATATGAAAAGTATTTATGCTACTTGGGCTGCCAATGTTCCCCACAAGAATCATAGACTAACACAATCCCCAACAGCAAAAGTGAGAAATTTCCTCTCACATCAGGGTAGTCCAAGTGATTCTCAAAATAACACAGAATGTTCCTGTTGTCACAGATTTCTCCCAGGGGTTAAAGGTAAGCCCCCACTGCTGAAACACCAGGTACTTAGGACAGAGGATTCAAATTATTCCAGCTGAATCTAACCTGAAACCCTCCTTCCTAAGATCTAGCTTCCAGACACATATGAACCACAACAATGATCAGCAGGGCAAGAAATCCTTACAGGAGCAATAAGTGGCACTCACATGTTTGTGGCAACCAACACCTGTCTAATTGGACTCAAGGGAAACCATGCCTGGTAGGAGAAACCTAGTCATCTTCCTGGGGCTCGTGAGGTCATAGGTCTTAGAAGAGACTCTGCCATTATCACTTTAATAGACCTGTGTAATTCCTAAATACGTTCCAAATCTTGTCCTTATGCCCACAGATAAATGTAGCTACCACCCCTTTTCAAAGAATCTTCTCTTTACAGTGAATAGCAATCATCACAGAAAACCACAACTGGACACAGTGCAGAGACCAACAGATCATGAGAAACTCCATCTCAGTGGATATGTCTCTATATCAGCTCCTGCATCTATGGTTCAGGGATCACAGAAGATGGGACAGAAAGATTATAAGAGACAGAATACCAGGAAGTCTGCTATGAAATAGTCTCTCCTAGAAAGAGCTGCATAAATAAGATAGGAACAATGGCTAGACATGCTAACACAGACGGGGGAAAGCCTTCTGGGGTCCCACTCATAGACAAAGAACTGGAGGCAGGTAGTGACTGCTGAAAGGGGAAGAATTAGCCTCTCCCAGCAATGAGCTACCTAACTGGTTTTCCAGTGGTCATCCCCGAAACCATATACACGCAAACAAAAAAAAATTATAAATTTGTATACACTTATACATTTATGTATGCATATAACAATAATAAAAAAACAGGCTATCAATTTGAGAGTGGAGCAACATGAAAGAAGTTAGAGGGTGGTGACCTGAGAGAGTTTGGAGTGAGGAAAGTGATGTAAGTATATTTTAATTTAAAAATGTATGAAAAATTAAAAAGTAATAGGAAGAATAAACTAAATGTAAATTAAAAAGATTTAATTCATAATTATGGTATAACTTTGATGAATTAAATATTATACAGCATTTTAGAAGGTATTTTGTAGCATAAAGTTTATATAGATCATTCATTAAAATTATTAAATATTTAATGTAAAGTTTTTATATATATTTTACATATATTTGCATATATAGTCTTTTCTTTTTTTAATGTGCATGTGTATATAGTTTGTGTCTCTGTGTATATGTGTATTCAGATGTATTTGGGCATATATGTGTGTGCCAGTGTGTATGCATGTGGAGGCCTGAAGTTAATATCAAGAGTATTTCTTTGTTGTTCTTCTACCTTGATCTTTGAGTCAGGGTCTCCTAATCAAAGTTAGAGCTCTCCGACAAGGTTAGCCTCACTAGCCAGCTTGCTCCAAGGACTCCCTCTAGCTGTTTTTCAAAGCTGAATCACAATCACATAGCAGTGTCCACCTGATATTTGCATAGTTTCTCAGGTGCCAAACTACATTCCAATGCATGCATAGCCAGTGCTGTAAATGCTGAGCCATATATATATTTCAAATATTTGTTGTCAATTTATAGATGTATGACTAATTTTTATGTAGAGATGTATCCAATTGTTTTGTGTTATATGTACATAATCATAGCATCTTTAAAAGCAAATTCACAACTTTTTCTAATATGTATGCCTCATATTTTCTTATGTTAACTCATTTTATACTAGGTGGAACCTCCAAATTAATGTGCAGTTGAAGTTGAAGAGTGAGTAGATGCTATTGTGTTCTGGGTACTGGCATAAGAAAATCCCATACTGGGTAGCTTAAACAACAGACATTTATTGCTCATAGTTTTGAAGACTGAGCATTCAAGGACAAGGTGTTCTTAGGAGGAACACTTTCTGGCTTTATACATTGCTGTGTCTTCACAGAGTTCTGGTGTCACTAATCCTATCATGAGCTGCTTATCATCATAACTTATCTAAATTTACATTTTATTGAGACTCCTATTTCAGCCTATGAGACCAGCTCTCGGTACTGCTCCAGGGTTGCAAAGAGAATGCCTCAAAGTAGTGCGACTTAGGGATAATTCTTATCTATCTGAGGGAATAAGAATCACATATATACTGAGGGTCATATGCTTTATTTCTCTCCAGCTCTAATTCACTCGTTCTTTTGTTCTACACAGCTTATATACACATTCAATGGAAAGCTTTAGGCAATAAAAAAAGGTTAAAAAGGCTATATCTGAGGGTCATTTTGCAATCTTTGAGTAAGCTATAAGTATCAGAGCCATTCTGATAACACATGTGAAATAAACTCATCAGCTTTCTGATGAGTGGCACAGCTGCTGCTGTAATTGTGAAAAGGGGGAAGAGGGGCTGGCTGAAATGCTATCTCCTAAGATAGCCTATAAAGGGTTACAAAGGAAAAAAGCTAAATGATTGAGAGGCCAAAGAAGTAAAGAGGCTGTGTACTATTCTACATCTCTTAAGTGTCACTAACATGATAGATTAGCACTCGTGATTAACAAAACATAAAAGTGTTAGTTTCTCTCAGGCCAGGATAAAGCTTCAACAGAGAAGTGCAGCTGGGTGGCTGAGTGAGTAACCATGGCGACAGCAAGCTACACAGTTTGCGAAGCAAAAGTGGGGATGCACGGCAGCATCCCCACCTCTTTTCAAAGGCAGGAGGGTTTCTTCTTCATGAATTCTTTCTACCCACTAGATTTGCCTCGTGACTTCATCACTTAAACTAGAAAAGTGCTTCAGCTCTTCCTGACAAGCACTGGTGTTGAAAGCACCCCAAACCTAAAAAATATTCTCTGTGTGCAATCCCAGATCACAAATAGGGAAACTTGTAACTCTTTATTCAAAGCCACAAAGTTAGAACATCCTCTACAGTTCTGGAAGATCAAGAAACTTTTCCCATGGTTAGCTGGACATAAAGCTGTTTCTCTCTGGACTTGGTTAATTAGTTAATTGCTTTTTCTTGTCATCCACATAAACTTTGGGACCTAAACAATAAATAGTTAGTTAGCTGAGCCTTGAGTCTTGTATCATAAACTGAGATAAAGAGTTCTTGCAGAGGGTTAATTGCTAAGGAATTCGTGTAGGGAGTTAATCACTGGTATGTGTTATCAGCCAGACGTGGCAAGGGAGACTGGCATAGTAACTTAAGTTTATTTGTGTCTAAAAACCTTGGTTCAATAGACCAGACACCCGCAACTCTGTCCTTGTGCAGATAGTGAAGGTTTAACTTGCAATCCATTCACAGAGAGACATTCAGTTTAGTTTGAGTTTGCTCTGAGGTTTTTAATCAGCTAATTGTATGTAATTGTCTTGACAGCTAACTAATGATATAAAACAGACTTTGAAGTTTCTCACCCTTTTGTGGAACAAAGGATTAACTATGAAGGCATATTTTGCTCACCAAAATATACAGTATAAAGAGAAGTCAATTCACAGAAATCACTGTGCCCATTAAGTGGATAACACACTATCAATGGGCTATGGGAAGAGCCTCATAGTTATTTTAAGGGAGAATTATGGTAGCACACAAGAAAATTACAAACAGAAGAAAACACTCATTCATAGGCAGTGGCCTCATAAGCCTTGCTTGATGAGGTTCCTCCAGCAAAGAATTATTCATCTGGTGGGACAACCTTATGAATATCAGTTGTTATATGCTGAATAATTTTGTGTCCTCTGGCAGACTCCCATCTCCAAACTCCATCAAATTGAAGATCTGGTGTTTAGCATGTGGATTAGGGGAGACAGTGCAGCTTAGTCCACAAAACCTTGTTTCAGTCTTTACTAATAAGTATGACAATACCTAAACACACATACACAAACACATAAACACACACACACACACACATACACACACACACACACACTGTATGCCTGAAGTATCTCTTTCTAGCTTGCTGGTGTGTGTGTGTGTGTGTGTGTGTGTGTGTGTGTGTGTGTGTGTGCTGCTGTCCAAATCTTGTACCCTATTTGTCTTACTTTTCAGGGTATTGGTCAAAACTGTGAAACTGTAGTCAAAAGAAAATAATTTATTAATTTATATGAGGCATGTAAGAGCTCCATATCACAATCTACCATTGAGAGAAGTCAGGGCAGAAACTCAACACAGGAGCATGGAGACATAACTGAAGCAGAGACTATAACAGTGTTGCTTACTAGCTTGCTCTTTTCATTGTAGATATACATAAGAATTATAAATAACCATTTCACATACTCAACATAATTCAGTCTTAAATTTTCATTTTGCAAAGAAATTAGATCATTCATTTTAATTTCACCACAAGCAAGTTCTTAGGACAAAGACAGAAGGAATCTGAATTTTTCTGTTTTTGCCAAAATGTCATAGGAATGGCCTTTGTACCAGAAGCTAATATTGGCCTCCCTCTAAAACTTGAGCTTGACCCCCATAGTCCAAATTGTTCTCAGAAATACTGTTATCCAGGTTCTAGTAAAATGGCCCTTTAATCTCTACTTATAAGAATTAACCACTTTTCTAGTCTAAAGGTCTAAAGTCTTCAACTTTTCCTCCAAAAATCAACATGGTCACATTCTGTAGAGAAATAGCTATTTCTCTGTTATCAACTTCTGTTGCTATGATAAAATACTATGACCAACTTACAGAAGGGAGAGTTAATTTGAATTATGGTTTCCATGGGATAAGAGTCTACCACAGCAGGGAGGCATGGTAATAGAAGCAGGAACCTAAGAGATCACATCAGGAAGCAGAGATCATGAACTAGAAGTAGAATAAAGCATTAGAACCTCAAATCCAACCTCTAGTGACATACATCCTCAGCAAGGCCATACCTTCTAAACCTCCCCCAATAATGCCACCAACTGGGAACCAAATATTCAAATACCAGAAGTTATGGAGAATATTTCCTATTCAAACCACCACAGACAGTGTCTAATATATAACAGACATTATATTTATACATACATAATACAAATAAGTATTTATTGGATGGATAGGTAGATGGGTGGATGGAAAAAATGATACCAAGTAAAACAAGTATTTGATGACTCTAGTGTTTTGCAGTAAAGCGGATGGAGCACATAGCTGTAAATGGGGTATCTCCATCAAATCCCTCTCCTCAGAGCTGTGGGAACCCCATGGAAGAGGAGGTGGAAAGACTGTTGAGCCAGAGGAACTGAAGGACATCAGGAGAACAAGTCCTTCTAAATCAACCGAGCAAAGCTCATGTGAACTCACAGAGACTGAAGCAGCAAGCACAGAGCCTGGATGGGTCTGCATCAGGTCCTCTGAGTACATATGATAGCTTTCAGTTTAGTATTTTTGTGGGACTCCTGAGTGTGTTAACTACAGGGTCTGCCTTCTCTTGGACTCTTTTTTCTTTTTTTGGTTTGCCTTGTCCAGTGTTGATGTGATGGTTTTTGTTTTATCTTATTATATTTTATTTTGTTATATTTTGTTATCTCTTAGAAGCCTGTACTTTTCTAATGGGAGAAGTATATGGAGGGGATCCAGAAGGGAGAGGAGGTGGGGAGGGACTGGAAGGAAAGAAGGAAGAGAACTGTAATCAGGATATTTTATATGAGAACATAATGCATTTTCAATAAAAAGGGAAACAATTCATTTCCTTAGCTGAAGAGCAAATCAAGAGGCAAGCAGGAATACAGAAGCCTGTTTGAACTAGTCATATAGGAAAGCAAAGGCATTGAAGGAAGAGAAAATGTGAAAGAAGAAGAGAACAATCAACTTTTAGCAATACAGTGCCTTTTCACTTGCATTCTTCCTCTTTTGAGTAAGGTAAAATTGCATCTAAGGCAAATATTTCAAGTCATTTAAAGTTATTTTCTATTTACAGTTTCATGTATTTTGAAAAAAAAAGCTTCATAGTTGGGGGTTGTGCTGTAAACTTCATCAGACTTTTTATTGGCTAAGGAACTTGTTCTACTATCCGAAGATTACTCTTTAGCTGGCACTTTCAATGATGGAACAGTGGTGACCTTGCTAGAACTTAGAACACAAATGATCATGAATGATAGAGTAACGCACAACCCACAAAGCAAAGGCTCACCATTATAATGCACAGTTAGAGCACAGAAAATGCCTCTCTAACATGTGCTATTTTCCAGATTGAAAATGGTTTTTCAAAATCACACAAAACAAACAACATGAATGACTGAATTAAAGGTATTTGGTAACTACAAAGTGAAAGATAAACCTAAGTAAGAAATTCATACAGAGCAAATTTAATACCCATTGTGTTTTATTTACTGAAAATTCACTATGGCCTCTTCTGACTTTTAAAAATGAAGTTTCATTTATCTGATAACTATAGTTGACATTGACTGTTTGCTTTATGTGATTCACTGTTCTGAGTTTTTAACGTGATAACCTAGGAAATCTTCACAAAGAACCAATGGAGTTGAGTAAGATTTTCTATTAAGCAATATGTACCAAATGACCAGCAATATGTCAGAAATACTGAAGTCCTGCCCTATTGATTATTTAATTTAATAATTTAAATTTAATTTTAATCACAAATTTAAATTTAATCATAAATGATTTAAATCGTTTAATTATTGAGAACACACACTACTAAAAAATGTCCCTGAGTGGTAACTACAGAAAACATAGAGTGGAATCTAAGAGTTGTGCTAGTCAATGGGAGAGAAGACTTGCATCTATTGAGTTGACATGGCAGGCTACAATGGCAGTGTCTGCAGTACCTGCTGGTTACCCTAAGAAGCCTGACATTGGCAGAACCATGTGACCAGGCAGAAAGAGAGCAATCTCATCAGCATAGACTGAATTTCAAGCCATGCAGCATGCCCTGGCATCTACAGAACTGCCATGGTTCTATGGCACAAATTGATCGACATTAACGATCAATAAAGATCATCAATTCAACAGAAATGTTGGAGAATTTTTATGTAGTTTCTATGTCAGGCTGTAATTCAACAGGAGGCTCATTTAATTAGTTTTATGTATAAATTAATGACATATCAATTATACAAAAATACCACAATAACCTTTAAGTCAAAAGAACACAATAGCCAATAAAGCAGAACTTATAAGTCAATAAAGTTATTTGATAAGGAATCTTTTTTTTTTTTTTTTTCACAAGAGAAAACTGATCAAGTTTATTAACATGTGCATGCACACTGGACAGGAGAGCCCAAACAAAAAACTCCAAACAGGCTTAGAACTCACATTTACAGAGCATCTTCAACAGAGAACAGTTCGATTTTACAGACAAAGTGACAAGACAGACAGCAGGTTTGGCTTTTGGCTTCCACAGATGGGGAATTATGGAGACTACATTTACGGGAATAAGTTAATGAAGCAAGCTTGTCCATTTCCGGTGTCATGTCTGAAGTAGTAAGAGCCCTCTTTAGCAGTTAACTTCCATCTTTCTTTGTGGGTATGAGGCCAGACACCTTTATCATTTTAGGTCCTGTGTTTAGGAAAATTGAGCGCAGCAGTTTTCCAACTCTGTTGCTGTTTAACTGTTTTTAGCTCAAAAGTGTTAAGCCAAAGGGGCATGTTTTGGAATGACGTACTCTAGTTTCCTTCATACCATACAAAAACACTGAAGAACCACAGAGGGGCAAGAGGTGAAAATTATTTTAGGATATATACAATAACAAAGTAGAACAAACTGTCACCTACTATTTCTACATCAGTTATAAACCGTAGCTATAAAAGCTTTCCGAACATTAGCAAGAAACGCTGAAAAATTGTTGGTCTTCCTGACTTTCTCCTGAAATTCTGCGAGGCACTCAAGATGAGGCGAGCAGTCGGACACTTCATAATCCCTAGCTTCATTTAGGCTCAGGGAAAACATATATGGGCTCTCGGGATTCTTGGGGTCAATACTAGTGAATATAAACTGCAGTTTATCTCCATGAATCTTTCTAATTTCTAGTCCAAGGCAATCTCTATACATGTCCGCTGACTTCTGCAGCCGTTTCAATCTCTCTTCATTAGCTTTGTTAGCAGTAGAAATGGTTTCCTTCTTCCTAGAATATTCTTCCTTGAGGTCCTGGATATTTGCTGTCAGCACTTCCAATTCCTGCTTCTTGTCTTTTACTTCATCAATCATCTTTAACAGGTTATCTTTCTTTTCTTGAATAAGCTTATTCTGCTTACAGAGCTGATTTTGATATTCCAGAAACGTTTCGACCATCTTTTCTTCTTCCTTCAGTTTCAAAGACAGCTTTTCTGAAAGCGCTCTAATGGAGTCCTTGAAGGCATCCCTAAGCCCCAGCACCTGACTAGGATTATCACTGAGGCCGTTTCTGAACTTATCTCCAAATTCATTTATGCTTTTCTCGAAGAGTGCCAGTTCGTCTTCCAACATTGTGCAAGGCACTGGGCGGCCAGGAACGCCACCGTCTTCACCCCAGACCCGACCGTCCGGCAGGAACCAGCCAGCCGCGATAAGGAATCTTTTATACGTTACTTAGCAACTACTGTACTATACTAAAGATATACTCTCCAGGTATATATTTAGAAAATAATGGGTCATATATTTTAATGTATGTAGTGGGTAGCTGTTCCAGCTTTGACCTAGAAGTACTACCCCCATTGAGGCTTCAGGAACTGTCATGCCTACAAGGCAGGGCCAAGGCAGGAGTCCTTAAGATCTGAGATCCATATGTGCCGGCTCTCTTGGTTCCTGGATTCTGGACGCTGGAGGTAGACCGAGCAGAGTTTTCCAGAGAACACTGCTGGACTGTGCTGCACCTTTCCTGGACCCTGTAACCTATCCCTTTACTTGTAAGTTACCCCACAAAATAAACCTCCCTTTTAACTACATGGAGTTGCCTTAATACTACAACCAATAAATGTACATATGAATTTAAGTAATTACATCAATATCTAGATATTTTGAATACTGTATCTGAGACCTATTTTTATTCCCTGATATGAAGATGAAAAAAAATGAGATGAAGAATAAGCCATTCATTCAAAATAAATAATGAGTAAATACCAGGACTGATACTGAAACCTAGACCAATTCTTCAGTTCATGGTTTCATCGTGTCTCCAGCCTGTCAAAATATCACCTGACAAGTTATTCCCCCACTATAGTTCATTTGCTAAATCTTGTAAATTATTGCACAGTGCTAAAATTACCTTTTAAAAGAAGATCAGCACACAACTTAAAGTTCTGGTTTCTGTTATTTTTTTTAAAAAAAAAAAAGATAAATAACCACATTTATGTTTCATTTCTAAAACTGATTTGAGAATTTTTTTTGCCCTATATTCAAATCCGCCTAAAATCAAAGCAATAATGTATACCTAACACATTTCAGTCTCCTGATGCAATCTCTAATGGACTGACAAGATTCTGTTTATGTAAAATGAAAGGCTAAGAGAAGTGTGCTTTCTTTGTTTCCCTTAGAGCCGACTCCAATGCACCATGATATATTCATAGCAATACACTTAGAGATTGTGACAGCTAAGCCCCACAGGAAGTTCTTCAGCCCGAACAGGTCAGTCAGGTTGTGGATATTTCAGTTAAATCTTTTCTATTTCAACTGCTAAGATTGGCATTTCTTCTATTACTCGCCTTTATGCTTTCTTATTTTTGTGCTTCCTTGTTTCTTTATGTCATTTCCCATTTAAAAAAAATCTAACGTTAATTTGCATTTATCTTCCTGTTTTTGAAGGTTCACGTGTCTTATTTTTCCCAATTACATGCATGGAAATTCCTAGTTTTTTTTTTTTTTTTAAGAGAACATCTTAATTTCTATTTGTCTTATCATCAGTGGCAAAAGAAATGATGTGATTTGTTTCCACAATAGAAGACAGAGAAGTCAGTACTTGTGATTCACTTCAGCTATTATCCCACACCTGACAATACATTAATTCATGATGTTTGTAAATGCTATCTGAAGTTGTAAATCAGCATTATTAATGTTGTAGTTTTATTAGTATCCTATTAAATATCTGGTGCTCGCAACTAGCAAAAACAGTAAGATCCCTAATGTGCCATTCCCCGGGCTTATGAACTAAAACTGTATGAAGACAAGCCATGATTCTTCATGGCCAACAACATTATTTATACATTGAATTCAGTGTTTATCTTTTCTACATTTAAAAATCATTTGTGTAATTAAGTATGTATTTAAATCGTACACTCTACTGTTTTATATGTTTTAAGCTTCATGAAAAATATCTACTGTAGACGATTCTACAACTTGCTTATCTCACTGCATGTTCTGCTCTTGTTGATGACTATGTTGACACATGCGCCCTAACTTAAATTATTTAAATGTAATATTGAGTAAACTACAGCCAATCTGATCATTCTGTGAATGAATGTTTATGTTCGAATGCCTCTGTCAAGATTCTTCTACAAATTTTCTCAAAAATAAGTCTTTCAGCTCAAAAGCTTTGCATGGAAGCAAGGGCTAAGCCACACCTTGAATTGTACGTACACGTCATCTTAACTGAGTATTTGACAGTTCTTCTTAAATTGAATACAGCAATTTGAATACATACAAATTGATGTTCTCATAGGCAGGTGGGCTTTCCAACACCATTCTCATACCTCCTGATATGTAGGTTTGTTGGAATTTTTTATTTTTCCTATCACACTGCATAGTATGCCTCATTTGGGTTCAATTTCTACTTCCTGGGCTAGTGGTGAGTTGGGCATCTTTTCATTTGTTTACTGGTCATGAAGGTTTAGCTTTGTTGTGCATTGCCTACTCATGTATTTTCCAAGGCTGTCTTTTTCTTATAACTAGAAGCTCTCCTGTCTTTTATTCTGAATACAAATTCTTCATCAATTATAAGTACTACTAAATTTTTTTCTAAGAATACTGCTTGCCATTTTTAATGTCTTTTCCTGCAAATTGATTCTGATTAACCAAGGCCATGTTTTAATGTTTTTTTCCTTCCCAAGATCATAATATTTTCTCCATCTTTTTTCTGTTTTTTTTTTTTTTTTATAAAGTCTTACTCCATAGACTAGTTTGGCCTTGAACCTTTGATGTTTCTGCCTCAGATTAGCAAGTACCTGAGATTACCAAGGTTCTTGGCTTCAAGTGTTTTCAACATTAACAACTTTAAACACCTAGAATTTGCCTTTGTCTATTAAATGAAGCAGATTGTGTTATTTAAATGTGCATAACAAATTACTGAAGCATATGCACATGTACAGAGTGCATACACTCATACATATGTTAATGAATACTATTCTGACCAATAAATACTATTAATAAAGTTCTTACATAAAACATCAAAGCCAGACTTGAGCAGATCTTTGTAACCTGATAGTATGAGATTGTTATAAGACTGCAACAGTTGCTCAATATTTAGAAGTCATTGATGCCATCAGTCATATTTGTAGAGTTACATAGGAAGACATGTGGCATCCTCATTGAGGAAAGAATGTATTTCACAAAACTTAACACTTTATTAAAAATGATCTTAAGCTCAATGGCTTCAAACAATATACATTTTTTATTTCACAGTCCCAAGGGACAGACACCCAAGTGAGAAAACCGGGTTGCAAAGCCAAGGTGTTGAAAAAGCTCTGGTGTGGAGACTCTAAGAGATGGCCCATTCTCTCTCCTTTAGGTTCTACAGGATGCCCACATCCTTTGGCAGGTATCTGCTCTCTCCATTGTCAA